>NC_081800.1:24081718-24431718 GCF_963082965.1 Carassius carassius
TCTGTCTGCCTGCCTGCCTGCCTGTCTGTCTGTATCTATCTATCTATCTATCTATCTATCTATCTATCTATCTATCTATCTATCTATCTATCTATCTATCTATCTATCTATCTATCTATCTATCTATCTATCTATCTATCTATCTATCTATCTATCTCCTGAAGCTTTCACTATATGTGGTCATTATCATCGACACACTCTTGTTCGCTTTCCTGTTTAAGCAGTTCGCTCTTTCTCCATCTGTCCATCTCAATATACTTTCTTTTTTCATCTCTCCTGCTCAGTCCATCCCAGCTACGCTTCCCTCCCTCATTTCTTCCCCTCCTCTTTCTCCCTCCCTCCTTCCTGCCCCGGGGCCACGTGACGGCCCTGCATGATTATTGGCGCAATCACTCATGTAACAGCCTGCCCAGCTTTTGGTGGGGCCTCCTGTATTTGTCACTGTCACTTCCCCAAGTGCTCCGCCATTGTCTTGGAAATTGTATGTGTAAGGCAAGAGATGCCTGTGACCCACTTCGACAAGGGAGCCGGCGACGTGAGGGCGCTCATCGCCGCGGAGGGGAAGAAAAAGCGAAAAAAAAAATGAAAGGGAGGGGGAAAAAAAACAGCAGTTTGATGTGTCCTATTATGTGTCCCAGCTAGAGCCATAAATAATTGTGACAAGTTTTTTGTTGCATGTGAAAGTCCTTGACTCTGCCTCCTGTTCCAGCGCCTCCTCACTGGCGCTGAGATGCTGCCAAACTCCCCCCACCCGCTCCCAGATGATAGATGGCACTGCGAAGCAAATGACAACGGGATAGATTTTTAGTTTGTGCTTTGGAAGGGATCAGTAATGGTGCTTTGCTGTACAAAGCAATAAATGGGAAGGACGAGTGAGGGAGAGGTGGAGCGAGAGGAAGAGGAGACGGAGAGGGGTAAAGATTCATTGCTGCAGGCTGAGAGGGTTGGAAATGATAATCACTGACATGTGTATTACTAAATATGGACTTTTGGGCATTTTAGCAAAGTTTTTGTACCGGACTGGACAGTGCAGGATGAACTGGCAATTTTTATTTGGCAGGAAACATCTAAGGAACTGGAGCTGTTGCCTGCCATGCCAGTTTTCCTGTGCAGTTCATTAGAATGTGTTTCTGGCGTTTCAGAGCATGTTCTCTGACACATTGAGCCAGAGTGCTCATGTGGATAATGCATGTTTGAATCTGCGACATTACCTGGCATCTTTTTGTATTATATCTATCCCCCCCCCCCCAAAAATAAAATATTTATAAATGTCTTAAATATAAAATAAATAATTTAAAAACATATTTTAGTATAATTTATTTATATTATAAAATAAAATATTTTATTTACCTGAGAAAGGTATCTGTTTGTATTCATCTCAAGGGAAGTTGCTGAACTGAACTGAAAATGAGCTGGGAGAAAATCACGTCATGATTTGTTAGTCCAAAGTATGATCCCTTTTTCTTTTATATTTTATTTACAGGTCAGAATTTTAACAGTTTAATTTTTACATAAATATATCTGTTATTCAGAATTATGATGGAACATTATTTGACCCATGCATATTTTGACATTTTATTTTAACAAAAAATAATGTGAAACATTAAAGTAGACACTTTACTTTGCTTTCTATGTATATAATTAATATATTTTAATATATACATTATGTAATTATAAATATACAATTTTATATTTAATTTAAATGTTTATATTTTATTCTGTGGTTACCATTATAAAAAAATTATGATATTACATACATTTTATAACTTTATTAAATGTATACAGTGGCCTTTATTTTTCTTTGATTTTTCTTTTATATATATATGCATATGTACAGTATGTGTGTGTATATTTTATATAGATTGTATATTGTATATGATGGATGGATGGATAGATAGATAGATAGATAGATAGATAGATAGATAGATAGATAGATAGATAGATAGATAGATAGACAGACAGACAGACAGACAGACAGACAGACAGACAGACAGACAGACAGATAGTGACCCTTCATTGGAAGCATTACTTGCACATGTATCAATTCGAAACATGATTACCTCACCACAGTTATTTGTTCCACGGCACTTGCTCGTCTTCGCTGCCGGTGACATTATATGGAAAAATCAAAGCGAAGTACGCCTGCATATTCATCAAGATAATTACAGTACACATATATATGCGTTGAACTTTACATAATGAAAATGGACAGGAGTGAAAGCGGCCCACGCACTCATTATAAATGGATGTGACTTTTACCTGGTTAGCACTCTGGTAATGAAGTGCCATCGTCTTGTCCACAGCTGTGTGATGGATACGTGGGCCTGGTTAAAATACCCTCCACAGATCCTCATCGCCAATTAGATGGCTGATAGATGGCATTATCAGTCAGGTTAATGAGTACGGACTGACACGCGTGCCTGCTGTGGTCAACTGGCCTACGTGCCCCCGGTACCATGCCACACCACATTTACCAGTTTCCATCCAGCTGGGCACATTACACATTGATAGCCCACAAATTTGATCCTGCTTCCATGAGGTCTAGCATAGAAAAATCAGATTTAAAAGAGAATTTACTAACACTTAAATAGGGTTCAAAATTTGATACATTTTAAGTAATTTCTTACATAAGAAAATATTATAAATAAAATATAAGATGTGTTGTGTAGATGAAACAAAAAGAAATCATGGTAAATATCACTTACGAACAGCATATTAATATTTTTCATTATTTCTAAGCCGACTTAGAAGGGATCCACCACTCCAAAATGAAAATGAAAATTTTGTCATTAATCACATACCCCCATGTCGATCCAAACCCATAAAAGCTTCATTCATCTTCGGAACACAATTTAACATATTTTGGATGAAAATTGGGAGGCTCGAGACTTTCCCATGGACTCCCAAGTAAGTTACACTGTCAAGGTCCAGAAAAGTATGAAAAGCATCATCAGAATAGTCCATCTGCCATCAGTGGTTCAACCGTAACGTTATGAAGCGGCAAGAATATCAAATCAAATCTCCTCTATGTTTGTCCACATCACCGTAGCTCCATTTGGGAGAATATGAGCTGAACACAGGCAGCGTACGCTGTTCTGTGTCAGCCACACCCTGTTCAAATCCCTGTTTTAATAAATTATTTATTAAGTCATTCAAATCAAATGATTCATTCAAAATAGCTGATATTAGAGAATGGACCATTGAATCTCTGGCTCACATGATTCGTTCAAAAACCGATTCATTCAAAGAATAAAACACTGCATTGCTATGCACTGTTGTATAAAATAATTAACATATTTATGAGCTGATATTCAGAAAAGTACATTGCTTGTGCAATGAATATAAAAAAATAAAAACTCATACATGGTTATATTTTCTTTCATTGCTTGAATTATAAGGTGTGACGAGTGGGGCGGGGCCGAGGGACGTGGGAGCGAGGCCGGTGGAGTGATTGGAGATGAGCTACACCTGTTCGACCCACCGGTCTCGAGGCCCACGGAGAAGATGGAAGGATATAAAACTGGAGCGACGACAGTGAAGGACGAGAGAGGACCAGGCCTGGGCTTTTAGTTGTGTTTTGGTTTTTATTTTGTGCGCATCAGTCGTCCGTGAGGGGCTGGTGCGCTGTTTTGTGTTTAATCCGCCGGTTCCCGCCTCCTTCTTCCCGAAGATTATTAAGGTTTAATTCATTACAGTGGTGCCGAAACCGGGGAGAAGGAGGGACGCGCTGCTGAAGATCCCTCACCGCTGTGCTGAATCCGCGGTGCCATCGAGCAGGCGAGGAGTGTGCCGCCATGGACGCGCGAGGTGGTGGACTGCGGCGAGTTGCCGGCCGCCCGCGATGTGGAGGGACGGCTGCCGTCCGTGAGGGAGCGGAGGAGTCGGCGCCGTTCGCCAGGGGGCCGGAGCCTGCTGCTTCCGTGAAGGTATCCGGAGGAGCAGGGAACGGGGGACTCCTGCCGGCTGCCCAAAACCGGAGGAGTCGTCGCCGTCCACCGGGCAGCGGAGGAGTGTCGTGCCGTCCGCCGAGGGCCGTCCAGTGCCACCGCCAGGCACCGCGGAGGAGATCGCCCAGCTGGTGGAGGGCCGAGCAGCAGTGCGTCGGGGAACCGGAATTATTATTATTATTTTTTCTCTCTCCCCTCTCTCGTCTCTGCCGCTCCTCCTTCCATCTCCTTTTCTCTCGCCTCGTCTGTCCTACCCCCAGGTTCCCGCAGGTCCCCGTGAGCGGTCCCCCCCGGAGGGAGGGGGGGGGGTAGAGCGCAGTCTCAGGAGTACCCCCCGGCCTGCGAGGGGCGATGGGGGTATGTGACGAGTGGGGCGGGGCCGAAGGACGTGGGAGCGAGGCCGGTGGAGTGATTGGAGATGAGCTACACCTGTTCGACCCACCGGTCTCGAGGCCCACGGAGGAGATGGAAGGATATAAAACTGGAGCGACGACAGTGGACCAGGCCTGGACTTTATTTTAGGTTTTGGTTTTATTTTGTGCGCATCAGTCGTCCGTGAGGGGCTGGTGCGCTGTTTTGTGTTTATTTTGATTATTAAAGTTTCATTGTGATTGTCCGCCGGTTCCCGCCTCCTTCCCGAAGATTATTAAGGTTTAATTCATTACATAAGGGTATTCCATTTAGCTGAAGCTTTTATCCAAAGCCACTTACAATTGCTACAGTATAAACGTCAGAGGTCGCACGCCTCTAGAGCAACTAGGGGTTAAGCTCAGGGACACATGTCTCACAGTGGATTCGAACCCAGGTTTCTCACACCAAAGACATGTGCCTTATCCACTGCGCCAACACCACCCCATTAGAGAATGGGAGCTTTTGCTGAAACCCGGGATCGAACCAGGGACCTTTAGATAGTCAGTCTGATTATTTTGTGTATTTTGTGCAATGCAATGTGTTTATACAGTTTAAGGTTAAAAAAAACACATAATATTGCACATAAACCCATTCCAATGGGTTTCATCACACATTGAATGCTTCTGGACTCTCAAGATGTGTTTTTGTTTGTTTACTTGTCATACTTTTTTATTGACATACTCATCAGCTCTCCAGTCGTCTCTCAGTCCCTCAATGTCACACATTCAGCACAATGACATTATGTCAGGGGAATGTCTTTAAATTCTAATCAAGGAAAACCACTTGTATCATTTGCTGTTTTCTTTTTAAAGAACTTAAAAAGTTGCTCTTGAACCTTTTTGCATAGAAACGACGGAAACTTGCTTCTGCTTATTGCAGCTTGTTACAATACTGAGTTCTGATTGGCCAATCGCCGTTATTTAGTTTGTGAATTATCACAAGTAGAGAATTTTAACATTTAATGTGCATGATAAATTTGACATACACAACATTATTAAACTAAAGGGGATGGTTGGGGGTATGGTGGTTTCACTAGGTGGATGCTTTTTGTTCCATTTTTTTCCAACAGGGTGATCAATTTGAGCATTAGTATTACTGGTTTTGTCTCGTCGTGCCGGGATACGGCATCACAGTATGGTAAGAGGCATAACATTTCCGTCAAATGCTTGAGGTATTCGGCCAATCACAACACGCTGGATATCTGGCCAATCACAGCACACCTCGCTTTTCAGAATGATGAGCTTGGTAAAAATCGATAGCATAGAGGAGAAACAATAATGTAGATTATGTGCAATATTACGTGCTTTTTAACCTTAAACCACATAAAAACATTACATTGCACCAAATACACAAAATAATGTTATTTTTTGCAGCGTCTTACGACCTCTTTACATTGATTAATTGGCTTGCACTTGAGGGGCTGTTGCCATTTTCTGCTTGATATCCGGCTTTAGTGCTACAAACAACACAGGCCGTGACTGTTTCCTGATTGGAAACATTTTTACTTGATAATAGCATCTGTTGGCTTATTAACATGAGTGGTTCTCGCAATAAGAATGTGTTATATCTGGTTCTCCAAGGGGTTAGCAGAGTTTCAGAGAATAATTTAAACCGTCAAAGGCAAAAACAAAAGTTCTAGATGCATACAAACAAAACCGCTTATATTTAGTACCAATGGACAAATGACTTGTTTTTCATTTTTCATCATCAGTATAGCAGTGATAATCCTCGGAGCACAATGAAATATGAAATCTCTGTTTTGTTTGTATAGCTGGCATTCCTTGTGCATACCCAGCAACACCCTGGATCTCTCGGTGGACATCCTAATTAAACAAACTCACACAGGCATTACAGCCAAGGTTGTGATTTATGATATCGCCTCAGATAGTTAAAGCCGACTTCCGTAAAAATCCATCACGCACATCACCGGACATTACCGCGCTAATTAAACACCCAAATGCCTGCAGATATCATAAAATTAGAAAACACACACACACACACACACACACACACACACACCTTTAATAAAGCACTGCATCTGTGATATTACAGAAGAGGATGGTATGGTAGACATAAAAAAATCCTTCCACAAATATGAACGTAATTTTTTTCTTTTAGGCCAAATGTTTCTCGCGATGTGAAACTGATTAATTATTTGAAATATACTGATTGCAACGAGCTGAGAATGTGGCATTAAAATAATGACTCCTGAGCCTCTTCTGAGTTTGTACATTTAGCATCGCACGCCATTAGGAATAATCTGTCCAATTAAAGGTTGTGTAATTAATTAAGTGCACATTCTGTGAAAAGGCAAGAAGGGAGAATTTATCAAACTGCTGAAATATGACCTATCTTGTCCAAAAGACTAATATGTTTAAACAAAAGATGAAAATTGATGACAACATTACTTGTAACAAAATGCTCACTGTGCAACTATGATGCATTTGTCCTCAGATTGCGCTTCTTAGCATTGTCCTTACAGAATTCGTGATGTATTACCTCAGGCTGCGTGGCAATAACTTTAGATGAAAGGCCTGCCTGTCTGGGGACTGTGTTTTCGTAATGCGTATCCCGCTTGATATCTCGACCGTAACGGTGTGCGCAAGGCTCGCAACCTGCAGTGGCAGCTGCAAAAGCGTGACATATGGCTGTTTTTAAACATAAACATGATCTTTGTATAGGTTTATCTGGTGCACGACGGCACAACAATCTCCCACGTCAAGCATTTTGGACAGATTCCCTCAAGTTCCAGTGCCATCAAATGATTTCTGAAGCTTGGCAGGCACGTCGATCGAGGCCCTTGGTGCAAACCTTCCCTCCATTTGTCATGAAACCAAAGCCAAATAACCATGTGTGGGCTTGGCCGTGGTTATCCGGGCACATGGGTATGCGGAGGTGTGTGTTGATGGAATTGTGGGCACTGGGCGAGTGTGTGTGTTGGCATGCATGTGCAACTACCTACAGCGTACATGCATCGTTTTGGAAAAATCAAATCACCTTTAATTATACAGCACTTACAGAGTGTTTCAAACAGTAATAAACAGGAAAACAACAGAATTAATGATGCAAACTTCTTCAAATATGAGACAAATTCTTCTGTAAAGCAGCTAAGACAATAGTGCCATTTTTCAGCTCAAATCAACTAGTTGTTAACCTTGTGTAACTAAAATCATTAAATTGAATTTTCTTACATAATTATGATGAGTTAAAGTAATGGAAAATCATGTTATTATGACTTATTGTTCACATTGTTTACAGTGTTTACTGTTTTAAAAAATAAAATAAATTTGTCATACAAATACTTCCGATTTGTCATACAAACTCCATACAGTAAAACAATTATATATTTTTTGAAGTTTCAAATAAAACAGTGTTCCTTGTGTTTCTGCTTTCTGCTTTTAATCTTTATCAGGAAATTTACTGGCGATTTTTTCGAGTAAAACTAAATTGTTTCTATGTCAGTTTTATTTTAGTGTATTTTAAAGATGAATTCAACTATCCAGTGTAATAAAAAGTTGACATTACATAAAATATGAAATAAATAAATAAAAGTTAATTTCATAACTTATTGTATGATTTATTAATTTGTTTTTGGTTATGATTACATAAATATTTGTCATTCATAAATAACGTTTTAGCACTATGTAGTGTTTTTGATGATATTTTGGCCAAATTTGACGGTGCATTATTATTTATTTGTTTCTTTGTTAATTTATGCATGTACAAAACTGTTTCTGTCTTCAAAAGGTACTAATATGTAATACGCTTCAAGTTACTCATTTGTACAATTTAGGGGTAAATAAGGTACAAGGATGCACTTTTTAACTTTTTTACCTTAAGTTACCACCCTAGTGACAGTTTATCCCTTTTTCTCAAGTTTATCAATCATGAAACAAGTTCAATTCTGCTGTAAGCAGCTCTACAGAAAATAATAGAGTCATTATTCAGCTCACAATAGTGTTATGCCACATAAATAGGCCTGTATACATTTGTACAGCACATTTGATGCTTTCGACTTCTTAATGCAGAAGCATTCACCCGTAGTTGTGTGATGCAGCCCTGTTTTGCCGCACTGTCTTTCTGTGCCAGTATCCCATATGGTGGTGATAAGCACCATGGAGATTCTGGCCAGAGACGAATGCCACACCATTCCAACACAGGAACAGAACACATGTCGGTCACTGCTCCCAACAGGATGTAGCTCCAAGGACATACTGCGCTAAGCCTTACTGTAAAAAATGCACAGGAACCTCATAAATCAAGAGAACAATCCTGACGCACCACCCACACAACTCACATTGGACAGACATTCCATTGTTCCAGTGCACATTTTTGACTGTTGACATATTCTTGTTCCGTACCGCATCGAACAATAAACTTGCATTATTAGTCTGTGGCATGGTAAAAAACGCAGAAAAAATGCTGGCATCCTTTAGAAGGAAATTTTTGAGAAAGCACAATATTTACACAGAGGCATCATGCTAAAATGAAGAGGAACACAGACAGAATGAGCGCCTCATATATCAAGTGCAACCGTGAGGGTCAGCTGTCATGGGACATTGTGTAATTTTCTTGGATGTTGAGGGGAATGTAAAAGTGGTTCACTTTTTGGCTAAAGATTTTGTGTCATTTTTCAAGGCAAATGTGGAGTGTGATTATATTTTACTTTGAATGATGAACCGTTAAAACATGATGTATTAGCATATGTGAAGAATGAATGAATAATAAACAGTAATCAGCATATTAAAGGAATTATCAGCCAAAAATCTAAATTATGTCATTATTACCCATATTTTTGAGCAAACTATCCATTTAAAAGGGATATTTCACTCAAAAATGAACATTCGGTCATCATTTGTCATTCCAAACTTCTAATGAACATTAAAAAAAAAAAAAAAAAAAAAAAAAATATATATATATATGAGAATTTGGTAACCAAAGACTTGCGTTTCCCATTGGCTTTCATTATATATTTGTCCATACAATGGAAGTTAATGGGAACCAAAACTGCTTGGTTAGTGACAGAACTTTTTTTAAGTTATACAGAGGAAAGAAAGTCATACATGTTTGGAATGACATCAAGGTGAGTAAATGATGGCAGAATTTCCTTTTTATGTTTTTGGCAGGATTATGCTTTTAAGATATGCATTTTCCCCATTACAAGGACAGTTCACCCAAAGATGTTTTTTTCATCATTTACTCACCCTCATGTTATTCCAAACCTGTATGAATTTCTTTCTTCTGTTGAATGCAAGCAGAGATATTCTGAAGAGTGTTGGTAACCAAACACTTGCTGCTAGCCATGGACTGCCATAGTATGGAGAAGAAAAATACCAACATTCTTCAAAATATCTCTTTTTGTGTTCAACAGAAGAAAGAAATTCATACAGGTTTGAAACAACTTTAAGGTGTGTAAATTATGACAGGATTTAAATTTTTTTGTTTGATTTATCCAGTATGTTTTCTCACTATAAGCCAGATGTTCATCAAAAATCAGGGAATAACAACAAACATCAACCTCGCCATCAGTTTCATCACTGCTTTGAGTGAATGAGCTGGTTAACACTGATTAACAAACTGAGAATCAGATGTGTGGGCTGGACTGTTGTCATAATTTTTCAAAACGTGTCAAGTCTTGTCACAGTTTGACATGAGCTGAATGATAGGCCACATTGAGGGAAGAGTTACTGCATTTAGAAAAGCTCCAGTCTGCCCTGAAATAACCACACCTGTAGACGTGCCGCTGCAACCCACCTACATTCAGCTGCCAAACTCTGAGGTAGTTGCAGTTACATCTGCAGGGAAAAATGGTCCATGCAGATCTCTGTCTCCATTAGAATTGGACAGTGAGGCTTTTTAGAGATAAAAAACAACAACACCTTAAAGGGATAGTTCACCCAATAATCAAAATTATGTCATTAGTGACTCACCTTCATGTCGTTCCAAACCCGTAAGACCTCCGTTCATCTTCAGAACACAGTTTAAGATATTTTAGATTTAGTCCGAGAGCTCTCAGTCCCTCCATTGAAACTGTGTGTACGGTCTACTGTCCATGTCCAGAAAGATAAGAAAAACATCATCAAAGTAGTCCATGTGACATCAGAGGGTCAGTTAGAATTTGTTGAAGCAAATACATTTTAAACGATTCAGTTTGATTTGGTGAACTGGTTGAAGAAGATCCGGTTACGTCGAATGATTCGTTCGCGAACCGGATATCATACACTGCAGTGAACACGCTCACAACACACAATGTATTGAAGAATACCCTATATTATTATTTTTTACATTTTATTTGATTCTTATAGTGCTTTTAAAGAAAACCCATGATAATTTAGATTTTATTGATTTATTTTATTTTTCTTAATGTGTGTTCAATAATGCTGCAAAAATATTCAGTGAAATCAGGATTTTGTAAAAATTCAATTCAAATAAAATATCCATAAACCCATCTTAAAAACTAGATACATTTACTTGAGATGCAAAATTGCTTTTGATATTCAGTTTTTTTTTCTTTTTTTCTCAGAGATTTAAAAAATACTCTTCTCCAGAGTTAATCTTCATCTTTCATGAATCAGACTAGTCACTGTCTATTGTTGTCCTTGTCAAGAATTCAATAAAATGTCATAAAAATAATGTGGTTCCAGTGTTTTCTACAGGTGAAGTGTGTCATTTCTGCACCACTAGTGCCACCAAAAGAATTAGAAAAATTCAAAAATTCAGCTTTGCATCACAGAAATAAATTTTAATTTAAAGTATAATACATTTAAAATAATTTTTTTTAATTTATTATACTTTAAATTATAATTTATTTCTGTGATGCAAAGCTGAATTTTTAGGATCATTATCACATGATCCTTTAGAAATCATTCTAATATGATGATTCATTATCAAAGTTGGAAACAGTTCTGCTGCTTAATATTTTTTCAGAACATGTGATACTTTTTTCGGATACTTTGATGAATTAAAAAGAAAAAGAAAAAAAAAAGCTATGTTTTTAAAATATTAATATTTTGTAATAACAATATACACTACTGGTCAGTAATTTGGGGTCAGTGATTTTTTTTTCTTTCTTTTTTTAAATAAAATCAATACTTTTATTCAGCAAGGATGTGTTAAATTGATAAAAAGTGATAGTGAAGAAAATATATTATTAGAATATATATTATTAGAATTTTTTTTTTATTTTGAATAAATGCAGTTCTTTTTAACCTTTTATTGATCAAATATATTAGACAGCAGAACTGTTTCCAACACTCATAATAAATTAGAATATTAGAATGATTTCTAAATGATCATGTGATAGACTGGATGTTACATGTGACACTGAAGGCTGGAGTAATGATGCTGAAAATGCAGCTTTGCGTCACAGGAATAAATTATTTTTTTTAAGTATATTCAAATAGAAAACTATTATTTTAAGTTGTAATAATATTTCACAATATTACTGTTTTTTCTGTATTTTTGATCAAATAAATGCAGGCTTGATGAGCAGAAGAAACTTCTTTCAAAAACATTAAAAATAGTAATGTTTCCAAACTTTTGGTCTGTACTGTATATATATAAAAACTACACACTTTTTTTTCACTCAAGTAAGGGGAATGAAAACTGGCTTTCAATTTCCAGCTCTTCTCCCAAAAGAAAAATCAGGAAGACGGGCATGACTGCTTCCTGTTCGGAGATATAGGAAAAGTGATCACATAGAGGGAGCTAGTGAAAGAAAGAAAGAAAGAAAGAAAGAAAGAAAGAAGTGGCTGTGGCTGACGAGCAAAATGCAGAGAGAGGGAGGCATAAATCCTGTGTCCTATATAAAAAGAAATACTGTCCATGTCAAGGAAAGGTGGGATGCCCTAAAATGAATGATAACAGACTCATTAAAAATAACGGCCGCCTGAATGATAAATGAGCTGCCTCTCGAGAAGAGCAGCGCAAGGCGGCCTCTACAAATTAAGATCACGGTGCTGTTAAAGGTGTTATTTTCCCAGTACTTCCAGCACCAAAATATCAAGCAGCCACACCATTATTTGCGCTTTATTACTGCCCAGCGATGCGACCATTGGAGATTTAAGGCGAGCCTGTACATTATCAGCCTCTGTTATTTTGTTAATTATCCTGATTCGCGATTTATGACACAGTACGGCTCAATTAAAAAGTGAAATTGTATCAAACTGTAGGGGTTTTATAGGGAATGGGGCCGGAGCAAGCATTTGCATGGGATGCATTTATGTCAAGGAGTATTCAGTGCTTTGTAGGAAGTAGATTATGGTTGACTATGTTTTGTTCTGTAGGTGAAAGCAAAAAGTCTATATAGTTTTTTTTTGAATGGTTATTTCGGTTTTAGTTCAGTTTTAGTATCAAATGAGAAATAATGCTTTGGAAACTAACTATATGTTTTTTATATGACATATAGACATCAACGTTTCCACATTTTTTAATTTATTTTTATTTTTTTTAGACTATACAGAAACAATAATATCACATAAAAAAAAAAAAAAAAAAATGGAACTTTGAAACCTGTTTTCAAAAGTTTACATTTTCAGTCACCCAAAATGCCATTGTCATGTAAATGAGTGAAATAAAGCGACACATGGCCAAATATGGTGACCCGTACTCGGAAATAGTCCTCTGCATTTAACCCATCCTAGTTCACACAGCAGTGAACACACACACACACACACACACACGCGCGCACGTTTGTTTTTGTGAAAAGTGGGTTCATCCCATAGGCGTAATGGTTTTTATACTGTACAAACTGTATATTCTATCGCCCTACACCAACCCTACACCTAACCCTCACAGGAAACTTTGTGCATTTTTACTTTCTCAAAAAAAAAAAACTCATTCTGTATGATTTATAAGCGTTTTGAAAAATGGGACATGGGTTGGTACTCATAAGTCACCCTCTCCTTGTAATACCTGTGTCATACCCATGTCATTATACAGAGTTGTGTCCTGATATGTCACAAAAACAAGAGCACACACACACACACACACACACACACACACACACACACACACACACACACACACACACGGAGCAGTGGGCAGCCATATTGCTGGAAATGATACTCGAAACCACAAGCTTCAGGTGACAAGTCCGACTCTCTAACTATTAGACCATGACTGCCAAATGAATGGCCAAAATGTAGAGCTTAAGTAGTATTTAAAATAAAATGATGCCTTTATAAATCTGCTGGTTTTTCAAGATTCCTCTATCACCGTTTCTAGAACAGTACAACCATAAACATGTCCCCAAAAATCCCATGATTCATTAATGATAATTTGATCGCTCTTAAGTTAATACTTGATGATGACTGCAACACACCCACAATCAGAAGAGGAGCATCTCAGATCCACCCGTTCATGTCAGATTGATGTTTCATAAAAGAAAATGAGTCACAGTGGCTGATTCCTACAATTGCTTTTCAATTTACAAAATTACAAATTAATTTACCTTTGATTTCATGTCACATCAAGTTCTTAAATGTAGAAAATTGGATACACTTAAAACAAAAAAAAAATTATTATTAGATGCAAAATTTTATAAGATAAATAAATTAAGTTCCATTTATATAAATATTTATTCTAAAAATATATTTTCTAAAATAAACCTTATGAAAGGTAATTATTTCTCTTACCTAATAAGAAAACATTTTAGGCATAAATCTTAACAGTTAATTACAATTTAAGTTTGATGGATGGATGGATGGATAACTGAATTACTTTAAGTTAGTGGAAACCAAGACAAATGTTTTTATTAAGAAAATAATTTCTAGCAGTGACAGCACTGTGAGAAACATGGTGCATGATGTGTGTTTGGATGTTTAGGTGTGCAAATCAATGCCATTTTTCTGAGAATCACTGTAAAAGTGTACCCGCTGAATGTCTCGCCTTTTTGTGAAGCAAACAAATCAGATGTCTGCCATTCTCCCTCCATGCAACTGCACTGCAGACATCCTAGAGCTGGATTCAGAGTCCTGGACTTATAGATGTCAAAGACATGAGAGATACTGTACTGTATGTCAGAAAGAGCAGTGTGTCTGTCTTTATTCTGTAGACAGAGGCATTCCTTTGCCGTGAGAACACTGTCTGGCACAGACGGTCCAACATTAAAGCATTCAGAGACCTGTGAAGACAAGAGTTATGGAGCGAGAGAGCAATGTGTTTAGTTCTCATATGCTTACAAAGCATTGCGATTTTGAAATTAATAAAGCATAAGGTGTCACTTATTCCCATTATATTTAACGTGTTACAAGGCAATTTCAGCCTTGACATTCATGTTAAGTGGTGCTTTAGCATTAGGGGTGTAGGTACTTTTATGATGCTTTTCTGTGAAGAAATAATGCATGATAATCTCTTATCATCTAGCAACAAAAGAAAATAATACAGGGTTGAAATGAAATGTGGGTGAATCACTGGTGCCAAAGTTGTCATTTTGTCATCAACTGTTCATTTAACTGTCAGAAAATGCTGACATCATTATCAAGGTTTGTCAGTCGCATGTCACTGATAATCTGCTAGTCTGCCTAAATAACCAGTTGTTTGAGATAAATAGGACCTGTTCTGTCTGAGCTTAGTCATACACAATCAAAACCTTCACTGATTCTTGAAACATGGGATGAAACGACACAGTCTTACCTGGCAACAATACCACTTCCACCTGAAAATAAATAAATAAATAAATAAATAAATAAATAAATAAATCCATAGTTTACTTAAAAATAAATACATTTTCAATAAAAAAATAAAATAAATTAATCATTTGGCTGTGAAAATAACCACAAAAGATAAGAAAACTATCAAGCAGATATTACAAAAAGTAGCTTTAGAAAGACGTATTTTATTTGATTCAACATAAAATGTATTACACATAGAGATTTAGGCTACAACTGGCTAACATGGAACATTCCAGAAGATAATCTGAGGAACATTTCAGTATTTTATCTTCATACAATTAAAGTCATTGGCAACACAGCTTGCTTACAAACAGTTTTCAAAATACCTTATTTTTAAAGGGGTGGTTGGGGATTTTTGACATCGGACCTCATTTCTAGGTCAGCCTGGTTGTTATTCATCAGTGGAGACATTTTTTTTTTAATTATCCAGTCCTTATATTTGGATAGTTGGCCGATGCTAGGCTAGCGCGAGTCAATGGGTATATGTTAGCCAGCCATTAAAAACCGTTTTACCCACTCCACAGTGCACCAAACGCAAATCAATTATAACACTAGACTATCGATGCAAATGTCCGTTGAGAGAATAATGTTAGAAATCAAACTTACCTTTCATCTCAATGATCCTAAAGGAACTAGTTTCTCAGCCGCTGCGGAATTTTACTTTGCTCCGGTTAGTAATGCGGCAAAAAGTAAACACAGAACAGAAGCGCACTACAGTCGTTACATCCAGCTAACCGGCTCACTCGGTTGCCTAGGTAATCAATATCACTCCGCTGCTGCTGTCGACAAGGCTTATGATTACAGGGAACAAATTATAACTAATGCAATGTGATGAAAGGTAAGTTTGATTTCTAACATTATTCTCTCAACGGACATTTGCATCAATAGTCTAGTGTTATAATTGATTTGCGTTTGGTTCACTGTGGAGCGGGTAAAACGGTTTTTAATGGCTGGCTAACATATACCCATTGACTCGCGCTAGCCTAGCATCGGCTATCTATCCAAATATAAAGACTGGATAATTTAGAAAAAAAAAATGTCTCCACTGATGAATAACAACCAGGCTGATTTAAAAATGAGGTCCGATGTCAAAAATCCCGAACCACCCCTTTAAGTTTCGCAAAAGAAAGTGGATGACAAGTAGGATACGGTGTAGAACAAGATCCAGTGAGAATATGCTGGTGAGAACCAAGATTTTGTTTACAGGAGCAAAGGAAGCAAAGTATATCTTGTTCAGCAAAGGACATTTTTTTATTTACAAATCCTTTCTTGTGCATGTAATTCTTGATTTGTCTCTTTAGTCTTTAAGATTGTCCGTTTAGTTCTATATATATATATGTATGAAGAGTTCAGATGTAAAAGCCTCTAAGTGCCATCTGAAATTTTCATCTAAAATTAGTATTTTTATCAGGCTCCTATATTTATATTCAGTTATTTCATTTTAATAGTCTGGAAAAGGACCTGCACATTGCAATTAAAGTAAAATGACTCAACCTAAGCATAGGAGCTTGATAAAAATCCTAATTTTAGATGAAAATTTCAGATGGCACTTAGAGGCTTTTGCGTCTGAACTATTCATATATATAAATTTAAATAAATTAAATTAAAGTATGCATTTAGCAGACGCTTTACAGTGCATTCAGGATATCAATTTTTACCTATCATGTGCTCCTGGGGAATCGAACCCCCAACCTTGTGCTTGATAATGTAATGCTCTACCACTTGAGCAACAGGAACACATACCTTTTATAAACTATATTATTAATGTATATATGTATATATAGATTATTAATGGTATATAATTATATTATAGTAATTATTATAATTTTTTATATGATATGGCAAGTAATATGTTCAAGCATATGACTTCTCAAGTCAGTTTTTATTTAGTGATTTAATCATGTAATGCAGTCATTTCATTATCTCCATTTAGAGGCTTTTCCAGCAAATATTGATATCATGAAATGAATGTTTTTCATTTCATCAACCGATAACCCTAACACTTTTTATGTTTCCAGGTTTGCAGTCAGATTTGTCCCAGTGCTCACTGCAGTATTAGGTCTACTTTTACAGTCTTCCAAGCTAACAATTCCCCAAGAAGCAGACACTGAGCTGAAGCATGAGAGAGCAGGTAGGTCTAGTGTGTCCTTCAAACCTTAGTTTGCTGTCCCTACCTTCAGAAATGAGAGGAATCGCCCAAAGTAGGTCAGTCCTCGCTCTCCTGGGTCAAACACATCTTCCTAACTGCGCAGTACACGCTCGACATGATAACGTCAGCTGTGACAGCGTTCTGCTGCTGTGGACGGGAGGTGTGCTGGTCTGGATCCTCAGGGTACAGCGGGTCCAGTGTTCGAGATCGGAACACCTTCACAGTTGGTCATCAGAGGGATAAGAAGGGCGGTTCACAACCTGTCATAACCACGGACGAGTGAGAATAGCTGAAAGCCTTTGCCTGGGATTCTGGGATTGAGATGCACGGATGAAGTTGCATTTGCAAATCATTCTTAGAGATGTTGAGGCCCCTGCAAATATTCCCAGAATAAAGCTGTCATTGAATGCTTGTCACGGCTGTCACATGACCAGAGTCTGCAGATGCTTAGTCAATTATTTGGCTGGTAAATTAATGTTCTGTGCATGCCATATGTTTAATGTTGTCATTTAAAGGGAACATATCACAGAAAACAAGTGTTTATACTGATTTCACATACAAACAGTTAACAAATCATAACTGAATTTATTAAATCTTAAAGGTAATTTAGCAGAAATTGATGCTCCGTCATGCCAAAATTTCACCAGAAAGACAAATATGTACTTGCATTTGTGTTCATTTGTGAATAGTATGTATTAGGACCATGTGTCAGAAAAAGGGTGGAAAATGGTGATCTAAAGGTAAATTATACCTGTTTAAGCCTTTATTTAGGACTATTATGATTTTTGCATCATTTTGCATCGATTTTATCATTTTTAACTGTTACAGTTTTGCTTTGTGATCATTAGCAGATTTATAACCATAATTTTTTTAAATATATTATGAAGTACATTCAAATGTACATCATGATAGTATTTATTTACTGAATTTAATTTGTTGCTTTATTAATTTCCTTTGTTTTCTTTATGCAAAATATAAGTGAAAAATGGAAATTATATATTTGAAGTTTAATCTCGCATTAAACCATACCGCAATTCTTGTCTTTCCCTCTCTTTAAATTTAAGAGCTCTTTTAATCATAATTGAGAGTTTCTTGTAGCATTTAAGTCTTTTTATGGCCTTAAATATGATACATCTAGATTTAAGGCTTCTTAAGACTTTTTAAAGACCCATGGAAATCCTGAAACAGAAAATATGCACTGCATTAATTGAGCGTTAATAAAATAAGTTAAATGAATTTAGTTTAATGAATTATTAACACAGAAATTTTGACAGCCCTACACACACCCACACACATTCACACACACACACACACACACACACACACACACACACACACACACACACACACACACACACATATATATATATATATATATATATTTTTTTTTTTTTATTATTTTAAAGTGAAATATGACACCACTTTCTTTGTGAGATTCACCTCCACATATACCTACATCCTCATTGTCATCAAAAGGTCAGTGTCACTCACAAACTTCGCTTTTGACACCCTTAAATAGTTGATAAAGTGCCTGTGGCCAGGAAATGTCCACTTTACATGAAACAGTAGCCCGGACTTGCATTACAAACCTCCTTCCTTCTCACTCATCACCATCAGAACACAATAAGCTCCTCTGACATGAGCAGTGGAGCTTTATTCAGGTTAGACCTAATTCCCATCAGCAGCCCTTTCTCCGCTCAGGAACGTACCACAAAGACAGCCTCATGGGAAGTGTGAACTGGTAAATTTTGCATAAGTCTGACACACACACACACATACACGTGTTTTAAATAAGAGGCCGTCTGTCATGGAGTTGGACATGCACTCTTTCTGTCCTAAACGAAGCTGATAAGTCACCTTGCATCTCATCTTTCTTAGACAACTGCACCAACGTTAGTGCTCGCTGCGGACCATCTCATGTGGAATCTTTCCTGCTGGAAACATATTTCTGACAGAATTAATTGAGGAACACTGATCCCTCTGTGGCTTCTCTTTGCAAATCATAAAGTAGATATGCTTCCCAAGTTTGTGGTCCATAGGTTTATGGGTTTCTTGTGAGATGCAGGTAGCATATGTGAGCAGCCACACAAGCTCTCCTATAGAGCCACAGGGCCACCAATAAAAGCAGCATATCAGAGACTATCAGCCTTTGTGTCATTTTGATTTACGATGCTTTGTGGCAAAAGGGGCTTCTTGTTTTGCTGATGGCTGGATTCCATAAGGTGGTCTTGTGTTTTTTTTCCCCCATGTTTGCTAGTCTTGCTGCACAATGATGCTTTGGCCATTTTATGTGATCTGTAAGTTATTAAACTATTCAAAATCTAGAATTATTTTAAATTACAAATTTCAGTGGTGGACAGTAACAAAGAATTTTTGCATTTTAACTTCGTTATAGTTCATTTTTCAAGTATTTGTACTTTATCGGAAACTTTTACTGCTTTTACTTTCATTATATTTCATAATATCTTCTCAGTCTGTCTTAGTGTGGCTTTACTAATACTAGTGTTTAAGTCATGCCACAAGATCATCTTTGCAGTACTGATAAAGCATGCATGGACTCAAATCACTTCTTTCATGCACATTGCTTCATATTGAAAATTTCAGAAAGTCATTAAGGATGTCAAATATAAATGGCAAATTTTCACAATCTATTCAAATCCCAATGGCCCAGTCTTGCTTTATTTTATTTTAAGTTAAATGTTACATTGCATGTATAAATATGGCATATTATGAAATGCCATTTGGTATTGCATTAAATTTACCTACTTAATACTGAACTTTACTGTAAATGCTGTAGTAGCCTTTGCATTTGACTGCTGAAATACAAACAGCACCTCATTGTATTGTACCCATTTTTTTATTTATTTATATTTACCTTGTTAACTTACGAAGCACACCTGGATCTGACATAAACATGCTAAATATTACATTTTTAAACCTGTATTAATCTGAATGTGTGTTTTCAGCATCACACAGTCAAAGGACTGCAGCATCTCAGGCAGACGAAATATCATCAAACTTCTTGTCCTCCCTAAATTGTCATTCTAGCACAACAGTTAAATATTAGGTAGAATGGAGGTACACGAAATGCAAGGGAATATATTATTAAGGTTTTATAGGCTTCATTTCAGGACTTGTACTGCTTAGTTATATGTATCCGAGCTCTGAAATGACTTCATTGAAATTTACAACAAGTAATCTTCTACCATATGGACTCACCAAATGGAGATCACAGACTGGCAAAAGCAATCAGCTTTTTAATTAACAGAATTAACAGTGCGATGTTAAACTATAATGACAGCAATAAAAACACTTGATGGAACAATGGCAGCCGACAAAAGCTCATTCATAACTGTTATTTTCATTTCAGGGGGAGAGTGACAATGGATCTGAGCAGACGCTTTGCCCGCAACACTCACCCACGAGTCGCGAGCTCATTTTGACATTGTACACGAGACTGTAAAACTAGGATCAGGGAACTCCGGGTTGTTCAAACTGGCACCGCTTGGCTTAGCTGCTCCTTTTGAATATACAAACACGCTTTTGAAATGCTGTGAGTGATTACAGCTCGCAGATTAATTCAGTATTATTTCATTATTTCAGAGTTCGGTTTCATTTATTAAGGATGTTAAGAATGGAGACCATTATTATTGGCAGAGGTGTCAAGTAACGAAGTACAAATACTTCGTTACATTACTTAAGTAGAAATTTGGGGTATCTATACTTTACTTGAGTAATTATTTTTTAGCCGACTTTTTACTTCTACTCCTTACATTTTCACGCAAGTATCTGTACTTTCTACTCCTTACATTTTAAAAATAGCTTCGTTACTGCTATTTCATTTCGGCTTGTTTTCATTCCGGCTTGTCATCATTCAAAAAAAAAAAAAAAAAAAACTGAATAAGAGGAAGCAGATTTCGGTGCCTTTTAAATGCCTGAGCGATCGATTGAAATGTTTGACCTGGTTCTCCAAAATGTACACAAGAAGCACGGGCATCGCTAGGCTTTTTTAGCGGGGCTGTAGCATTTAGCTCCATAAACTGTATACAAATTTGTGATTGCCTCAGAGTCAGTCCCCTTAAGTTTCATATGAAACCGGCGTCAGACCGGTCTCCTCTCCCTCTTTCAGCGCGCTCTTCAATCCGCAGACCGCGGCGGAGCAGCGCGAGCGGAAACAAACACAGAGGACACAAGGTATGTGTTTATCAAAAGATTGTTAGAATATCCGTATCTGTGCAGTTCTTTGTCATAAATACAGTTTACAAAAGGTCACGAGGGAGCAGTCGGTTTCTCATCTTCTGTAAAGTTTTCGCTGCGTTCACCGCTCATCACTAAACAGCTGTTTCCTCCAGCAAAAATCTAGCCCTTAACACATATGAACGAACACTTACACTTATTTTAATATACTTAATTTAATCGTACGTACTTTATACATACACCAGCTACTGTGCAAAAGTCTTGGGCACGTTAGTATTTTCACTAAAGAATGGTGTTCGGCCAGTTATTTATATACTTTGCTGTTTCAGTATAAAATATCTGTTTAAATTTCCAAACATTAATTTCGCCGTTGTCAGACTGCTTGTGCATTCAAAATCGCACTAGATTATTAATAAAATTAATGGCAAACTGATATTTCCTACTGACACACTACAGCATATATATAAATAACTGGCTTAAAACCCTTTTTTGGGGTGAAAATACTAATGTGCCTCAGACTTTTGCACTGTACTGTACTTTACAAACGACTGTTGCTACTTTATAAAGAATGAGCATACAGTCATTCACAGAATGGATTAAAGACCGTGACAGACAGCACTCATTTTAACTAAATATCAGAGTGAGTGACTGAGATACAGTCGAAACATTATGTGTGCTTTTGTATTAAGTAATGACCCAGATTATGAAATACATTTATTAGCCTTAGATTAAGCATAACTTGGGAAATAAGAGCATCCAAAGTGAAAGCTATGCATTTATTTTAAATATTTGTAATGTTCTTTAATGTTATCCATAGTTTTTTTTGTGGGTCTTTTTTTTAAAGTATCGGTTCAGGCACCGTTTAGGCGCCGGTACCGTTTTAAAAGTATCGAAATGGCACTGGATTATTTCTCACTGGCTCATTTACCAAATGGGTGCTTTCTCTTCGTCCTCCACAAATTAAGCTACTGTAGGTAGTTCGGTAGCGAGACGTTTTAATAAATTATCGTTTGCGATTGACGACGCGATTGACAATGTTGTGATAAGTAGGCTATACCAACTTTGTAACTCGTTACCCCCCCCCACACACACACACACAGACTGGACATAGCAAATACAGGAAGCTATCAATCAAGAAGGTATCAGGATTATGAGTTATTTTTTCATTTTTAGTTTTTGATTAATCACTTGGATTAATCATTCATTTTGACAGCACTATAATCTTTATTGTATATAGACAACCATACAAGGCTAATTGTTTTTTAGCCTCCACCAATGTTCTTGTCCATTGCCCTCGCAGATTCCTGCAGCTAAACTTGGATGTACATTTACATTCCATTAAAGGTTATTGATGACATGCCTCTGAAGTTTGACTTTTTGCACCATAACAATACTTATAGGCAACTATAGGGTGACCATATGAGCCATTTTCCCAGGACACGTCCTTACCAGGATTTTTATATTGCCTAAAATATCCAGATTTTGGCTGTTTGTGCTTTGCAGATCGATCATTGTATGGCATTCATAAGTGTCATACAATGATTGGTGCGCAGCGACGCTTCAAGTTGAATGAACGAACAAACACCTAACATGTACGTGTATTTGCATTACTCTGATCGTTCTCTGTAGATCTCACCTTATCACACGCCACGATTGGTTGATTATGTAACATACCTGCATGTTATTGGTCAAACTACTTTGGATGTTTTAGGCAATATAGAAATTCTGGCAAGGACGCGTCCTGGGAAAATGGCTCATATGGTCACCCTAGGCAACTAGTCATCATATCTCTAGTTCTTTAATGTATTTGCATTGTACTAAAGTACGTTCATTTTCAATGGGCATATATGCGGCTGAAACGGGTAGCCTAGTGCATCCCAAATTTTTCAACATGAACATTTTAATATAACATTATAGTCATTATGGCCTATGGCTTTTAGAATTATGTTTTTTTGAGGAGGTGGGGTAGTGCACAATAGGCCCCTGTGGCGCGGCCTAAGCTTTTGTTCTAAATGACATTTTTTTCCCTTACATTACTTTTACTTTTATACTTTAAGTAGTTTTTTAAACCAGTACTTTTACACTTTTACTTGAGTAAAAAGCTTGAGTTGATACTTCAACTTCTACAAAAGTCTTTTTAAACCCTAGTATCTATACTTCTACTTAAGTAATGAATGTCAATACTTTTGACACCACTGATTATTGGGACCAAAGACTTAATTCCTCAGACCACTAGAAATCAGTTATTTATGAGGGAATGATTAAGTTTATTTGAATGGTAATTTGATAATCAAGTTTATTTAAAATCATACCATTGATTTGTTGAGTTGTTTCAAAGCAGGTTTGTTGAAACTAATACATTTAATCCCAAAAAGAACAACATCTTTTTCTTATGCAATTATTTTTTTTTCCTCTATTCATTTTTGTATATATGTGTGTGTGTGTGTGTGTGTGTGTGTGTGTGTGTGTGTGTGTGTGTGTGTGTGTGTGTTTGTTTGTTTTGTTTTTTTACAGAAAAAACACATTTGTGTATTTTTTTGTGTTTTAAGCCTTTCATTCATTCATTCATAAATTCATAAATTCATTCATTCAATTAATTTTCAGAAATTTTTATTGGGTAGAAAAAAAAAATTAAAATAAAAATCCCTTTATATAAAATCCCTTTATATTAAAATTAAATATATCAATCATTCATTCATCCATTCATGTAATCATTAGTTTATTTGTTAATATTTTTTATGTATTTATTATTCATTCATTCATTCAATTAATTTTCAGAAATGGTTTTATTGGATTGGAAAAAACCCTTTATATTAAAATTAAATATATCAATCATTCATTCATCCATTCACATAATCATTAGTTTATTTGTTAATATATATTTGTTAATAATTTTTATGTAATTATTTAATCATTCATTCATTCATTCATTTAGTTTAAAGGATAAAACTGTGTTGGTTTTATTGTGCTACACAGGTTTGAAAGCATTAGCACAGCTCATCAAGGTCACATGATTCCTCTCAACACCTTTAGTGTCACTGATCAATTAAGACGACACACTCTGATTGGCTGTCAGTAGCCACTGGAAGCTGATAGTGGTACACAGAGGTGGGTAGAGTACCCAAAAACTGTACTCAAGTAAAAGTAAAAGTACTTCTAGAAATATTTACTCAAGTAAAAGTAAAAGTACTAGTCTTGAATAGTTACTTGAGTAAGAGTAAAAGAGTATCGGATAAAAAATCTACTCAAGTAGTTAGTTACTAGTTACTTTGGGTCATATATACTGAGCCTATTTTTATTTAGATATATAGATAAAATGTATGTAATGTATGTGTGCGTGTATGTATTTCATCAGCCTTTACTCCAATTTATGTAATTTATTATAAAACTGTTTAAAAAAATCTGTAAAATCTGTTTACTTAAGTAACAGATATAGGTGTCATGCCTTAACATATTTTTAATACGACTTTATACTGACTTTATATTAAATGTGAATTTAACATTGAAAGTTAATGTGATATAAATATTGCTACTAATCTTTCATTGTTCAGAAAGAGAGCAAATAACATTTACATTATTAAAGATCATTTTCACTGACAGTCTAGATTTCAATCACTCTCAGAAACTCCCATTAAAAAATCACTGAAACTGTTAACACTGTGAAATCAATATCTTAATTAAAAATTCGTACACACATCTGCACTTTATTGTTTCTGACGAGAGAATTCGCCAGAAAGAGGTATTCAGTCAGCGAGCGAGTGAAGGAAGGACCGGCATTTTAGCGATGACTCATCTGAACACCTCTGATTGGCCAATGCTTTAATAAGCTCAAAAGAATCATGTGTGATTTGTTATAATGCGCAGTGCTGTAAAAACACATCTATCTCTGGCTCAGCGCCAGCCAGCGATCACAGATCTGAATTTAGCAGCTGATGATGACTCGCTAAACGTACTCGCGCCGGTGTGATTGTATTAAAATTAATAAAATCTTAATCGGCTATTTTTTGTCTTTTGGAAGCTGCATTCAACTTGACTCCCCTCTGTTATAAGCCACACACGTACAACAAACTAATGTCACAGTGGTAGTGTACTGTAATCGAATGTAGCCCAAGTTATTACCTGTTAAACAGTAGACAGCACACGCGGTGTTCATCTAATAAGGATCTCCATCGCAAGCAAATAATAGCCTTTGCCAATTTGCTTTCAATTCAGTGCAGTTCCAGCCACGTTTTCAACGCTGCTGATGATCTTAAACGTTACAACTGAGTGAACCACTTCAGATGCTCAGCGCGTGCGGCAGGGAACTGAACGACTCATTCAAACTGATTCATGAACCAGTTCACTCGTTTGCCAATTGAGTTGATCAAGCCTTTGAACAGAATTGACTCAAAAGAATGAATCATTCGCGACTGGCCATCGCTCATTGCCCAGAGAAAAGTAGACGGCGCGTTTGGAATAAACTGAAGCATTTATAACATTTATTGCATTAAGATAAAGTAACGAGAGGAGCGTCGCCCACAGTAACGAAGTAAAAGTACAGATTTTTCCCCAGAAATTTATTCAAGTAAGAGTATAAAGTACCCATCTTTAAATATACTCCGAAAAGTATTAGTTACCCCAAAGAATTACTCAAGTAAATGTAACTCGTTACTACCCACCTCTGGTGGTACATTGACCTTACAGCACATTACAGCCTTTTTCTCACTCACTTACACACACACACGCACGCACACACACACACACACACGCACACAAAGGGTGATAAACCACAGTCACTGACCGCCACAGTGCACAAAAAAGTCAAATTATGAGAAATAATGAAAAGGCATCAATATGAATTCAGCAGAGACTCATTTCATTCTGTTTTAGACAGCGCTTTTCAGCCTGTAATTTTCTGTAAATGTTAACATGGTCAGTTCTACCTGATTCTATTATTTTTGACCTTGCATTAGTATCGTCTAATCTCGCATGCCATAAAATTTCATTTTGTTGTGAAAAATACTCTTAGGCCCTCAGGGTGAGTTAGACACAGGCCGCGGCACCCTTGGGATTCATAAGTGCACACACGGGTAAACAAACCATACAGCTAATGCTTCTTACACCACTGAGCAGCACTGCAGGTTACATTTACCTAAACCCTTTATTCTCCTCTTTTCAAAGTGACTTGTTCTGTGTTTGCAGAGACTCATTCAAAGATAAATGCAAGCTTCCTCTAAAGATATATATATATATATATATATATATATATATATATATATATATATTTTTTTTTTTTTTCTTTGTAGTGCAAAAGGTGAAGAGAGTGGTTATTAAAGAGTCGGATGTGATGCATATCTGGCTTTGCTTGTCCTCTCACACTATTGCTTTCAAATGGTTAATAAAGGTTTTTTTTTTTTTTTTTTGGAAACTGCTTACATTGCAGGAATTACATTGAAAGGTCATATATATGCTCGGCATATAACAAAAGCAGGGGTTGATACCTTTTATGTGGCCTGCATTTATTTTTATGAGATTTTTTGGCAAATAAAGTTTTGTGAAGTTTAGAGTATACAGTAAACACTAAGCCATGTGATGTTGATTTCTGTTTCCCAGCATGCTTTGCATGGGACTAGATTGGGAGGTGAAATGTTGAAATTAGGTGTTTTTTTTATGTTTTTTTGTTAGTGTTTATAAGGATAAAAAATATTTTTTGTTATGTTGGAGTTCTTAAACTTTTTTTTTTTTTTTTTTTTCACAAATTCCATCGCTTGGCATTCAGTTTACTTAAATTTATAAAACTGAAGAGTACTTATTCCGTTTGTGTTGAGAATACCAGCATGCTTTGCATGGGACTCAATCTGGAACGTAAATGTTTTAATTGGTGTTTTGAGACAAAGGTTATTGTTTACATATTATTATTTTAATATTCACGTTGATAATACAAATGATGCATTAGGACTTGCGTTTACTCACCTAATAAACTCTTTTGGAGTCAAGCAAAATGTCACCGGACCCACTCATCGTTTTAATCATACACTAGATTTAATTATATCGCATGGAATCGATCTTACTGATATAGATATCGTACCTCAAAGTGATGATGTTACTGACCATTTCCTTGTATTGTGCTTGCTGCGTATAACTGATATTAACTATATGGCTCAGTGTTACCGTCTGGGCAGAACTATTGTTCCAGCCACCAAAGACAGATTCGCAAATAACCTGCCTGATTTATTTCAACTGCTAATTGTACCCAAAAATACACATGAACTAGACGAAATGACTGGCAACATGGGCACTATTTTCTCTAATACATTAGAAGCTGTTGCACCCATCAAATTGAAAAAGGTTACAGAAAAACGTATTGTGCCATGGTATAACAGTAATACTCACTCTCTCAAGAAAGAAACTTGTAGTCTTGAATGCAAATGAAGAAAAACTAACTTGGAAGTTTTTAGAATTGCGTGGAAAAACAGTATGTCCAGCTATAGACAGGCTCTAAAAACAAACTCAAACACAAACTCATAGAAAATAACCAAAACAATCCAAGGTTTTTATTTAGCACAGTGGCTCAATTATCAAATAACCCGACGCCACCTGATTCAAATATTCCATCAACGTTTAATAGCGAATGTAGATTCTGCAGTGTCTAACACTTCAGTTTCATCAATCGCACCCAAAGATAAACTGCAGTGCTTTACAACTATAGGACAGGAAGTGCTAAATAAACTTATCACTGTATCTAAACCAACAAAATGTTTATTAGATCCTGTACCCACTAAGTTACTGATCCTACCTGTCCGATCGCTATTTTTTTTATTTATTTAAATGGGGAGTCATCTCATTTATCACCAGTAAAATATGGAGTGCCACAAGGATCTGTCCTAGGTCCCCTTCTATTTTCAATATACATGTTGCCCCTTGGCAATATTATTAGAAAATACGAGATTAGTTTCCACTGTTATGCTGATGATACTCAGCTATATATCTCAACGAGACCAGATGAAACTTCTAAATTATCTAAGCTAACAGAGTGTGTTAAAAATGTAAAAGATTGGATGACCAATAATTTTCTACTATTAAATTAAGATAAGACAGAGATATTAATTATTGGACCAAAAAACAGTACACAGAATCTTGTGGATTACGATTGCAACTAGAAGGATGTACTGTTACTTCCTCTACAGTCAAAAATCTGGGTGTTATATTAGACAGCAACTTTTGAAAATCATATTTCCTATGTTACAAAAACTGCATTCCTCCATCTTAGAAACATTGCCAAGCTACGAAACATGTTATCTGTTTCTGATGCAGAAAAGCTAGTTCATGCATTCATGACCTCTAGACTGGACTATTGTAATGCACTTCTAGGTGGTTGTCCTGCATCTTCAATAAACAAGCTACAGGTAGTCCAAAACCAGGTCAAGAAAATATGATCATATTACCCCAATTTTACAGTCTCTGCACTGGCTACCTATTAAGTTCCGTATCAGTTACAAAGTATCATTACTTACATATAAGGCCCTAAATGGTTTAGCTCCTGCGTACCTAACTAGCCTTCTACCACGCTACAACCCATCACGCACCCTAAGGTCACAAAACGCTGGACTTTTTTTTGGTAGTTCCTAGGATAGCAAAGTCCACTAAAGGAGGTAGAGCTTTTTCACATTTGGCTCCCAAACTCTGGAATAGCCTTCCTGATGATGTTCGGGGTTCAGACACACTCTCTCTGTTTAAATCTAGATTAAAAACGCATCTCTTTCGCCAAGCATTTGAATAATGTATCTTAAATTGTGAGTATAGTTGCATCTGATCAAATGTGCATTCTTATTCTTCAGCTTGGGTTAAACTAATTAATTTTACTTTGTTGGAACAGCAGCTACAGTATGCGAATGATGTCTCTATTTGTTTCTATGTTTTGTCACGGGATTTACATCCCGTGGTAACTAGGATTTACACAAGCTCCAGTTTGGATCCAGAACACCTGAGAAGGGATGATGCTGACAACTCAGATGATGCTAACCCTGAATCAACAAACAGAACTAACAAATATTGCTACAAGTGTGACTGCATCATATAATAATTGCTGTTAATAATGTTCATCGTCTGGCTGACTACGTCTTGTATTAATTTTTCTGAAAAATCCTTTCATATGCGCACAAACTGACAGTCACCAATTATAAGCTACTACTAAATATTGTAGAAATGTAATTTTCAAAAAAGGTTGCTTTGTAATGATTTGTATCATAAAAAGCGCTATACAAATAAACTTGAATTGAATTTAAATGTTTAATGTTCATTAATGCTAGTGTATTAGAAAATGTCATGTTATGTAGGATATTTTAAGGTTACCATTGGTGAAGAGTGGAGCTTGTGCTTAAATTGATTTTAAATTGACAGATTTTTGTGCCCATGACATTACAAATATTAACATTTGTCATGCTTGCATGTTTTATTGCTAGTTTGAAGGTAACTTGATATTTGTTTGAGTAATTTTTATGTGTAATTTTATTGTTACTAACACCCTACCAAATTGATCTCCATTGTTTTGCAAAATTTGCGCGCACACACACACACACACACACACACACACACACACACACACACACACACACACACACACACACACACACTTTGCAAAACACTAAAGAGGCATGCAAAAAAAAACAATGCAAATGCACTTTAAGATAACTCAAAATTAAGACTTATTCTTAAATTAAGTATTCTGAGTTGTTCAAGTGTCTATGCAGCTTATTTTGAAAAAAAAAATATGTTGGTTAAATTGTCCACAAAACACAATAAAAATTAAACAATAAAATAGATGGAAATTAATCAATTTTTTCAAATATAATGTTTTTCAGTTTTTTTTCACATTAATTGTATTATGTTTTCATAGTGTCGATTTTTGACAACTGGCATGGAAACATCAATGTAGGCAATTTGAACCCTAACACAGAACCAGTTGTAACCAGTTGTTGAAGACAACAGGAGGGTTAAAGTGTGATTTGTTTGATGTGTAATCAATTTAAGATATTTGAGTAATTTTATGTTAAGAGAACTCATTTGAGTTCAGATTACTATAGTAAAATTATTAAATAGAGAAAGTGCTTTCCAGTAACACACTACCTAAATAAGCAGTAGTTTACAAGGTGCCAAACAGGTGTACTCCTGTCACCTAACATATTTCCTGGATTATGGTCAGATTTCAGTCAGGCACCACGAACATAACCAGGTGAGCAGATCACTCTCTCACTATTTGATTGCTCTAGTCTTTATCCACTCATCATCATCATCCACCAATCAGAACACACGAGAACTCTTTGACCACAGCTGCTGTGCTTCAAAAGCTCTTGCAGCAGCTCAACACTGGTTTTCTCTGAGGTGGTCGGATCACATCAGATTGTGGTTAATCTTGCAGATCATGACTTATATCTACTCTTCCTCTCCCTGAAGTTTGGTAATATAAAGATTCCTCCTTTGAACTCCCACCTCTTCTGTGGGTTTTATTGTTCTGGGTCTGAATTTGGGCTCCTGGGATCTCAAAAAAGAAACATTTTCAATCTCCAAGGTGAACGTTATGACAACACACTCTTACAAAAAAGGGTTCATTGGGGTTCTATATAGAACCATAGGCTTCTTTACTCAACTCCAAAGAACTTTTTATGCTAAAAAGGTTCTATAATGACAAGAAAGAACCCTTTTGGCACAAAGGTTCTTTAGGCTATTCATTCATATATTACATTATTCTGCAACATTTTGTATTTGTAATTAAATTATTGTTTGTTGTAACTTAATATCACATTTTAATCATGCTGATTTTTGGAGAAAAACTGAAATGGCACTCTTCGTGTGATATTAACTACATAAAATGATATAAATATATACATTTTCTAACCTCCATATCTTGAATTTTGTGATCATTCACATGCATTCATAAATGCATTTGAATACACCGAATAATGCAATGAAAGAACGCACTCAAAATACACACGCGCACTAGTATGACTTCATCATGTAACTTTACATTAGCCTAGATGCGTGCACTTGCACGATTTGTTTAGTTTTTGAATATACTTGATACTGTTAAAAGGCACATCATTAAAACAAAAAATACGAGTTCACATATCACACCTAAACATGCGTGGAAAACGTAATTAGAGCTACTAAATTAGTTAAAAATGCCTATCCATATACAGCTATGATTCGCGAACCCCAAACTGACTCAAATGATTCGCGAACCCCAAACTGACTCAAATGATCCGCGAACTCGCTCCGAACTCCCGAACTGACTCAAATGATTCGCGATCCCCAAACTGACTCAAATGATTCGCGAACCCACTATGAACTCCCGAACTGACTCAAATGATTTGCAATCCCCAAACTGACTCAAATGATTCGTGATCCCGCTACGAACTCCCGAACTGACTCAAATGATTCGTGAACCCGCTACGAACTCCCGAACTAACTCAAATGATTCGCGAACCCGCTACGAACTCCCGAATTGATTCAAATGATTTGCGATCCTCAAACTGACTCAATGACTCAAATGATTCGTGATCCCGTATCGAACTCCCGAACTGACTCAAATGATTTGCGATCCCCAAACTGACTCAATGACTCAGATGATTCGCGAACCCGCAACGAACTCTCGAACTGACTCAAATGATTCGCGAACCCGCTACGAACTCTCAAACTGACTCAAATGATTCGCGAACCCGCTCCGAACTCCCGAACTGACTCGAATGATTCGTGATCCCGCTCCGAACTCCCGAACTGATTAAAATGATTTGCGATCCCCAAACTGACTCAAATGATTCGTGATCCCGCTCCGAACTCCCAAAATGACTCAAATGATTCGCGATCCCGCTACGAACTCCCGAACTGTCTCAAATGATTCGCGGAACCGCTCCGAACTCTCTAACTGATTCAAATGATTCGTGATCCCGTATCGAACTCCCAAACTGACTCAAATGATTCGCGGACCCCAAACTAACTCAAATGATTCGCGAACCCGCTTTGAACTCCCGAACTGACTCAAATGATTCGCGATCCCGCTCCGAACTCCCACCTCTTCTGTGGGTTTTATTGTTCTGGGTCTGAATTTGGGCTCCTGGAATCTAAAAAAAGAAACATTTTCAATCTCCAAGGTGAACGTTATGACAACACACTCTTACAAAAAAGGGTTATTGGGGTTCTATATAGGACCATAGGGTTCTTTACTCAACTCCAAAGAACTTTTTATGCTAAAAAGGTTCTATAATGACAAGAAAGAACCCTTTTGGCACAAAGGTTCTTTAGGCTATTCATTCATATATTACATTATTCTGCAACATTTTGTATTTGTAATTAAATTATTGTTTGTTGTAACTTAATATCACATTTTAATCATGCTGATTTTTGGAGAAAAACTGAAATGGCACTCTTCGTGTGATATTAACTACATAAAATGATATAAATATATACATTTTCTAACCTCCATATCTTGAATTTTGTGATCATTCACATGCATTCATAAATGCATTTGAATACACCGAATAATGCAATGAAAGAACGCACTCAAAATACACACGCGCACTAGTATGACTTCATCATGTAACTTTACATTAGCCTAGATGCGTGCACTTGCACGATTTGTTTAGTTTTTGAATATACTTGATACTGTTAAAAGGCACATCATTAAAACAAAAAATACGAGTTCACATATCACACCTAAACATGCGTGGAAAACGTAATTAGAGCTACTAAATTAGTTAAAAATGCCTATCCATATACAGCTATGATTCGCGAACCCCAAACTAAACTGACTCAAATGATTCGCGAACCCACTATGAACTCCCGAACTGACTCAAATGATTTGCAATCCCCAAACTGACTCAAATGATTCGTGATCCCGCTACGAACTCCCGAACTGACTCAAATGATTCGTGAACCCGCTACGAACTCCCGAACTAACTCAAATGATTCGCGAACCCGCTACGAACTCCCGAATTGATTCAAATGATTTGCGATCCTCAAACTGACTCAATGACTCAAATGATTCGTGATCCCGTATCGAACTCCCGAACTGACTCAAATGATTTGCGATCCCCAAACTGACTCAATGACTCAGATGATTCGCGAACCCGCAACGAACTCTCGAACTGACTCAAATGATTCGCGAACCCGCTACGAACTCTCAAACTGACTCAAATGATTCGCGAACCCGCTCCGAACTCCCGAACTGACTCGAATGATTCGTGATCCCGCTCCGAACTCCCGAACTGATTAAAATGATTTGCGATCCCCAAACTGACTCAAATGATTCGTGATCCCGCTCCGAACTCCCAAAATGACTCAAATGATTCGCGATCCCGCTACGAACTCCCGAACTGTCTCAAATGATTCGCGGAACCGCTCCGAACTCTCTAACTGATTCAAATGATTCGTGATCCCGTATCGAACTCCCAAACTGACTCAAATGATTCGCGAACCCCAAACTAACTCAAATGATTCGCGAACCCGCTTTGAACTCCCGAACTGACTCAAATGATTCGCGATCCCGCTCCGAACTCCCACCTCTTCTGTTGGTTTTTTTTGTTCTGGGTCTGAATTTGGGCTCCTGGAATCTAAAAAAAGAAACATTTTCAATCTCCAAGGTGAACGTTATGACAACACACTCTTACAAAAAAGGGTTATTGGGGTTCTATATAGGACCATAGGGTTCTTTACTCAACTCCAAAGAACCTTTTATGCTAAAAAGGTTCTATAATGACAAGAAAGAACCCTTTTGGCACAAAGGTTCTTTAGGCTATTATTCATTCATATATTACATTATTCTGCAACATTTTGTATTTGTAATTAAAGTATTGTTTGTAGTAACTTAATTTCACATTTTAATCATGCTGATTTTTGGAGAAAAACTGAAATGGCACTCTTCGTGTGATATTGATTAACTACATAAAATTATATAAATATATACATTTTCTAACCTCCATATCTTGAATTTTGTGATCATTCACATGCATTCATAAATGCATTTGAATACACCGAATAATGCAATGAAAGAACGCACTCAAAATACACACGCGCACTAGTATGACTTCATCATGTAACTTTACATTAGCCTAGATGCGTGCACTTGCACGATTTGTTTAGTTTTTGAATATACTTGATACTGTTAAAAGACACATCATTAAAACAAAAAATACGAGTTCACATATCACACCTAAACACACTTGGAAAAAGTAATTAGAACTAGCTACTAAATTAGTTAAAAATGCCTATCCATATACAGCTATGATTCGCGAACCCCAAACCGACTCAAATGATTCGCGAACCCCAAACTGACTCAAATGATTCGCGATCCCGCCCCGAACTCCCGAACTGATTCAAATGATCAGTGAAGCCGCTCCGAACTGATTCAAATGATTTGCGATCCCCAAACTGACTCAAATGATTCACGAACCCACTCTGAACTCCCGAACTGACTCAAATGATTCGGGATCCCAAATCAAACTCCCAAACTGACTCAAATGATTCGTGAACCCGCTACGAACTCCCGAACTGACTCAAATGATTCGCAATCCCGCTCCGAACTCCCGAACTGACTCAAATGATTTGCGATCCTGCTCCGAACCCCCAAACTGGTTCAAATGATTCACGCTCCATACTCCGAACTCCCTAACTGGTTCAAATGATTCGCGATCCCCAAACTGACTCAAATGATTCGCGAACCCACTCCGAACTCCCGAACTGACTCAAATGATTCGCAAACCCACTCCGAACTCCCGAACTGACTCAAATGATCCGCGAACCCGCTCCGAACTCCCGAACTGACTCAAATGATCCGCAAACCTGCTCTGAACTCCCGAACTGACTCAAATGATTCGCAATCCTGCTCCAAACTCTCAAACTGATTCAAATGATTTGCGAACCTGCTCCGAACTCCCGAACTGACTCATGATCCGCGAACCTGCTCCGAACTCCCGAACTGACTCAAATGATTCACAATCTAAAGTTCCCATCCAAATCAAATGACACCGCCAGTGCTACTATTGGCTTAGTTCTCTAATTTCATATTATTTACTGATTTTAAGGTACGAAAAGTATGTTGTTAACAAATAAAATATCAATATTTGCATTCCGAACTGCTTTCCACGTCGAAACATCCACGAACAGGGGCGGACTGGCCATTTGTGTGATCGGGAGAATCACAGAACGGCCGGTACTCCATGACGGCCGGCGGGCCAGCCCACCACCCACCATGCACGCAGTCATCACCTCATTCAGACTATAAGTCGCACCTTAAAGTCGCATCAGTCCAAAAATACGTCATGACGAGGAAAAAATTTTTAGAATCAAGAACCAAGAGAAAACATTACCGTCTACAGCGGCGAGAGGGCGCTCTATTTTTTCAGTGGTAGACTACAGGAGCACTGAGCAGCATAGAGTGCCCTCTCGCCGCTGTAGGCGGTAATGTTTTCTCTTGGTTAATTTCTCTCTGTTCATGTCAAATTAATTTTGATAAATAAGTCGCACCTGACTATAAGTCGCAGGACCAGCCAAACTATGAAAAAAAAGTGCGACTTATAGTCCGGAAAATACATTAAGTATAGAACAAGAGAGGAGAAAGAGTTATTTGCTAGGGATGATGTTTGGAAGTGATATTCAGGTTGCTACATTTTTAATGATTACAGTAGTTAAAACAGCTCAACATTTTAGCTGTCAAATGCAACATGCAGTAGCTAATATTAAGAAATATTTTGTGCTTTTACTTTAAAAATGTTGGTAACGTTACAGTTAAAGCTTACAAACTTTGAAGATTTTGAATACAGAAGTTACATTTGTAATGGTGTTGTAGGGGAATTTACAGTTAAAACCCAAGGACCAGATATGTCGCAATGAAGACCAGGAGTCAGAGATGAGTTTAATTAATAATAATAATTTTACTTGAAGAAAATAGTTTGCAATTTCATCAGCAGAAGTCAGCTTCAATACTCTCGACGGAGTTCGTAGGCCGCGCCACGTACAACTCAAAATCAACCACAGTTATACCCTGACAGAGGATACTCATTGCATCAATACATAAGTCAATAAACGCTGGACACTGGCAGTTGATCGTTTGTCCTGGGACTGTCTGAGCTTCTCTCTGTCCAGACAGATACTAACACACATGCACAGAGAACTTATCTAAAATTCAAGGCTTTCTAGCACTGGCGAGTGTCTTATCATTACGGTTGGATACACACACACAATATGTGGACATTAATCTTGAGGAAAAGAAATATAGGGTAGAACAGGATTCTTTAATATCTCATAAGCGCACATAAGGTTACACATATCACTCTTGCCATAACTTGATTAATAGTCAAACAAGAAATCATGTAATAATATAATTAATATCAGTATGAAGGATATGGCAACTCGGCATTCACTCCTTCAGTGTATTTTCATTTAGATGTGGTATTATTATTTGTGCAGTAAGATTAATTACTGCATAAATTAATTAAGATTATTAAGTAATAAATTCATTTTAAGACAACATGGAATAGATTGTATAATATGCTGTTATAACAGCATTTCATATAATCTATTCCATGCTATCTTGGAATAAAACCTGTTTTTTTTATCCATTTCATCATTTGTTTATTCAGGTTTAGCTTAGACCAAGAGCAGAGAGAGACACTCACTCCAGCTCAACTTTAAATTACTTTTAAGCGCTCCAAGTCAGATAGTCTCATCCTAGAGTTTTTTTTTTGTCAAACCACCTTCAGAAGAAGACAAAATACCTGACAGTACAGAGAGTGTTTAAGTTGAGTGTTTAAATCAACAGTACACAAAGATGGCGCAGACAGACTGTTGTCGAGTTTCCGCCCGCCGGTTGCTTTGGGCCGGGTTTAGTTAAAATCCAGGGCCGTTTTTTATTCCCAGTCCGTCCCTGGGCAGGGCTGTGTATGCTTCACATTCTCGTTAGATTTAGTTAATGTTTCTTGATTAAGTCGGATGTGATGTTAAAGCACCACTGATGCTGAAACCCTCACGGCTGACTAGCGTGCCAAAGATCTACTGCATGTGGGCTGCCCAAATTCTTCAACCGTTCCATCACTGGATTCATATTTTCTGCATGTCACTTTGCTTAATAATCTCCTAACAATCCTTCAACTTGGCTGCACATTCCAGAATTCTCAAAGCATGAAAACAGCTGGCTTCCAACAGCCCGACTGACTGTCCTTCGCTGTCCGTGATGGAAATATCAAACCAGTGAGCCGGAAGTGGACATCTCAATCTAAGTCCTTCTCACCATCCACCACCACACACGTCCTCCACATAATTCATGCGCTGTGAGCTTTTACTGGATGCTGTTCAGCCTTTTATTTTTTCGGTTTCCCTTTTTGCTTAGTCTCTTTCTTTGTGTTAAGCCGAGTGCATTTTTGGGCATTATTTTAACTGATTTCAGTAGCATTCTTTTTTCGAATTAACATCAGTGAATGTCATTATAAAAAATGTGATAAAATAGAGATTTTAATTATGCATATCATTTCAAAGCAGCTTTACAGATTCTAAGATAATTTGTAGTATACTTGTTGTAAACATGCCAAAATAGTGATAATTTATTACACATCTTTATTTATTAGTCTACTCTTATATAATAAGAGTCTATGTCCGGCTAACCATTATTGTTTGGGGCTTTACTACCAAGCTGTGGATCCAGTTCGCTAACATAAGAGTAAGATAACTTTTCTCCCACTGATTCTTTCTTTTTAGAACAGTGGAGCACTATCATTATTATAATAGGATGTATTATTGAAAAGCCACATTCCAGTATTGGTGATGGGTGTTCCGTTTCTGTACGTAGTAGACCAATCACAACAGACTGGGTCATCGGACCAATCAGAGCAGAGCAATATTATGCAAAGGAGGGTTTTGAATATTCAAACAAATAGTTTGAGAGTCTTGAGAAATAACTTAAAATTAAATGCATATTATAAGAAAATGAAAGTGTTTTTTGACCTTGCATGCATGTAAACCTGTTGTTGGGGACTCCCAAAAACAAATTATAAACATTTCAAATAGCACAAAAGGGGGACTTTAAATATACCTTTTTTCTCTCTCTTAATATCACTAAATGTCAATATCTTGATTATTTTAGCATGTGTTTGTGATGCCATATTGTGTCTGTAATAACGGTGATACAAGTGATCCTCTGGATTTAGATTGAGCTATTTTGTATATATATCAGTGCAGCAGTGGACTGTTTGGATGTAAGAAATAGTAAACTATTATAAATAGCTATAATAAAAAATAGCTGACAACATTGAGAAATATAGGGAATAGCTATCATTTTGGTTACAATGTATCTGATTTCAGGCAGAATTACTATAATGTGACGCATTCATACTGGGGTTGAAAATCGTGGTACAATTTTAGTTGTTTTCTTTACTGTATTGAGTTAAAGGAATAGTTCACTCAAAAAATTAAAAATTGCTTAAAATGTACCCAGCCTTAGGCAATCCAAGATGTAGATGAGTTTGTTTCTTCATAGGAACAGATTGGGAGAAATGTAGCATTATATCACTTGCTTACCAGTGGATCCTCTGTAGTGAATGGGTGCCGTCTGGGTGTTTCTTACAAACACAGAGTTTTTCACTTCACAAGGCATTAACTGATGGACTGGATTGGTGTGAATTATTGTGATGTTTTTATCAGCTGTTTGGACTCGCATTCTGATGGCACCCATTCACTGCAGAGGATGCATTGGTGAGCAAAACTGAATTGAAAACTATCGTCAGAAAGACATTTGAAGAAACGTGACGTGTCAGTGAGGCTCTCTCTGTATTTCACTTATCATCATCCATATTATTACATTTATAGCAATAGAGAGAAGCTATTTCATCCCAGGTGGCCCAACAAATGCTCGGAAAGTGTCTTCACACGATGCTTAGATGCTCTACATGAGTGACATTAAGGTACACAGGCTAAATATTTCAACATTGTAATGGAAGCATTAAAAATGTGACATTTAATTCTCAAAGTGGTCTATTGAAGCATACAAATACAGATTTGCCCCATTGCTTCTAGAACGATTCACCCCATTTCCAGAACAGACCAGTCAGTGTAACATGAAACCCCTTGTGCTTATATAAATTGTGTACATCCAAGGGTTGCATGCACATGCACCATATTTTCTCATATTGCCAACTGCAGATGAATGAAAACAGAGGAACACAATCACAGGGTTTGGTGAAAAGCACGCTGCTCGCCGTGCCGAATGGAATGACTGACATCCATTTAGTTGATTTGCCTCTGGCAATGAAAAAACACTTGTGAAATGAATAGCATCTCTGAAATCCCTTTCAACATGTCCATATCTCTCATGTGCAAGATTTCATCTTTCTTTAGCTTTTCATATACTGTAGCACCACTCACATTCAGCTTTCATGCAATAGCCATGGTTTTGAATTAGCTGAGGCTTTATTGTCATATATACTGTCATATATGGGTTTGATGTGAAAAATATTATTTTTCTTCTTGCATAATAGAATAATTGCAACATAAATATATTTTCTTTCCACAACAAGAAGTGAGATCAATTACAGCCAAGTGTTTATTTTAACCCTGTTACTTTTATTTTTTATTTTATTATTTTAAAACATTTGTATTTTATTTTATTTCCAACAAGTGAGATCATTTACAGCCAGTCAGTAATTAGCACAAAATAAACATGTTTATTTCAACACTGTTATTTTATTGTAATTTATTTTAAAATATTATTTTGTTTTATTTTATTGTATTTTTTTTCCAGATAGTCAGTAATTGCACAAAACAAATGCTTTTCTTTCAACTCTGTTTATTTTCTTTTTCAACATAGTAAACATGTTAATGTGCAATCCTTCAGATATTTGCACGATATAAACCCAATTTTCAATGTTGGGTTTATTTTTCACTAATGTCCGATTGCACTTATACAGTATATCTTCGTATCTATTTCCTGTATTTTTATCAATATTCCATGAATAATCACTTGAATCGTTGACTTCACAAAAAGAACAGTCTCAGAATTATAGTTTCATCTATAATAACGTGGTCTTTTATCCAAATACTAAACCTCTTTATCTTAAGTGCTCTACTTCTCAGACAAAATGTTAGTCTTTTTTGACTCTTTTATAAGAATCTCATATACGTTCTTATTTTCTCAGACTGGCATGACTATTTTCCTTTTCATGTCTTATGCCTGCTGATCAAATCAAGCTGTAATGGACACATAGCTCTTGTGTTTCAGTGTGGGACTACAAGGGGTCTCCATGGAAGGATGAGTCTCATAAATAAATGAGCAGATGAGTTGGTCTCTGACAAGTGAGGGACACGGCGTATTGGGCACATTTTTGATAGTGATCTAATTCAACTGGCAGCCATGGATGTTTATTTAATCAGAATGTCAGACACTTAACAAGATGAGACAAAAAAACAATAAAAAGCCTGTTGGAACAGCAGGAACAGAGACGTGAGTTCGTCTCCGAAACGTGTCTGGAAAGGAAGACGCATAGGGAATTGTAGCGAGGCACTCGATGTTGCCATCAACCCTGTGAAACCCAGGCGTAGCCCTTTGACCGGCGTTCAGAGTCTGTGTGTGCGCTTTAACGGCAAGTACAGTTGAGAAGTACCCCTGTAATTACAGAGCGAACAAAAGCTTACTTTGGAAAGGCAGCACAAAGGAGTATCAATGGCACATCACTCGCAAGGCTGGGCGGGAACGCTGGAGACGGAGGCCTCGTTCAATAGCGCTTTGAAAAGTGTAGATGTCAGAGCAAAATAGCTATCACGCTCCAGTAAGGATGTTTTGCGACAACTTTGTCAGTGTCACTTCACCATTAAACCTGTGTTGTCTTGTGTTGGGTCTTATTTTATTTTATTTTCAGCACAGCCACTCAGTCATTAGCACAAAATACAAATTTATTTCAACCAGTGCTTCTCATTTTGAGCCTTTAGTTTCACATTTCTGATATAATCACGACTAGATCACCTATGAAATTCTTCAGTACATTTAGTGTTTTCTTTAAAAAGTCCCACTGAATATTAAGTGTGTCATGACACATCTCGATCAGATTAAAATGTAAAAATTAGAAGTAAAAATATGCCAACTATTTTATTTAATTCTATTATTATTTTTGATGATTTACAGCCTGCCAAACTATTATTATTATTTTTTATTTTAGTTTCTATTATTATTAAATCGATTAACTTAATTTAATATTTAATTTAATTTATTATTATTTAATCTTTTATGTTATTTTACTTTTTTTTTTAAGTCCCGCTGAATATTTATAAAAGAAGACCTTGGCAATGAATCTAGATCAGATAAAATTTAAAAAAAATCATAATTTTTAAGATGTAAATAATGCCAAATCTTTTATTTTGTAATATTTCTAGCACAGTAGGTGAGATAATTTACAGCAAGTCAGTCATTAGCACAAAAACCCCCACAAATAAACCCATTTATTTAAAACCCGTTACAGTCATTGGGTTTATTTTTCAATGATGACTGACTGAGTGTATTTGTGTGTGTGTTATATGAGATTCTTGCATTTTGACTGATATTCACTGACTTTGCCAGTGCCACTTACACAAGAATCCCCTGTTGTCTTGTGCTCAGTGCAGAAACCCTCCTGTTTATCATTTCAAGGCATCAGATTCATAATTTGGCGTAATCACGACAAGGTCATCTATGAAATTATTCAGTACATTCAGTGTTTCTTTAAAAAGCCAGTTGAATATTTATATAATGAGACCTTGGTGTCATAACATATCACAATCAAATAAAAATTTCAAATTAAAAGTCATGAGAAGTCAATAGTGGGCACATGTGTACAGATATAGCGAAGGAGTCACAGTCTTCGGTCCGTCTTGTTCTCCGCACACCCACATGGAGGTCAGGGTAACATGTAGCCAGTCGCTGTGCTAATCTTCTTTGTCACTCATAAAATTTAGACTACATCTCCCTGTTGGAGGCCTGTCATTTTCCTCCTGCCTTCAGCTGTCATCAAACGCGAGTAATTACTCTGAGGGTTTGAATGGGCCCTTGATTATTTATAGGGTCGGATGTCTGAAAGAAAACCTTCTATGCTGCTTTGAATTATTTCACATTAGTGATAATGCATGAAAACGAGGACTTTTTCTCCTTTCCAGAGCTAAGGATAATCATGACCACATAGGAAGTGTCTTGCACCAGCACGGCTAATGATCGTCAAAGATCTTCTTCAAATGGATCGGAGGAATGAGACTAAACATAATTTCAAGGCTGAGTGAGAATGTCAGGAAAAAGAACTGTGATCTTTTCAATGTTGTGCAGAACCTGCAGACGGATATCAAAGGGACTGAATGGTGAAGATAGAATGTGGCTGCTTGAGGGTACATGTGTGTGGTGCTTTTGAAACACGTCTGTCCGATCAATGGCAGATGAGAGGTGTGTGTTTCGAAACCAGATTCACAAGCAGTCATTAGTGGTGTTTGCTAAAGCTTATCCTGCAAAAAAAGTTTTTTGACTTGTTTTCCAGTAAAAATAACTTGCATACATTAAGACCTGCTTCAATAGATTGCATCTTGAATAGCTTCAATCTTTGTCATACTGGATTGGCAGATTTTTTCTCATACAGTAGATGTTTAAATTGTAAAATGAATCTGACAATAAAGGATAAATAAAATATTAATACTTGATCGATACCTTGAATATCTTGAATGTTTGACATACTGGAGGGACAGATTTTTACTGTTTGAGTTTGTGTGACTTGCTTTTTACATACAATAGATATTTGAACTGGAATGAATGAATGAACCAGCAACCAATCAGAAACATCTACAACATTCTGTCATCATGGAGTTTAATTACGAGTTTTTGACTTGTTTCCAGTATAAATTAAGTATATCTTAAATAATGATATTAAGGCTTCTTTTTATGGTGTATTTTGCAAGAAAAAAACTAGTTCTTTTTCACTTATATTTTTTAAATGAAAATTAGATATAAATACTATATAAAAATTTTAAAATAAAAAATAAATGAATAAAATGTATTAAAGACATAGACTTATATTAACTCTTTCCATGTCAGCGTTTTTTTTTTTTTTTTTTTTTTAAAGTTGACTGTCACTGCAGCATTTTTGATAATTTTCATGGTTCCCAGGGGATTTTATTTTCTAAAAAAAAAAAATAATAATTGTGAAATGTGGATAAATATATTTTTTTAATCCTTTGTCAAAGACCGATGATCAAAACATAGATGTTTCCATCAACACCTCAGAAGTGCCACTGACATTTGGAAAGGATGGGTAGTTGTTATTTATATGCTGTTTAATGTTTGATAATTACATTATTTTACATTTCTGCTTGCATATGCAATCCCTGATTTGTTTCTGTTTTTTGTGTTTTGTTTGTGGAGATCCTACTCTTTTGGCACAAGTAAGCAAGCACTACTTGTATTTACGCCATTAGCGCAATTCTGTTTGTTTAACTCTAAACAACATTTACTTGGGAAATTGTGTAGAAACTACTACTCTTGAGTTGAGTATGAAACTCTTCTGAAATAGTGAAGACACATGCTGAAATAGTGTAGTAACTTCGTGATGTCACTTCCTGTCATGCTGAGATTCTGACTCTTCCTGTGGCTCTGCATGTAGATTTCTGTCTGTTGCAATCCTGGTGCAGTTGCAATTGTGTTTTATTCACTCGTTCAATGATTTTATGCTGTCATGCACACACGCCTTTCTGGCTTCTTTTCAAAATGAAGATCAAAGTGATAATCTTTAATCTGTTGCATGTTTCAGTGATATTTGTGGCCTGTTCATGTTTTTTGTTAAGCGTATTTGTCCATTTTGCTCTTTGGAGGCCCCTAACGTTTAAATCCAAGTGGCTGTAGCTAGGATAATTTGGTCTGGGAAGATGCTGATTATGGAAATCTCTGTCATTGCATATTTCTACCATATAGAGTAGGTCTGTTTCTGAACAACCAGAAAGCTGAGAATAGATCTGCATTTTCAAAGCTGAGATGCAGTTGTGACAAATTGCTAGACATGTAAGAGATTTGAAACTTGTTTGGCATTATTTGATATCCTCTTGTAGTGCATTGAAGTGTTTACACCGTGAGTTTCAGTCAAAACAGGCTTTAAGTATTTTTTATTGCATACCTTTCTGAAGTTATATTTGGCTTTTATGATATTTTGTCTGTAAACAGAAGATAATGGACAGAAAGTGATTAGGTAAATGTGATGCAATTCACATTTGAGCTTTTGTGCTCCAAAGCTCATTATAATCCATTCCCCGAACGCTAAGCCATAGTGTCAATGTTTTTTATTTTGTTGACAACTTCCTGCACTCCGCTCCCTTTAAACAAGCTCTCACAGCTTATTGTGCAGATGTGATAGTGGCTCTTCTTTCAGTGATGGACAATGCAACCTTCACCATTATCAGAATTGTCACGGCCTACCTGCACAACACTTATCTTTATCTGGAGCAGCAGATGGCCTTTCACATGTGTCATTGATGTGACTGAAGCCATCTCCTCCTGATGTGACCTGAAACAAATGAGCCATGAGAGCAGATATACCATCAGCAGCACACATCAGGGCCATTCCACTCTCTCGGCCAACACTGTGTTCTCTCTCTCTCTCTCTCTCTCTCTCTCTCTCTCTCTCTCTCTCTCTCTCTCTCTCTCTCTCCAGCTGGACTGATGATCTGTTTCTGTTTCATGATGCATTTTGGCTTACAGCAAATTGACACAGAGATCAACAATAGAGAGTTAAAAGACTATAGTTTTGTGATCCAGGCAGAGGTTGAGGTTTAAAAAGTTCACATCGATGTTAGAAATGTTCTTTTAGATCTGCTCGTATTTGTATAAACTTGATTTATTATCCACTGAAATAATTTAAAGGGGGCATATACACACAGTTTCACCCAATCTCTTGTTAATCTTAAGTATTTACTGCATCTTTCAAATCTCCAACAAGTCTTTAGTTTTATCAAATTTATAAAAGAAAGATACAGCTTTACGATTCTCTCCAGAAAAAGACGAGCTTCTGGAAGCGCTATTTATAATAATAATAATTATTAGTAGCAGTAGTTATAGTAATAGTATAATTATTATTATTATTAATAATAATAATAATGATATTTAATTATGTAACAACATCAATACTACTACTACTACTACTAATAATAATAATAATTATTATTAAAAAGTAATATTTATTATTATTATTATTAGTAGTAGTATATTAGTAGAAGTAATAGTATAATAATAATAATAATAATAATAATAATTATTATTATTATAATTTTTATATTTATTAATAAATGATAATAATAATAATAATAATAATAATAAATTGAATAATAATAATAATACAATTATCAAACATTAATTATATTTTTATCAGTAGCAGTAGAAGTAGTTTTTCATTATTTTATTTCATATCACAATTTTATTTTATTTTTATTTTATTTATTTATTTATTTTTTACTATTATTAGTATTCTTTTTATCATGAGTGTAAAATGCTGGAAAAGTGGTTGGATTGTGAATTAAAGTTTACAGAGACAAATATATTTTCTCTATGGTTTATTTTACATAATATGACCAAGGGTCAGTAAAAGCAGTGATCAGGTGAGGTTTTGAGATTCTTCTGAATCAGAACAGTGAGTTTATAGAAATAGTTAAAAATGTACAATCAAGCCCATCTCTACAACATTTTAAGGTTTGTGACAGTGTCAGAGGCTCCACTAAAGGCCACGTATGTGAAACCGTGAATTTCCTGCGACAGCCCTTGATACACGAAGAGCTATATTTAGGGTGGATAACTAGTACTGCACAGTAAAATCTGACATTTGGACCACAAGGGAGTCTTACTGCGTCGCTCGCAAATGACAGTGTCACTGTTGGTTTGTGTCCCCGGTGGAATAGGTTAAAGAGAACAAAACATGTTTTTGCAGTGGAGCGCTGGCCCGGCAAGACAGATCTAATATAACTGGATTTGATTGCAGGGTATGATCTGACTGGGGCTGTCACTGCTGAGTGAGCCCCTCGAGTCCAGGACAGTGTCATGTGGAGAGGAGAGGAGAGGAGAGGAGAAGAAAGAGGAGAGGAGAGGAGAGGAGAGGAGAAGAAAGAGGAGAGGAGAGGAGAGGAGAAGAGAAGAAAGAGGAGAGGAGAGGAGAGGAGAGGAGAGGAGAGGAGAAGAGAAGAGAAAAGAGGAGAGTAGAGGAAAGGAGAGAAGAGAAGAGAAGAGAAGAGAAGAGAAGAGAAGAGAAGAGAAGAGGAGAGGAGCGGAGAGGAGAGGAAAGGAGAGGAGCAGAGAGGAGAGGAAAGGAAAGGAAAGGAGAGGAGAGGAAAGTAGAGGAGAGGAGCGGAGAGGAGAGGAGAGGAGAGGAGAGGAGAGGAGAGGAGAGGAAAGGAGAGGAAAGGAAAGGAGAGAAGAGAAGAGAAGAGGAGCAGAGAGGAGAGGAGAGGAGAGGAGAGGAGAGGAGAGGAAAGGAAAGGAGAGGAGAGGAAAGTAGAGGAGAGGAGAGGAGAGGAGAGGAAAGTAAAGGAGAGGAGAGGAGAGGAGAGGAGAGGAGAGGAGAGGAAAGGAGAGAAGAGAAGAGAAGAGAAGAGAAGAGGAGCAGAGAGGAGAGGAGAGGAGAGGAGAGGAAAGGAAAGGAAAGGAAAGGAAAGGAGAGGAGAGGAGAGGAAAGTAGAGGAGAGGAGAGGAGAGGAGAGGAAAGTAGAGGAGAGGAGCGGAGAGGAGAGGAAAGTAGAGGAGAGGAGAGAAGAGGAGAGGAGAGGAAAGTAGAGGAGAGGAAAGGAGAGGAGAGGAGAGGAGAGGAAAGTAGAGGAGAGGAGAGGAGAGGAGAGGAAAGTAGAGGAGAGGAGAGGAGAGGAGAGGAGAGGAGAGGAGAGGAAAGGAAAGGAAAGGAAAGGAAAGGAAAGGAAAGGAAAGGAAAGGAGAGAAGAGAAGAGAAGAGAAGAGAAGAGAAGAGAAGAGGAGAGAAGAGGAGCAGAGAGGAGAGGAAAGGAAAGGAAAGGAAAGTAGAGGAGAGGAGCGGAGAGGAGAGGAAAGTAGAGGAGAGGAGAGAAGAGGAGAGGAGAGGAAAGTAGAGGAGAGGAAAGGAGAGGAGAGGAGAGGGGAGGAGAGGAGAGGAAAGTAGAGGAGAGGAGAGGAGAGGAAAGTAGAGGAGAGGAAAGGAGAGGAAAGGAGCGGAGAGGAGAGGAGAGGAGAGGAGAGGAGAGGAGAGGAAAGTAGAGGAGAGGAGAGGAGAGGAGAGGAAAGTAGAGGAGAGGAAAGGAGAGGAAAGGAGCGGAGAGGAGAGGAGAGGAGAGGAGAGGAGAGGAAAGGAAAGGAAAGGAAAGGAAAGGAGAGGAGAGGAGAGGAAAGGAGAGGAGAGGAGAGGAGAGGAAAGGAGAGAACAGGAGAGGAGAGGAGAGGAGAGGAAAGGAGAGGAGAAGAAAGTAGAGGAGAGGAGAGGAGAGGAGAGGAGAGGAGCGGAGAGGAGAGGAGAGGAAAGGAGAGAAGAGGAGAGGAGAGGAGAGGGAAGGAGCGGAGAGGAGCGGAGAGGAAAGGAGAGAAGAGGAGAGGAGAGGAGAGGAGAGGGAAGGAGCGGAGAGGAGCGGAGAGGAGAGGAAAGGAGAGAAGAGGAGAGGAGAGGAGAGGAGAGGGAAGGAGCGGAGAGGAGCGGAGAGGAAAGTAGAGGAGAGGAGAGGAGAGGAGAGGAAAGGAGAGGAAAGGAGAGGAAAGGAGAGAAGAGGAGAGGAGAGGAGAGGAGAGGGAAGGAGCGGAGAGGAGCGGAGAGGAGAGGAAAGTAGAGGAGAGGAGAGGAGAGGAAAGGAAAGGAGAGAAGAGGAGAGGAGCGGAGAGGAGAGGAAAGGAGAGGAGAAGAAAGTAGAGGAGAGGAGAGGAGAGGAAAGGAAAGGAGAGGAAAGTAGAGGAGAGGAGAGGAAAGGAGAGGAGGGGAGAGGAGAGGAGAGGAGAGGAGAGGAAAGGAGAGGAGCAGAGAGGAGAGGAAAGGAAAGGAAAGGAAAGGAAAGGAAGGGAAAGGAAAGGAGAGGAGAGGAAAGTAGAGGAGAGGAGAGGAGAGGAAAGTAGAGGGGGGAGAGGTGAGGAGCAGTTTGAGCCAATATGATGATCAATCTCTATCCAAACATACACTTTATCTATCCACCTATATCTTTCTTTCTTTCTTTCTTTCTTTCTTTGATCCTGTCATTCTATCGATAACTATTATTCTATCTATTGTTCTGTCTCTTGTTCTATCTATCTATCTATCTATCTATCTATCTATCTATCTATCTATCTATCTATCTTTTGTGTATCTGTTTTTCTGAAGTGTGTACTCCTTAACCTTGCTTCGAGTCCACTAATATCAGTACATTATGATTGGATGTTCTTTATCTCTATTATTATGTTAATAAATATGTTGACATTCTGGTGTGATGTAGGACAAATTGTTAAATTTGCTCCTGCATAGACAAACTGTTACAACTTTTATCACCTGTGCAGTAAAGCACATTAGTCTCGTCCACTTGTTTTTGTCTTGGAGTAATTATTAGCACCTCAGATGGACTGTCATGTCATCTCTCAATAATAACCTCTCCGAATGCATAACCCTGGGATACATTTCATTAGCTTGTCAAACACACGTCTCTTTCGGTCGCAGTGTTCTCGTCAGGTCTCACGTGCATCCAAGGTGATCAAACCTGCGTCAGCCTGCACCTGCCGGCTCCCCGGGGAGAACGCAGGGAGCTCGAACAACAAAATCTACACAGCACACACTCGGGGAGATCCGGCGTGCAGCGCTTTCAATCATCTCATCTGTTAACCTGAGGAAAGTATCAAAAACCTGGTGAGCCCAGGGTGTGCTCGACAGCCTTTGAGTTTGACTCCAACACACAGATTGATCAAAGAACAGACAAATGTTACTCAATACTACTTCCCTCCATGAGGATTTCAGTTCTCTAATACTCAGGTTTGACAGTAAATCACCTTCATGCGCCCTTTTTTCGACAGCTTGTCTGTCCGTCAGGTTTTTCCTCTAGGGGCGATCTCTAACCTCTAGCACAGTTAACAAATGACCCTGTAAAGATTTTGATACAGTTTGGTTCATACATACCTCTTTCTCATGTTGAAGTTTGTGCCTGGCCAGGGTTTTCATAGAACCCTGCTTAATATAGTTAAGTGAAACTAAAACTAAACCGTAATAAAAAGAGAAGAAAAAGAAGACTTTATATAACACATTTTTCTTTGTCTTTTATTTACGTTTTTTTTTCAGTACTAAATATAAAATAACATGCATTTTATATGATCCCTCTTATTTTGTAAAAACTATTTACATTTTCACAGATTCTGCAAGTGGTTCCCAAACTTTCACATGCCACTGTATAGATTTATATATCTATAATAATTTAATATAATACATGATTTAATGATTTAAATATTAGTTTTTTTTATAATATTAGTGTATATAGATAGACAGACAGACAGATTTGCAATGATATATGCATTGATTATAGTTTACTTAAACGAAACCTAAAATTATAACAAGTATTTTTGCAACTTGAAATAAAATAAAGGTTAACCAAAATAAAATATATATATATAATATATATATATAATACTTTATATATAAAACTTTTTTATTAACATTTTTTATTTTATTTTATTTATCTAGTTGCCTGTGCAATATTTCTCATTCTCATGTATAATATTTTGATGTGCCAAAAAGTTATTTTAAAAGATGTGAAAAAAAAACCTAAAAAAAAAAAAAAAAAAAACTAACACAAAATAAATAAATAACTAAATAATAAAAATAATAATAAGAAGAACAAATTATTGCAATTTTAATAAGGAAAATATAAAATATTTTTACATTTTATAAAAACTATAATAGTATCTCGATCATACTTAATTTACACTACTGCATACAGGTCTGTGTTTCCAATTTTTTTTTTTACATTTATGTTATTATGCAATCACAGGCTGCTTTTGATGCAAAGTGTAAAAGATATAATAAATGCATCAAATACCTAAACAAAATATCTAGAGATGCACTTCCAGTATAGACTGTTTGAAGGGTTATTTGGTATTGCAGATCTGTTTGTTTCTGTATTAGTCTCACAAGCCTGCAGTGTTATCTTTGTTGTGATGTTAGTGATTCCTCTTTGAAGACCAGCAGGTTTTGGGAGCCACTTTCCAGCCTTTTCTGCTGTCGAAACTTGCATAATGGTTCTATATCGAGCATCGGCTTCCCGTCGATAGAGAAACGGGCCATCGAAGCACACAGAAATCCATTAGGTAAGGCCCGGTAAAAGTTTGGGAACGTGTAACCGGTAGATTTTGCACTTTATTCAATGTTGGAATTATTTCTCAAGGGAGAGAATAATGGTCATATAAATCTCTCTGTGTGTGCAATTACCAAGACTGGCAAGGTCTATTCTCTCCCGAGTGATCGTCTGTGAACAATGACATATTACCGGACGGCCGGCTACGGTCATTAAGATCTGATATGGGATTTATGGGCAGTCTTTAAACACGAGACGGTATAAAAGAGATTTGAACACAGGCAAAATAGCACAGAGGATTCTTTCCCCGTGCGGTGTAATGAAGTGTGATGGAAAGGAGAAGGGATGAAGGGTTATTTTTAGGCCAGATCGATTTAACAATGAGCGGAATGAGTCAATTGCTCTCCGAACTGTCACTCCACTGTCCGGATGTCATCATGGCCTGCTTCTAATGGTGCAAGGCAACAGGGACAAGATGGCGGGTCTCGTCACATTGTTTTGACACCTGAGATGTCCAATGCAGCACTGTAATTGACGTACCTTTCAAATGGCCTCATGGTTTGACATATTTAAAATAATGTAACAATGAAATAGCCCATTATACGGGAGCTCTGCCTTAACTACCTGTGCTCTAAATAGATGTTGTTAGGGAAGGAATCATTTCAGCCGCTCTTAGGAAATATGAATTTCACTCAGTGCTCTAGCCAATGTCAATCTTCATATTGTACACAGGGGCTCATTAGCGACTACAGTAATCATGATGGAATCATTGCATAAGAGAGACAAACACAATGTGACTTCTTTACTGTCGTTGCGCCTGTTTAATGACCACAGTTTAAATGAGATTTATCAGTGGAAAAGATGTGCATCCACAATTCTCTCCAAACTCAGGTAACAACTGCAGTTTTCTGTGTTTTGCGCTCAGAAAATGGGTTCTAGTGGTTTGCATTGGCTGTTTGGTATCCTATAGAGGTCTTACATGTACAGTATAGTCTGTTATTATGATTGGTTAATTAAAAAATGAATTTATGTGGTTTATGTTATTGTGTTTTTGAGCTTGACTGTAAACATCACCATCTGCACAGGGAAATAAATAAAAAATCTATATATAAAGCAAAATTACCTTACCAAAATTACATACATTTAGCAGATGCTTTTATCCAAAGCGACTTACAGTGCATTCAGGCTATACTTTTTTTTTCTTTCTGTGTTCCCTGGAAATTGAACCCACGACCTTTGCCCTGCTAATGCAATGCTCTACCACTGCCACAGGAACAAAAAATTAAGTGACTTTAGATTTAAAACAAGAAAAAAAAAGAGAAAAACATACCAATGGGGTAATGAAAATAAACTTGTTTTTCCTTGTAAAATTTAATAATAAAATAAATGAATAATAATAATAAAAAATCTTAACCCATTGGCAGACATTTTTTCTTGTTTTCAGCGTGAAGTCACTCAGTTTCGTTACATTTTGCCAGAAAACATTGAATAAAAATTCATAAATACATAAAAAGTTGCTCAAAATAAGAAAAATGTCTGCCAATGTGGAAAAATAAATTGATTTCACTTTAAATTAAATAAATAAAACGCAACAAGAATACTGAGGAAGAAAAAAACTTTTTTCTTTCTGAATATTGGTTGTTGATTGAGCTGTTACTTTATTTGTAAGGGTCAGAGAGGGTGGAAAATGCTTCAGAATATGGCTCCTTTAAAGCAATATTTCTAATTGTCCCCTCTGATTTGCACATTGCAATAAGCTTATTGTAATTTCCGATGACAATTAAGAGGCCTCTGCTCCCAAATGCACCAATGAGAGAGCTTAGACAGAAGATTTGTTCATTGAGAAGAGAGAAATAGATCCTTTGCCTCACCACATTAGTGCCGGCCCCTTAAAGTGACTGTTTATCATGAGGTGGTGCTCCAGGTTTTAATGAGCTCACTCTCTGTACTAGTATAATTCCAATTAGTCGGCTCCTTTCATACAAAGATGTGATTACTGTGAGAGGCCTCTATTGTTTTGTATTCAGTGGCGAAAGCAGTGCTTTGGTTGTTTCAAATCTTATTCTTCCATGCCGGTCGGCTGACAGGAACATTAGACCTTGTTCTGCATGCGGGGGGATACTAGCTCATTAATACACCTTGGATGGTTTAATTCACTGACTTCACACATTATATGATAGATGTGACAAAGCACTCTGATTCAATCTGCAACTCTGCCGTTGTGCTGCAAATGCAGAGAAAAATGCTTTAATTTTACTGTAAATACCATCTAATGATTTTATTCAGTTTAAATATAACTGATGTAGATGGTTGAATCGAAACATGCCAGTATCTTGTTCAGGAGAGGCTTAAAATAAATTTAAAGGAAGAAATGATGCAATAAAATAAATTTTACTTGGATTTTCATGATATATATATATATATATAAAATTATAAAATAAATAAAAACAATTGTACAATAGATTAAATGTATTACGATTTTATTATAAGTAATAATTTCATTAATTATAAAATAAAATAAACATATATTATATATCAGAAAACATTACACACACACACACACACACACACACACATACATACATATATATATATATATATACTATTAGTGCTGTCAATCTATAAAAAAATAACTAATTAATTATTAAATATTAAAGTATTTAAATATACATTCAATCTTCAAATTAATGTATAAACAACATAAAGACAGTATATTTTTAAAAAATTCAAAGGTATCCACCAATAATACTGATGTCTCTATGAAATAGTTTTTTCCCCTAATATTTAACCGCTGACTATAGGCATTCAACATTACAGTATAATTGAGAGCTATAAATTATTATTATTAGCTTATTTTGGCTGCATTAAGAGCTGCCGCTGCTGAACATGATGGGATCTGACACACATCGCATTTTCTCACAAATCTTTACTTTTAAGACCTGAAGTGGGTCAGAAATATCTCTACTGATGAGCTGAGGAGTTGAATCGGGTATGTTCGATGAGGGAGACAGAGCTGGCTCTCCAGGACAGTTTTGAAAATCACTACATTTCAGAGAAATGTTCTTAAATGTGACTCATATATAACAAATACTTGCATGCATAGTTTAAAAGCAGCTTTAATCGCCTTATTGATAATTTCATGACTTAACTGATGACATACAGCCAAGTATGGTGACCCATACTCAGAATTCATGCTCTGCATTTAACCCATCCAAAGTGCGTGCTCACACACCAGTGGGCAGCGCTTTATGCTGGGGCACCCAGGGAGCAGTTGGGGGTTTGGTACCTCAGTCACAGTATTGCCACCCCAAGACTCGAACCAACAACCTTAGGGTTAGGAGTCAAACTCTCTAACCACCAGGCCATGACTTCCCCATAAATGAAGTCACCACATTTGTGCATGCAATTGAAGACCATGTGCAACAAGCCCAGTATAACAGTAGTTTTTGTCAAGAAATAGAGACAGAAGCAGCAGTTGTGTGTTGGATGGCCAAACCTAACTCCACCCCTGCATTTATTGCGTTAAATATTTGTTACCCGTTAAACTAAAAGGAAAAATAAATAAATTATAATAATAATATTACAAATATATAATATTATATAATATTGTATTTTTAAATTGTATTTAATATTAATATAATTAATATATTTATAGTTCATACAGGTATTCAGTTATATTAAATATTTACTGTTTTGTCTCTTTTTATATAAGAAATAGTCTTCCGAAAACATTTATTTTATTCATATTTAATATTTAAATTTTAGGCATTTAATTTTTTTTCTCATTACCATCATAAACTCTGAGAGTTTCATCATCCCCAATCCAAAAAACCCCAAAATAACAGGACTGTATGACTACAGATCTGTTGCCTTAACATCTGTGGTCATGAAGTCGTTAGAGAGACTGGTGTTGGCTTATCTGAAGGACATCACTGGACCCTTACTGGACCCTCTGAAGTTTGCTTACCGAGCAAACAGGTCCGTGAAAGCTGCTGTGAACATGGGGCTATACATCTGGACAAACCAGACTTATGTGAGGACCCTGTTTGTGAACTTCAGTTTGGCCTTCAACACCATCATCCCAATACTCCTCCAGACTAAACTAACCCAACTCTCTGTTCCTAGCTCTGTCTGTCAGTGGATCACCAGCTTTCTGACAGGGAGGCAATAGCTAGTGAGACTGGGGAAATTCAAAAGCCTTACAGGGCTGTGTTCTCTCCACACTGCTCTTCTCCCTCTACACCAATGACTGCACCTCTACTGACCCCTCTATCAAGCTCCTGAAGTTTATGGACAACACTACAGTCATCTGCCTTATCCAGGACAGTGACGAGTTTGCATACAAGCAAGAGGTAACACAGCTGGCTGTCTGGTGCAGTATTAACCACCTGGAGCCGAACATGCTCAAAAATGTGGAGCTGATAGTGGACTTCAGAAGGAACCGCCCTGCACTCACCCCACTCACCATCATGAACAGCAGAGAGTGGAGTCTACAGTAGAGTCATTCAGATTCTTGGGCAGCTCCATCTCACAGGACTTGAAGTGGGACAATCACATTGACTCCATTGTTGAAAAGGTCCAGCAAAGATTGTACTTACTTTGCCAGCTGAGGAAGTTCAACCTGCCATAGGAACTGCTCACACCGTTCTACTGAGCCGTCATTAGGGCTTTTCGCACTGCCTGTAACCTTTTCATAGTACCACAACTTATTGTGGAACTACCCACTTTTGGGTTTGTTCACACCGCCGGAACTAGGTGTGGTTTTAGTACTGGACAGCCTTTTTTTTGAGAACCAAATTAGCTCCTACTACGGAGCAGGATCTAACCAGCATGACTGGTACTATCAGTGACGTAAGTAGACATTGATTGGCCAGACGCGTTTGAAAACACTTTAAAATATTTATGATTTAAAATGCCATTTAAACAGTCTGTAAACATTGTGTCAACTTATTTTGCAAGTATGATGAACAGCGATAGATGGACAGACGCTGAAGTGCAGACACTTGTAGCAAATGTAGCACTGCCAGTTGTCATTGGAGATTCTTAATCCTCCTTTCTGTTCTTTCAATCTCTTAACGTATACACCGACATTCCATGTCCATTATTGTGTAACCCCCAACAAAACAAAAACACAGCTGCGATTACAGCATCCTCCATCCACCTGTTGTTAAGAGTTGTTGAACGCCTCGCACAAATGACATTGACCGGCTTACGTCACATCCTAGTACATACTGTCGTTGCGAATGCAACCGTTTAAATGGTAATGGAAAATAGTTCGCGCAAAATCGTCCCAGTACTTTAGTACTGTAGATTTAGTTCTGGAACTAAAGCAGTGCGAAAGGTCCTATTGAGTCATTGTCCTGTGCCCTTCAATAATGGCACCTTTCACTGCATGGTACGGCATGGCTCACTTTTGGGGTGGTTTCCACTCTGTACAGTACCTGATTCTGTTGGCACTACAGAGAACCGAACACCTGGACTACAAGACAAGAAATGTTTCTTACCCTAGGTAATCTTCCTCATGAGCAGTTAATGGGGTTATTTGATGCAATTTCAAATTTTCCATTCTTTTTGGAATGTTACAAGCTCTTGGTGCATAAAGAAGATCTGTAAAGTTGCAAAGACTAAAGTCTCAAATCCAAAGAGATATTCTTTATGTAACCTTTGGCTAAAAGTATTAAAAAAAATAAAAAAAAAACGACTACGCCACCTGGGTTATTTCTTCACCCCCCCAAAAAATGTAACCAAAATAAATTACAATAATATGTAGGACCCTGTAGTACACATTTATTTTGCCAAAAATGATTTACTCTTAAAAAGGTTTTAAAATACCATTTAAAGCTTACCAGTTATTTACCCACAACTGATAAGAGACTAGATTAAATCCACTCTAACAGAAGGGACAAACCACACAGCAAATCAGTGCATAATTCTTAAAGCAGTGATAAACCAAAAAGTGATAAACCAAAAAAACAAACACAAATATACTCTCCCCTTCTGTTAAGTCTCAAAAATCACAGCTCGTCACAGGTGAATATATTTACAGTACGGACCAAAAGTTTGGACACACCTTCTCATTCAAAGAGTTTTCTTTATTTTCATGACTATGAAAATTGTAGAGTCACACTGAAGGCATCAAGGTTTATTTGACCAAGAAGGAGAGTGATGGGGTGCTGCGCCAGATGACCTGGCCTCCACAGTCACCGGACCTGAACCCAATCGAGATGGTTTAGGGGTGAGCTGGACCGCAGACAGAAGGCAAAAGGGCCAACAAGTGCTAAGCATCTCTCGGGGAACTCCTTCAAGACTGTTGGAAGACCATTTCAGGTGACTACCTCTTGAAGCTCATCAAGAGAATGCCAAGAGTGTGCAAAGCAGTAATCAAAGCAAAAGGTGGCTACTTTGAAGAACCTACAATATGACATATTTTCAGTTGTTTCACACTTTTTTGTTATGTATATAATTCCATATATAATTCCACATGTGTTAATTCAGAGTTTTGATGCCTTCAGTGTGAATCTACAATTTTCATAGTCATGAAAATAAAGAAAACTCTTTGAATGAGAAGGTGTGTCCAAACTTTTGGTCTGTACTGTATATAAATGTTAACATACTGTTGTATAAAAACAAAGAAAGAAAAATACAAAACAGAAAAAAACACAACAAGTAACTCCCGATTAATATATATAAAAAAAGTTTCACTGAGCAAAAATACTGTTAATTTAATACACTTGCACAAGAGACAAATATCCAAGTTCTTACTCAAATATATCATACAGAGCACTCGGGCAGAATAATCTTTTATAAAAAAACAAAAAAAACACTCTGTAACACAGAGGTTTACAATCGTGATGTATGACGGTCTAGACTGTAAACCAGCAATATAAACCTGGTTTATAAAACAGCTCTGAGAGATGTATACAAAACAGCAGCTAGCGCTCTTTGGCCGCACCTGAAAACAAACATGCGCACATCCCTATAACAAACACACATTTAGATTATAATCGGCAGCTAAAGAAAAAAAAATTTAATAAAACAAGCGACTCACAAGGGGAAAGCAACAGGAAAATATAAACCAACAAGACCTTTTCTGCCCGCACAACACAGGAGAAGAATCAAAGCAGCCCACTTGAATACACTTTTTATAAAGCCACTAACAATGCCGCAATAAAAGCTCCACAGCAGTGGCCGTGTCTTCGCCTTAGAAATACACCATTAAAATAACAACAAATAAACTCAAATGAATAAAATTTAACCGGTCACATTCATAAAAGTTAAGAGTCAACCATGCCCTCCTAAAATGGCTCATTCTAACACGCCCCCCACATATCGATGTCATGATGTGGGAAGTGTTACATAATGCTGCCCAAATGTTCATAGAAAGAAAGAAGGCGTAACTTTTATTCTCACTGTTGCCGCTGCAGCCATATTGTGGAGATGCTGTGTGTTTTGTTGTGAAAGCAAAACTACTTTGTTTGGCCTTTCAAAAGAGGACACAACTAGAAATCAATGGTTGTATTTACAACACTGTCCCAGAACAGTTCAACCCAAATATTAAGATGTGTGCAGTGCATTTTTCAGAGGATGAGGACTGTTTCCTGTGAGAGTAGCCTAAAACGCCGTTGTCTGTTTCTATAAAGTTGGGCAGTACCAACTTTGCAAGGACAGTCTGGTGCTTCTGACTCACAGCCTGTGACTATTCAAACGCATTTTGTGACATTTCCGTCACATGCTTGAGGCATTCTGTCAATCACAACACACTGGATAGCTGGCCAATCAGTGTACACCGCACTTTTCAGACCGAGAGCTTTGTAAAAATCGACGTGTTTTTACAAAGGCGAGGCATTCAGGAGAAACAATAATGTACATTTTGTGGAAAATAATTTTTTAGTTTTTTTTTAACCTTAAACTGCATAAACACATTGCATTACACCAAATACACAAAATGATGTTCTTTTTAGCAACATCGGGAAGTTTTTAGCAACATTGGGAAGTCGTGGCCTAATGGTTAGAGAGTCGGACTCCCAATCGAAAGGTTGTGAGTTCGAGTCCCGGGCCGGCAGGAATTGTGGGTGGGGGGAGTGCATGTACAGGGGGAGTGCATGTACAGTTCTCTCTCCACCTTCAATAACACGACTTAGGTGCCCTTGAGCCCCCAACTGCTCCCCGGGCGCCGCAGCATAAATGGCTGCCCACTGCTCCGGGTGTGTGTTCACAGTGTGTTCACTGCTCTGTGTGTGTGCACTTCGGATGGGTTAAATGCAGAGCACAAATTCTGAGTATGGGTCACCATACTTGGCCGAATGTCACTTTCACTTCACTTCACATCATATGACCCCATTAAATGCTCTCCCCATTGTACAATATAAATATGTGCAATCACTTGGGAAGTCGTGGCCTAATGGTTAGAGAGTCAGACTCACAATCGAAGGGTTGTGAGTTCGAGTCTCGGGCTGGCAGGAATTGTGGGTGGGGGGAGTGCATGTACAGTTCTCTCTCCACCTTCAATACCATGACTGAGGTGCCCTTGAGCAAGACACCGAACCCCCAACTGCTCCCCGGGCGCCGCAGCATAAATGGCTGCCCACTGCTCTGGGTGTGTGTTCACAGTGTGTGTGTGTGTGTGTGTTCACTGCTCTGTGTGTGTGCACTTTGGATGGGTTAAATGCAGAGCACGAATTCTGAGTATGGGTCACCATACTTGGCTGAATGTCATGTCACTCACTTATTAATACCAATTCATAATTTGTTGTTCATACTATTGTTGTTTACTTATGTATATTCACACAGTATGTGCATTTCATTCACATATCCTTATTTTTATTATCTGTGTGTTATCTCTCTGTACTGGAAGGTTTTGTCACCAAAACTAATTCCATGTGCAAAAATTAATGCATTTATATTTCATATTTAGATTTTATTCAGGAATATACACTTACATTAAATACTTACAGTTTGTGTATATGTACCCATTCTGGATCCGTCAGCAGATCCCTAATATATCTTCTCATAGATGGATCCGCTGATTAGGGGTGTAACAATTCACTCGTTTTCTCGATGCATCGATTACAAACCCTGTCGATTCATATGCATCGATCTTGAAACATGATTTTTGAATCGTGAATCACCGATCTTGGACAGCAATCGATTCAAAATGCTAAGAATCGAATGAATCGCGATTTCTATAGCGATTCAATGCTTTCGAAATGTATACACATTAAATTACTACACGCACGAATTAATGGAGACCTTGAAGAGTGTTCGTGAATCGTGCCTCTTATCTGTCCTTCACGCGCTCCACTGTTTACCGACTGAGACTGTCACAGGATTGCGCTCGCGCTCCGTTCGTCTCTGACGCAGCTGACATGTGATCTATAGGACTCGTGGCCAGTAATGCTAACGTGAAGTTTTACTTTTCTGTAGTTTGTCAATGGCTCTCTGCATCTTACCTACGCAGTTACCGGAGCCGTCGACAGCTGTATTTATTGCATGGACGGAGCAGAAATGTAAGTGTCTAAATCATACGCACAGATCCATTGAATGATAAATGTGTTTAAACAATGCGGATGAACCGAATATACGAAGGAAACTTTTAAAAGTAACCACAGCATTAACAACGACCTTGAAATAAGAGCGCGAGATTTATCTGATAATCAGATGCATGAAAGTAGCGTTTGTTTCATTAGCAAACAGACATCTGGGACGTTTTCTCTCAGAATCATTCGCTGATGGAGAGAAAAGGTTAAATAGAGATGAAGACGTTTTCACACTGAAAGAGAAGCGATCTCGCTCTCATAGACGTGCCAGGCTTTGTCTGCAGCTAAACTGAATAAAAGCAGAATGAACTCATGAAACTAAAAAAAACCCACAAACAATTTATGAACGATGCAGTGCTAATTGGCATTTATTACAGTACAGAAACTATAAAGTATATTTTCTACCTTATTCTGTGCAGAAAATTTAAATAATTGGTAATTAAATGTAGCCTAGTATATAAAACAATCATAAAATTGCCATTAGGAAAAAAATATCGATTACAAATGATTGATTATTGTCCAGCAGTGTATTTGATTTATTACAGCTAATTAAAAGTAATTAAAAAAGAAGATAATTCCTTGTAAAAAAAAATAAAAATAATAATAATTATTATTATTATTATTATATAGGCTACATACATAAAATTATTATATTTGACATTTCTGTCACTTCTGAAATTATGGCTACGCCCCTGGTGTGACAAAATGTTAGCTTATACATAATACTCTTTAAGCTCTTTTTTAAAAACTTGGCTTACATACATTTTTACGTACAGGCGCGTCGTTAGACATGGGCATCCGGGGCTTCAGCCCCGGATGTTTTTTTTATAGCCCCGGATCTCAAAAAATTTAATTTATTGATAATTATTATTTTTTTTTAATAATTTGTATTTATTTAAAAAAAATGACCGGGTCTTTTAATCTATCCTTCGGAATCAATCATGTATTAAAGACGATTAAAATGTGTTCAAGCAGATCAAAGTTACTATGGTTACAGCTTAGAGTGCGCGCCTGAGGAGAAAGAGCTTTGGGCTTTACTGTCATTGTTGTTTGTGGCTTCTGGTGGTAGCTATGGACATTAGACACTTTTTAAAAAGTAAAATAAGGAGGCAAGAAGAGTTATCTACTGGCGCCGTTCCCTCATCATTAAGCTCAGGTCGGTGAAGGCTCTTTAGCAAACCCTGGTCTAACGTACCTATCCCTGTACTTACTGTGGTATTAATGCAGAACAACATGTACTGTATATATAAAGTACGTGGGACCTTACTATTTCGCCTATAACTAATCCATTTTGTGAGCCATAATCCGTTTCTCGTGAAGAATGTAGATGAAGTAGCCTATACATCTGATTTGGCAATTGAAACATGATGTGTAAATTAACGTTATTCCCCTCAGATGGATAGTCTAAGATAGGATTTTCCCCAATTGGTATTACCGAAGCAAATACTAAATAACTTTAGGAATCATATCTTGCTTCATTCTTTTTATTTCAGCTGAACTTTTCTGTCTGATAGGCTACCTATAGCAACCGATGTCACTTTTCTCATCTCGCGAGACGCGAGCTAAACGGCTTTTAATCGCTGTTTTGCTGCCGTTTTTTTAATGAAACATACAGTGAAAATGGAGAATTAACAACAACTCATTCATTGTTTCATTCATATCATTGAACTTTAAGTCAGGTGACTATGGTGCGTTCACACCGGACGCGAACAGCGCGTCAGGCGCGAGTGATTTTTATGTTTAATGTCAATGAATGCACAGGAGCCTGCTTGCTGCTGTCACGTGGTGAAGTGACACAGTTTATAATGTTATATTATGTTTGGCCTCAATAAATCATTTTGTAATATGACTAAAATGCCTCGTGTGGTTCTAATGCACAACAAAGCAAATCTTTCACATAAAAACTCTTTATGATTTTAATATATGAGAGATACTCATTTTGTATTGAATGCTATTTATTCCATATATATTCTAGATTATTTGAAACATTATTATTTGAATGTAAAGACAACAAACACTTAATGTATAAGAACAAAAAAAATCACAGGACAGGTTTCACTTTTGGAGGCTGGCTCCATTTATTATCAAAACAAAAATAAATGACAGATTAGGTGGTGTCAAGGAAGGAGGCAGAGACGATGACTCTTTCTCTTATTTTATAAGAAAAGGTATAACGAACAGAGGTTCAAGTACACAAGTGCTGCTACTCAGCAAACTCACGTTATATATGGCTTTTACCTTAAAAGGGCTTCCTTTAAAGTCACATACACAGTACTCTTAAAGTCGCATACACAATACTCTGACAGGTGGGTGCGGGCGAGGGGAAAGAGCAGCCATGTAAACGAGTTATTAAACAGATAAACACTATCTGGTGGAAAAGTAAAAATTAGGACCGGCAGTTATAATATAATTTAAGGGTAAAATTCAAATACAGAACAAAAAGTACACAGACAATATGTAAACAGTAAACATGGCCGTGTAAGAAAGGACATTCAGTTGCATTAATATTTACAGGATCTAGGTTATAATGGTGATATTGCCTTTTGAAATTTATATATATAGTTTTATATTCATTTTTTTAATATTCATGTATTATTTATTTGTGTTTCAGTGAATAGCTGTTACAGTTCTACAAATAAAGCATTCTATCTTTTTACCTATCATTTAAAATGCTACAAAAAATGCACCTGAATGCTGTAAAAGAAGTGTTTAATGCTCAAAGTTACGCTTCCAAGTTACCAAAAGCGCGGGGGGGGGGGGGGGGAATCTGGGCTAAGCCCCCAATGTATCAAGACCCTAGCAACGCCCCTGTTTACGTATGCCATGTCGCATCATTAAACTAGCATTTAACAATGGACAAAAGGTTTTTTTTTGTTTTTTTTTCTAACCTATGGTTCTCTAACCATAAATGCTACTGTAATTTGCCCCCTGACTAAGCATTTAAAGAATTTAGTAGAAGCATTTAAATAATCCCGTGAATGCACTTAAAGAATGCAGAATCGAATTGTTATAATCGAATCGAATAGAATTTAATTGTGAATCGAATCGAATTGAATCGTTCTAAATTTGCAAAAATCGTTCTTGAATCGAATCGAAAACCTATGAATCATAATCGAATCGAATCGCTGCCTTGCCAAAGATTCACAGCCCTACCGCTGATACATGCGGCTTTCAAATGCTCCAATGTGTATCTGTGTAAGCGCTCAGTTAAGAGCGTGAAGCGATGATCATTGTAGCCAATCACAGACAATCATATCTGTTGAGCACGAGGACATAATGGCCAATGTTTAATAATCTGCGTAACAGTGCTCAAAATGCCAGTTGGAAATGCTGGTGTCGTCACTTTTTTTAACTTTCAGTAGTAAAGTTAGTACGCTTAACAACCCTAGTGAGAATATGTGGTAAACATACATATTATGATAGTTTTAATGAGCATCTATTTGGTTGCTAGACATGGTTTAATACCAAAGTTTAGTAATAAACTTAGTGGTTTGTTCAGATCTCAAACCTTAAATGTGAGTAATAGTACTAGTGATGCTGCATTGCAAGCGCCACTAACTACAAACACTGGCCTCATTGTCGCATAAATACCTAGCATGTCTCCCAAGCATTGTCTGGAAATCATCAAAAGTTTGTTGCTACACTGCCATCACATCTATGATTTCTTGTTCTCCAGTAGCTCTCCACGTCTCTGGAGCCATTACAACAATTCTGGCCAGTGCCACTTGACGAGCCCAAGTTATTTTTGATCAAAACACATGCTAGAGAAAAATCAGTCATTAGCAGAAGCCATTTCAGCTGTCATCTTGTTTGGACAGCTTGCAGCTCCGCGTCACGACAGGGCAGCTCTCAGGGAAATGGGTGTGTAAGTCTGTGATGTTTTTATTCTCACCGTCTACAGAGACGCTCACAATCTCGCCTGTCGTTTGAATGCTTTAACTTCATTTTAATCACACTCTTGTTCAAAGACATTGTCAAGAGTAATGATTGAGTTATACATGAAAAGAAAGAAGGAGAAAGAATATCACAAAGAAGTCATTTCTTTGAATAAACGTATATGCACATGATGGGTGGATCGATCTTAACTTATTGATACATTTTATTATATGCTTTTTAGCTTACAAATAAATCTATTGTGTTTTAAAATTCTATCTATGTTCGTCTTATGAGAAAAAAAAACAAGCATTTATTTATTTTACTTCAGAAAACAATGGTGATGCTAAATGTGACATTTGTAATATTATAATATCTGTGATGGTGGTTATGAGTGGTTTCTTTCAAACATAAAGGTGTTCAGAAATTTTAATGATTATAAACATTCAGATTATTTATGAATATTTTATTTGTCACAATAAAGTGCATAGCCATATATTTTCTGTTCCATATTTATTTAAAAATCTAAATTATTATAATTTTGTATTAAAAAAAAAAAAAAGAAAAAATTATCCATCAGCTACACACAAGCACAATCCCTAGTAAGCACACACAACTTTATTTTATTGTAGTGTTTTTTTTTTTAGACAGATCAAAATAAGATGTCGGAGATGTGCCAAAATAAGACTTTGGCAGCTGAGGGATCGAAAGGATGACCCTTCGCCCAGATTCCAAGGAAAACAAAGGAAGCGAAAAGCAGCCTGAGACAGACATTTATATAGGCGCAAAGAAAAACTACACAGGATTTAGATTCATCCTACAAATCGCTGACAGAGGAAAGAGAGAGAGGATAAAAAGGATAATCTGTGAGAAAACCCTTAAAAGAATCAATTTGGCAAGGTGTCTGGGAATTTGACTTTCTCCAGCACTGTGATTCCGGCTGTCTCGCAGCAGAGTCGGATGACTGTCTTTCTGTCTCTCTGACAGGCGGACCAGGGCCAAATTGACAGTTCTTTAAAGCGACTGACAGAAAGCAGCATTAATTAAGTCATTGCCGGACTTTAATTGTGTTAAGGAATAGGAAGGGGAAAAAATCTAATATGAGAAAAGGTTACCAAGTCCTCTCTGGTGTCAGATTTTCTACTTTCCATGAATATTAATGCATCTAATGAAGACAATCTCAACCTCATCTCCCCATTGTTCCTTATTCAGGTGCCAGGCTTCAGGAGCCTGTGATTTGTTGTTAAAGAACAAATATGTCAGAAAGAGACGACTGCCACGCTTTTATCAGCAATTTATAAAAATGCCTTCTTCTCGTGATGGAAAATCAGAGCGTTTCAGGTGCATTTTATTTTTAAACGAGATAGAAGTCAGACTCGGATGGCATATATGATGTACAGGCTCTGCCACACAAAATGATCTTCCTATTCATTTGAAAATGGCAAGCAGGCAATCAGTGCGGCCTGCTAATTTTATCATAACCATTGGAGAACAATTAGACAGGAGGCCACGCAAATGGCATCTATTATGGGTCATTGAATTCTCTTGTTGCGGTCTCATGGGCAGCCCTCGCATGAAAGAAAATAAAAAAATCTTTCAAATGGAACAAAACAAGCCTATCAGGATTCTGACGGTGAGCTGATCTCTGCCAGTGGCCAAAAGAGACGAAATTGAACATAGGTCACTATCAGCTGATGTATTTGTGGTTAAAATTCTAGTCAATAGAATTCATTTGGGAAGTCGTGGCCTAATGGTTAGTGAGTCAGACTCACATTTGAAGGGTTGTGAGTTCGAGTCTCGGTCCGGCAGGAATTGTGGGTGGGGGGAGTGCATGTACAGTTCTCTCTCCAACCTCAATACCATGACTTAGGTGCCCTTGAGCAAGGCATCGAACCCCAACTGCTCCCCAGGCGCCGCAGCATAAATGGCTGCCCACTGCTCCCCGTTGGATTGCAACCTTGTAGTGGTCGGGGAGCTTGTGTGTCTCAATGACCCCTAGAGCTATACCAGCAGGAGATTTATCTCCTGGTAGGGCCACCCTACCAGGTCAAAGGGTAGAGGCCAGACAAAGAGCAATCCACTGGTCCTCCAGGTTGGAGGTTTAGCACAGGGCTAACAACTCTGTCTTGTAAAAACAAACACGTTACGGAAACATCAACAGAAGGAATTGGCACTACTGGACGTGATGGACTTCCAGGGCTATCATCAGATACTAGGATGAATGTCATTGGTGAAAGCCGAAAGGAAGCCAGTGACAGGAAGGTGGAAATTCTGAACGCCAAACTTAAGACTAGGATAGGATTTTGGAATGTAAGAACAATGTACGATACAAGTAAATTAGCACAAGTGACATCAGAGATGAGAAGATATAACATAGATATACTCGGAGTAAGTGAAAGCAGATGGACAGGATCAGGGAGACTCACAACAAGCACAGGGGAAACAGTGCTGTACTCAGGAAGAGATGACCACCAACATAGGGAAGGAGTAGCCATCATTCTGAAGAAAGGAGTAGAGAAGAGCTTGATGGAGTGGAAACCTGTCAACAGTAGGCTCATGAAGATTAGGCTGAGGGGGAAGCAAATTTAACACAACTATCATCCAGTGCTATGCCCCAACAAATGACAGTGATGTCACCTGGAAGGATGAATTCTATGAACAACTGCAGGTTATATTGGAAACTACACCCAGACACGACATGAGGATAGTGATGGGGGACCTAAACGCCAAGATGGGTAATAGCAACACAGAACACGATAGGGCGATGGGAAGGGAAGGTTGCGGTGTCATGAATGAGAATGGGGAAAGGTTAGCAGAATTTTGCACCATTCATGACCTCGTCATTGGGGGAACCCTGTTCCAACACAAAGACATTCACAAGCTAACTTGGTACTCTCCAAATGGAAAGGATCAAAATCAAATAGATCATCTCATGATAAATGGCACGTGGAGACGCTCTTTACTTGATGTTAAGGTCAAACGAGGAGCAGACGTTGGTAGTGATCATCACCTGGTAACAGCTGTGCTGAGAATAAAGCTTAGGAAAACAGGAAGCAGAAAGACAGCCAGAAAACAATTTGATGTCAAAAAGCTACATGATACCAAGGTCAAAGGTTGTTTTGTGCTACAACTAAAGAACAGATTTCAGGCATTAGCAGATATGTTGGATCATACAGAGCCTAAACCAGATGATATCAACACTTTGTGGGAACAGACCAAAACAGCCTATGTGAAGACCAGTGAAGCCTGTCTTGGATACAAGCACAAGGAAAAGAAGGAATGGTTAAGTGACGACACATGGCAAACTGTAGAAAATAGAAGGGTCCTAAAGAAGAAAGTAAATGAGACAAAGTCTGAACGGCTTAAAGAAAAATACAGGAAACAATACCAAGAAACAAACAAAGCAGTGCGAAGGAAAGCCAGAGCAGACAAGCGAGCATATCTAGAAGATCTCGCAAGTCAAGCAGAAGAGGCAGCTAGAAAAGGGGAGCAAGGAAAAGTCTACAAGATCACCAAAATAGTGAGTGGCAAACACAGACGAACAATTGAGGCACCAATAGTAGACAAAAAGGGTCAGCTATTGACAACTGAGTCACAACAAGAAGCCCGATGGGCAGAGCACTTCCAGGAAGTTCTAAATAGACCACCACCCACAATAGAACCAGATGTCCAGCATGCAGAGAATGACCTGGACATTAGCATTGAACCACCATCAAAGGAAGAAATTGTCTCAGCCATTAAATCCCTAAAAAATGGAAAAGCCCCTGGCCAAGATAACCTGAATGCAGAGCTTTTCAAAGCAGACCCAGACCTCGCCTCAAAAATACTTCAACCACTATTCAAAAATATCTGGGAGGAAAAGGAAATACCTGATGATTGGACGGAAGGAATTATCATAAAGATACCAAAGAAGGGCAACTTGAGAGATTGTAACAATTGGCGAGGAATCACACTCCTATCTATACCAAGCAAAATCATGGCAAAAATCATTGAGCGACGACTTAAAGAGGCAGTAGATAAGAAACTCAGGAATGAACAGGCAGGATTCCGTAAGGGGAGAGGGTGCATTGACCAGATATTTGCACTTCGTAATATCATAGAACAATGCACAGAATGGCAGAGGCAAATGTACATCAATTTTATAGACTTTGAAAAGGCATTCGATAGTATACACCGAGACGGCCTCTGGAACATCTTAAGGATGTATGGAATTCCACAACACATAGTGGACCTCATCAAGACCTTTTATGCCAATTTCAAATGCCGGGTGGGAAACAGTAGCCTGGCATTTCAGGTAAAGACAGGAGTCAGACAAGGATGTGTAATGTCAGCATTGCTCTTCAACATTGTTATCGACTGGGTGATGCGCCGCACAACAGAAGATAAATCAAGAGGTATACGATGGACCCTCTTCTCAACATTGGAAGACCTTGATTTTGCTGATGATCTGGCTCTAGTTTCACACACTCACCAACACATGCAAGAGAAAACAACACGTCTCAGCTACTTTGCACAGCAAGTTGGCCTGAAGATAAACCAGAGGAAATCTGAAGTAATGGTGCTAAACATCCTAGATCCATTACCGATACATGTGAATGGAGAAGCTCTACTAACAACAAATGAGTTCACCTATCTTGGGAGTACTGTAAGATACGATGGGGGTGCACACAATGACATTAAAAACAGAATCAACAAAGCCAGAAATGCATTCAGAATGCTAAACAACATATGGAAGTCTCAGCAGTATAGAACCAAGACAAAACTAAAATTATATCAGAGCTGCGTTCTATCCACCTTACTGTATGGCGCAGAATGCTGGAGAATGACAGCAAGTGACATATGCCAACTGTCAGTCTTCCACACAAGGAGTCTGAGAAGAATCTGTCGGATTTTTTGGCCAAGCAAGATATCAAATGAGGATCTATTAACAAGATGTCAACAAGACAGCATGGGTAGCATTGTAACAAAGCGGCGCTGGAACTGGATTGGCCATATTTTGAGAAGAGAGCAAGACAGCATCCCAAGAGTAGCCCTTCATTGGACACCCGAAGGTAGAAGAAAGAGAGGACGACCAAAGATCACCTGGCGTCGTACAGTAGAGGAAGAAATGAAATATATGAACCTGACATGGGGAGATGTCCAGAAAATAGCCCAGAATCGACCAGAGTGGAGGACCTTCGTTGCTGCCCTACATGCCCGAGGCATAATGGGCAGTAAGTAAGTAAGTACTGCTCTGGGTGTGTGTTCACAGTGTGTGTGTGTGTTCACTGCTCTGTGTGTGTGCACTTCGGATGGGTTAAATTCAGAGCACGAATTCTGAGTATGGGTCACCATACTTGGCTGAATGTCATGTCACTTTCATTATATAATAGTAATAGTAACATGTAGTGTAGTTTATTAATAGTCAAGCTACTTTAAAAAAAAGTAGTTAAATGCACTTTACAAACTAAATAGTAGCTAAAACAATGAATCTGTTTTGGTATCTATACTGTATATAAACTACTGTTCAAAAGCTTAGGATCTGTAAGATTTTCTTTCATACTCAGCAAGTCTGCATTTATTTGATCAAAAATACAGTAATATTGTGAAGTATTGTTGCAATTTAAAATGACTGTTTTCTCTTTGAATATATTTAAAAATTTAATTTATTCCTGTGATCAAAACTGAATTTTCAGCATGTCTTCAGTGTCACATGATCCTTCAGAAATCATTCTAATATGTTGTGTTGTGGCTAGTTAGATTTAAGTTCATGCACCTCAGTTTTTAAGTGAACATTGCCAAAATTATCCATGAATAATGTTTTTTTTTTAATTAAAAAAAAAAAAACATTTAAGGTTCATATGCTCAGGCCTATGATCAAGAAATGCTAAGAAACCTGTGCTAATTGAAAGAAAACAGGCTGACAAAAAGACTGAATCCTAGATTTGGTGATAATATAGCACGATAAGAGATTTCAGTCATTTTGTCCGGGAACAACAAATTAGGTAAAGGATTTCCAGCACAGCACAAGAGGGTTAAATAAACAGTAAAAATGTAGTACAACAGAAAGAATGTTGACAGAGCTGTTAAATAGATTTGTGAAATAAATACACAAGTGATCATTAATTCTGAAGATGCTAAGAGAATGCCTTAAAATGGCTCTAAAACTGGGATTTCATTATGCAGGATTTGAGGTCATGCTTAATTTGCTCAGATTTATCGTCCCCATGTTGTCCAGGACAGGCATGAACAAGAAGCCGCAGTGATTTGTGGGTAACATTAAAGCGAGGATGCTGCCAAGAGCACCCAGACCCTCTCAAAATCCCCTCTGCAATCTGTTAAGGTGGTCACTGACAGCAACTGCTAAATCAGTGCCGTTGCTTTTCAGCAGAAGAAGCGATGGCTGTTTGCCACTGCTGCTGTTTATTAACAACATCTGCGCGAGATGCATCGATGCTAAAGAAAGTTATTTTCTGACTCTGCCCATAGGACCAATCAATTCCACTTGATAAAAAGATTTAATCCAAGTTCTGGTGATAATATAGCATTAAGTGTGATTGACACTTATTTTTGAAAAAAAATGTTTCGAATCATTAGCGGTTTTTCAAAACGTACATTTGTAAGAAGGTTTTGGCGAAAGTTGTTCATTATCTCTTTGTCAGAGACAGTGGCGGGAAATGCTAAAGTGCAAATGTCGGCCATTCCTGACAGGCCGACTCGTGTGATAAGATGTTGTGTGACACGTTTCGTGTTCCTTATGCATGCTGGAGGCCCTGCAGGGATACAACACACAGCATTCTCAAAACTTCAATATTAACTCCACGTCATAATCGTTCAGCTCATCAAAGGGACAGAAATTCAAATGAGCAACACCCCCAAACCCCCCCCCCCCAAGTCCCGATAAGACAACCTGAGTCCTTGTGAAAGATGAGCTATGGCTATTTCTGGAGACTGGAGTGCTCTCTTGCCACAGGGCGAACCCTGAATAGCCATGGCTGGAATTACTTGAAAAGAAGGGGACTGGCTCATGCACTTGGGTCTTGTCATTGTCGAAGAGCTTTTGTTCCCTCGTCTCATAGATCATGCTTTGAAAGCACTTCTCATTGTTAAGATGGATATGAAACTGTAGCGCAGAGCATATGTTAAGAAAATCCTGGGAGAAATGGTTGACCTATTTTAGCGAGTGTGGTCCATGTGTACTTTGATTGATCACAGAGGTTTGTAGACGGTTGATGGACCTTTGTGATGAGTACAATGAAGGTTACGAATTAGGCAGAAATGAACAGAAAGTTTGACTTTAGTTTTCTTTACCAAATATAATTTTGATGAATGGAATAATTTAATGATAATTTACAGATTTATAAGACTGATAGTCTTGACCTTACAGAAAGATTTCAGCTAAAAATTCTAATTTTGCAATTATTTAATCTCACTTAGCATTTTACAAGCATTATGTATTCCTTAATATATATATATATATATATATATATATATAGTTAAAACCTTAAAATTTTAATAATATTTATTTGTATTTACTCACAAACACAAACACACACATATAATCAAAAGTTTTAGGTCAATAATATTAAGCTGCCCTTATTTGATCAAAAATACAGTACATTTTTTTTACATTAAATATTACTGCAATTTTAAATAATTTAAATGTATTCAACAAATGTAATTTATTCAAAATGTAAATTATTGTCACATGATCCATCAGAAATCATTCTAATACACTGATTTGCTGCTCAAAAAAAAAAAAAATTCTTATCATTGTCAATTTTGGGGGGAGTCGTGGCCTAATGGTTAGAGAGTCGGACTCCCAATCGAAAGGTTGTGAGTTCGAGTCCCGGGCCGGCAGGAATTGTGGGTGGGGGGAGTGCATGTACAGTTCTCTCTCCACCTTCAATACCACAACTTAGGTGCCCTTGAGCAAGGCATCGAACCCCCAACTGCTCCCCGGGCGCCGCAGCATAAATGGCTGCCCACTGCTCCGGGTGTGTGCTCACAGTGTGTGTGTGTTCACTGCTCTGTGTGTGTGCATTTCGGATGGGTTAAATGCAGAGCACAAATTCTGAGTATGGGTCACCATACTTGGCCTAATGTCACTTCACTTCACCTCACTTCACTTTTGGTTTAATATTTAGTTTTGTTTAATATACTAGTGTAAACCATGATGCATTTCCTGCCATGTATCTTTAATGAATAGAAATTTCAAAAGAACAGCATTTATTTGAAATAGAAATATTTTGTAACATAATAAACAGTTTTACTGACACTGATCAATTTAATGCAGCCTTGATTAATAAAAGTATTATTTTCTTTCAAAATAGTAATTAATTGCAATTCACCTGAAGGCCTTTAATTTAACGATTATTGTGAAAGCTGTTGTTTTCATGGTTACTCGCCTATGAATGATCCTCAGTCGATGATAATCTTGAATTTTGAAACCTCTTCTGAAAATACTTGGCTTAAGGCGTCCAAGTCTGAAAACTTTAAAGAGAGTGAAATGATCAAATCAAGAGCAGGATTTTTGGCAGGCTGCAGTGCATCTGGTCTCCCGCTGAAAGCTTTTAGTCGTGGGAGGACACAGTGAGTACAGTAAAACCATTATGAAGGACTTCTGTTTATCACTGTTTGTGTTCCGCTGTGAACTCTGTGGTACATGAGGTCCTCGAGTGTGTGTTGCAATCACTTCAGCTTTAGCTGGCATGCCGTATAATAGAGATGTGAGGAGCAGTTATTAATCATAAAATAGTATTTGTACAGGCTGAAGTTGTAATCAAGATACTTCATTTTTAGAATATGTTCCATAATACTTATTCAGTAAATTTACGCTATTTAATACACATTTACAAGAAAACAACATGCTTTAAATAATCAAAACTTGCAAATACTTTACAGTCTTTATAATGCAAACTTAAACAGAATTTTACTGGTTCATCGATTCCTTTCCTTTCATATATATATATATATATATATATATATATATATATATATATATATATATATATATATATATATGCACAAAATTTGCAGATTCTTAAAATTCCATCTGAAAAATACTTGTAAAACTATATTTTATATTTATTTTATTTATGCAGTTAATTGTTTGTTTATTTTTTTATTATGCACTGTGCTTGCAATGCATTATGGGATCACCATCTTTTAAAATTTGACTTACACCTTAGAATGCACACTATGGAGGTGACTCACTAGGTTTTAAAGGAGTCACAAGTGATCGTGTAATTTGAGTGAATTCTGATAAACATCTTGACAGGAACATGATGAGCGAGGCGAGGCAGACACTGCTCATCATAACTTACCCGGCTCTTCCTGTTAAAAGCCTACGCAGGTTTTTACTTGCCAGCTGTCTTACCTTCAGTCTGGATTTACGACTTCCTGGTTAGCAGTTTGTAGTTTCCTGGTTTCGGCGGCGACGCGGGAGGCCCAGGAGACGGAGGAAGGCTGAGGCAGGCTCTGATCAGAGGCGAGGCGAGGTAATGATGGCTTTGTCTTCCTTCCTGGAGCCTCCTGGATCTGGGATAGCTATTAACGATCCCCTTGAATAATTCACACTGATGGATAAAACACCTCCACAATTAACGGCGTGCCACGCTGAACCACCCACTCCACTGAGGACCACTGGAAGTGATGACTTACTGTAAAATATTCACACGTCACACGTCAGGTTATACGACTTTGAGAAAAAAATGTATTCACTGAGTAGATGTGAGGTTTTAAATAGAACTCAATTGCAACATTTTCTACAAAGAAATGTAAAAAATGTTGTGTTGTGGTTGGTTGCTGTGCAGTTGCTAAGCTGTTCTTAGAGGTTGCTACTTGCTAGAGTGTCGCCATGTGGTTGCTAGGGTGTGCTGAGTTTTTGTTTGTTTTGGTGGTTGCTATGGCACTTCTAGAATTTATTTTTGTTACCCATTCCCATTTGAACAAAAAAAAAGATATATATATATATATATATATATATATATATATATATATATATTTCATAGTATATAAAAAATTCCACAAATATAATGCTAGCATAGATTTTTATTTTTGATTATAATTTAAGAAATTTATGTTTTCTTGCCAATAATAAAATATAATATATTGGCATGTATTATAGTTCACAAACATACAAAAATCTGTCAAAAATGTACTGCTAATATAGATTTTAAGTTTTAATGTTTGTCTTTATTTTATATATTAATTTATATGTTACATGAATATTTTTTGTTTACTTGCATATAAAAAGCAAAATGCATGTAAATATATTTTCATGCCAATAATACAAATCATAAAATTAGTAATGTTTTCATATAATAAATTTCACAAATATACAAATCACAGTACTTCTAATATAGATTTTTAAATATATTTAAAACGATATATTTTCCATACGCTTTTATATACTTTTAATGCATTTCCTCATATTTTGGCCATGATATATTTTCAATATTTAAATATTTTTTTGAATAATGTTTTAAAAATATATATTTACATTTTTGTTGTATGATATTCTGATATTCTATGGCATGTGTATATGTACATTTTAGAAAAGCAATAAATAAATAAAAATAACAACAATTGACTTGATTTGAGGAATGCAAGATGAGTTACACGGCAAAGTTTAGTAAAGTTTAGCATGTGTCAGTTATGTGTTTTAAACCATATCAAACTTACTAATTAATAATTAATATTTGTATGTACAAAAAGTTTATCTTTTTTTTAAAACCTTCATAGGTTTCAGATGAATGAATTTTAAAGAACAGCGGGTTTCTTTGTGAAAAAAAATATAACACAAAGGAAAAGAAAACAGAAGAAATTCATAAGAAGCCTGGGCCCTGTTTTGCTTTAGCTTTGTCCTGTCATTGGAATAAGTCTTGAGGGGTGAGGGGCCCTGGAAGACATACAACTTTTTGCAGTTTTTGTATTCTGTTTCATGAGCAGAACTTCAGAGAGCAAATGAGCTGCATGTCTGACACACTCATGTAAATTAGATAAGAACTTCAACCTTGCCCCAGCGCTATGCAAACTTCATTTGGTTTTATATATTAATCATAAACATTCAATATATGCAGTATTAATTGCCCTACATATTACACAGCTGTCATTTAAGATGGCCTGAACTAGACTCAGAGATCACATGAATCTGTGGTCTTAAATCAAAGCTGGCAGGAGTCCTTGTTCACTCATTGTTATGGCTAAAGCTCATCTGGGCTAGACAGAGCGGCTGAAAATGAGAGAGATGTGGATTAAACTACTAAGATTGTACATTTTTCCAGGCACTTTTGTCCAAACTTTTATCCTTTTATCCATATCAAGGTATATGTTTAAAATATGCATCTTGATGAATGCTTTTAATGCATTTATATGTATTTTCCTGCCCCTTGAAGTGCATTTTGTAATATATTGTATTTTTCATATATTGTATATATGGCATTTTCCTTTTTCACATTTTCCCATATGATGGACATTTTTTTTATATATATTTTATATATTTGTATTCTACATATTTTTGAATCTTACAAAACATAGTCAAAATTTACTAATATATTTATGGCAATGCTTTTAAATATATTTTCATCCTAAATTAATTTTTTTATTATTTTAATGAAAGTTTTTTTTATAATTTATATATATACAGTACATAATTTTAAAAATGTATTAAAAAATGCATGTACGGTATTTTCTATCCCGTTAAAGTGCATTTTGTATAATGTTTAATACTTATAGTTAGGGATGTTTTATATTGAAGTATATGGACAATAGTGCCACCTCTACATTCTGAGTTTTACCTCATTGTATAAAACTTATAATAAAGTACCTCATGGCTGAAAATCAAAACATTAGCATGTAATGATCTAAAAGTGTGTAAATAAAGCCCAGATTCATACATCTATATTAAATCTGAACTTGACCTCCCCATGCCCTCAATTAAAAAGCCCCTCCTCCTCTTTTTCATATTCAAATGATGGAATTACAAGCCCAGGACCGGATATAATTGTATTTTGTGTGTGTTGACTAAACACCGGTTCCGCCAAGAAGAAAAAAGCTGTCTCCAACTATTTATTGCAGCAATTCTTTGTTCCACTCCACCCCAAAAGGCTTCAAATCATCGGGGAGATTGTTAAGCTTCTGTGGAAATTAAGGAAATGCGGGGGAAATGGACGAGCTGCACTTCATAACAATTAATCAGGAACTGCTGATTAATAAAGTTCATTTTTTATTCTCGATGATTCAGGGTATTATCAAAAGGACACTGTCCTTGTCATTTTGATTAACACACCCATCCTCCTCCTGCGGTGGGACGCGGCGAAGGGAGACGCTCTCTTGTGCCCATAAAATAAATATTGAATGAGAATATTAACTCGTTAACCTTGACAACTATTTGTAATTTTCATAAGGGCTAAACTTGCAAATTCAGCACAAAAAATAAAATAAAACCTGCTGTGGGGGTTGAAGAAAGGCCTCGGCGAACGGGGGGCAATAACAACACTCAACAAATTAGAGCGAATGAAGAATGCTGCTGCATGAATCCTGTCATTTTTATGGGCTGCAATGATTAATTTGTTTGTTCAAATTCTCAATTAAGGTGGGAGGAGGAGAATTAGAAAGCTAGAGAGATGCTATGCGTTGTTGTCTCGCCTTTGCCTGCGGCATCAGGGGAGAAGCGGCACTCATTTACCTGCGGTGCGTCCCGGTCGGGCCCCCAAAGTCAAACGGCACACTTTTATTTCCAACGCTAAGCAAATCAATATCAATTCCCCGATTGTTTCAATAATGTTTAGTCACAGTATTCCTCAAGTCCTTTGTCAGATAAATATGTAGACACCAGAATGGTGTTTCGCAGGCTGACGTGATTGAACGGCCCACATCATGTGTCTCTTAGCTTAGCAGTCACACAGAGGGTGATGTATGGGGCTCTCAGCTTGTCTTCTCAAGGGCCCGTGCTTTTTATTGTGTGCAGGAGTGACAGATGTTTCTCAAATGACCATGTCCCTCATGCGCTTTGCACCTTACAAAACCCTGTCTTATATGACATGAATGGAAACACTTTCTTACTGCACTCCACTATTACAGACTCCTGAAATCCTGAAAGGCATTTGTCAGAGACTCAGAGAAGCATGCCTGCAGATGACCAATAGTGCCATTTTGAGACAAATATACTGTGTTTTAGAAACATGTACAGCAATATGGAAAGCAATACAGATAACTTGTTTTGGCATTCATGCATAAATGAATGAGTGCAAATCCGATCAACATGAATGTGCATATTTTTACAACTTTTTGACATCTGTGTATTCTTATAAAGAAAATAAGCAAGATTTTACATTCCAGAAAAATTACCAAGGTGTTGCTATGTGGGTGCCAATGTGTTTTGGGTGGTTTCTAGTATACTGTATCTATGTGGTGGCTAGAGTGTTTTTGATGGTTTCTAGTGTGGTTGCCTGCTATTGTTGCTAGTTTGTTCTGGGAGGTTGTCGGGGTGTTGCTTTGTGGTTGGTCACGTCTCCTCAACATGTTGCACTACTACAATTCATGTATGTTTCACAAATGTTGCATTAAGGTTTAATTCTTAGAATTAGGGATTTGAACAGTATAAGCAACAGTGATGGTGGAAAGTGCCCAAATACTGTATTTCCTACAATATATAATGCAAATGTAAGGAATGGGGATTAATCCCACAGGTTCATACATATTCATATATATATAAAGAGTTGGCTGATTTCTCCAGTAAAACTCTAATGCATTTAACAGACGAGTCACTTTAGTTAATGCTGTCCACTAGCTCCCCATGAACAAGGTGTCATTTACAAGCCCAGGACAACATTGACTGGAGTCTGTGCTTGTGCAGTGAAAATGCTTATTAGTCAAACAATCCCCATCGAAATAATGCCTCCGTCAGCCTGTGGTGAAGGATAACCATGTCGGTGACAGTCTTGGCACACAGGTCCTGCCGGAGATCAGGTACGAGGAAGAAAGCACTTGAATCAGTCAAGCTTGTGTTGACATCCATGTAAAAGGAAATCAAAGAACATCAGCCAAGCTTCACTACTATTATTGCTTATATTTAGGACTATTTAGACTTATTATTTTCATCTTGTGAATAATCCATTGATCGCAAAAATGAAATCAGTACATTTTAGGAGGAACTCACCTTAGCAACCACAAAACACCCTAGCAACACCCTGGCAACCATACACAACTCTTAAGCATTAGCAAAATCCAGAACCATACTGTATATTCTTTTAAAAATGTAAAAATCAACTTTGATACTTCTGTACCAAATCTAGGGCTATATATATATATATATATATATATATATATATATATATATAATGTTTACTCTGTTTTATAACTGTTATGCTGAACAACCATGGTTTGTTTCTCTAACGAGGGAAATAATATTGTCATAGTGCCCATAATTGCAATGTTTAATAGTAGTCTCTATTATTAAATTAGTTTGAATAATATTCCCGAAGCAAAAGCAGATGTTGAAAACTAATAAATATTCTATTCTACTGTTGTTCTGAGGCTCTCTGCAATGCTTGCTCAGCATGTCACTTTATTTCTAAATTACTCTTCCTCAAAAATTGTTACTTGCAGGTATATTAATGAATACTTTCTGTTTGTCAACATACCATAAATGACATTCTCAGGATGAATATTTTTGGTGTAGAATTCTCTCAATGGCCTCAGCTGAACTTGTATCGTTCATCGGTGTGGACACTAATGTAGTTATCTTTATAGTTATTGTTCTTTGTGTGAACAGGCTTTAAGAGTGCCACCCAAGCTACTGAATCTGCATTTATTTAATTAGCCTTTTGGCTTTTTACAATGCTTAGCAGCTCTCTCTGTTCGTGGCCATTTAAAATTAATCAATAACACAAACTAAACAATACAAAAATGCATTAAAATATTAATATTTTAAAATAATATAGCAATGCTAAATATTCCTTATTTATCTGTAATATAAATAAGATATTAAAATTGACATTTATACAGTGATACTCTCATTCAGTGTAATGGATGTAATGGAAAATGACAAAAAAAAACATTACCGTGAATGACGAAACTTCTACTTGAGCTTATGTTGCAGCCGATCAACTGGTCACCAATTTCAAAAACTGAGCTTGACCATAAATTAATCATTTAAATTTAAAAAAAATGACTTTTGTAAATCTAATGTAATGCAAACACCAAAATGGTGACGTCTGGTCTTTGACCCATGTGTATGTTTTAGGAGGAACTCAAGCCACATCTAGAAACCAGAATATCATAATGACTTGAGGGTTGACTTGGTATGTAATCAATAATAGTAACTCCCTAACATTTGCACAAACCAGAACTACTCATATTTTCTTCTTAAAATCTCAAAATCTACTGTAAAAATGTAAAGTGGACAATGTAAAGTTGTTACTGATGTTCCTGTATTAAATCAAAAGCTAAAGTGCGATTTTTATTTTTTTACAATAACAGGCATGTCCTGATATAAGAGACGTACTGTATTTAAATACAGGAAGTGGTGCTCTTGTACCCAATGCCTGAGCAGAATTCCAGCTTATTTTCCTAGGCCCATTCTGTTGTCTGGATGTGACTGATGGATGGTTAATGATAAAAACATTTCCATACCTAGCCTTCATGGCCTTATTGTTCACACGAAACTGGAACATCCTGGCCTGTCTGCTGCAATCACACAGTCCGCAGCTGAGGAGCTCACTGTATCTGGCAGCTGCACGCTCTGACATGTGGAAATATGCACCACAAACTGTCAGTGAACCTTGCGGTGAATCTTATGCCATATGCCCCATTGTGCATGTCTAAGTAATATTTTTGTTATGGTCAAGCTTTACACAAAAGACTGTTTGGATATCATCTACTACATTTGTTAAATTATACACTGATAATATTAACTTCTGCCGAAACACACTTTTAAGTTCAACGCATGGAGTATTGTGATCTGGGAGAGGGCTAAATTATCAGTGAATAACCAATTAACATTTAAAGCAAAATTAAGTCAAATACACTGACTGTGTCAAATTTAAAGTCTCCTTTTTAATTATTTTTCTCCTTTATATACATATATATATATATATATTTTTTTTTTATTCACTATTCTGTAAATTATTTTTAAACATTTGCATATCTATAAATGTATTTACATTTTAGAAGCTGTCAAACTTGTTGATTAACATTTATACCTATCAGTGTGAATCCAAATTCAAAAAAAAGCATGCTAGAACACTGTTTACATGTGAATGCCTTCAGTCACTAATGAGATCACGTTAATTCACCTGCTCACAATCTGCATTTCTCGAGTTGCTTCAAAATGCAGATAATCAATTGAAGTATTAAAAAATCAGTTCAGTGCTAAATGTGACTAAATGTGACAGTCATGCTGTGACCAAACAAAGACGATATTAACGCTGCTCTTTTTGCCAGCGCCTGAATGCCTTACGGTTTCTGGCTCCTGACAGCATGGAGCAGGGGAAAGAGTTAACCACCTGGTCGCTTAATTGCATGTGACATGTTGGAGTGTGACAGATGTGACAGATGATGGAGATGGGGACGAAGAGGGCGGAGTCTGGCCCTTGGAGCCACGTCTTCTCCTTCTGTTAGACCTCCAAAAGCGCCTCCACAGTGAAGACCTGGAGGTAGTAAATAAAAGCTTGCCTCTGCGGCCATTATTTAAACATCTGCTGATAGAAGGAGAGCCCTCGTGACTCACAGAGATCCTGTCAAAATCAGCCAGCCTCAAAACTCTTCAGCAGGCCCCGAACTGCATTTCGTCAGCTTCATTACTCTAGATCAGGCTGATGGATTCAACATGACAGGAAATGTAACTTTATATTGCTAAAAAGGTCTGAAAATAAAAAATAAAAATGCATTATCTGTTTTATTATATTAATATACTGGAAATAAATGTTCAATTAAAAAAAATACTTATTATTACTTCTTTTCATTTAGTTTAACTTGAAGTGCTAAAATATAAAACTAAATAAACTAAAACTAATAAATAAAAATGACATTTAAAATACAATTAATCAAAATGTCAATAACACAACAAAAAATACTTCAAAAAATATATATAAAAAGCTATTATAGTATTACAATACAATTCTAATTTCAACTGTAAAAGACTAAAAGTGCTAATGTAAAAACCTGTTAAATAGTTAAATCGGTAAATCTGATTTCATTTAGTTGAAGTACTAAAATAAAAAAGAACAAAAAAGTAAAAAAATAAAAAAGAAAACTGTTAGATTTACTGGTTCGAACTGTTTTTTTCTTTTTTAATTACAGTTTTAAAAGGTAAAGTTTTTGGTTTTTAAATTTTTCTAAATTTTTGCTGTATTTTTACAGAATTATTCTGGCAGCAACAGCTTCCAGTTTTTGTTTTCTGTAAAATCGGATTGTTCTTCAGTGGACTAAAATAACACTGATTGAAATATCCTGTTGTTATTTTAGGTCGACACATGTCCTTCTTTGTGTCCAAATGAATTTGCGCCAAAGTATCATTAGTATCATACAGTATCAAGTATCATTTTGAGTTTCACTGGATGCCTTATCTTTGATGTCAGCAACAAGAGATATTGAAAATGTTTTTTCCTTTGTTTATTTTTATATTTTAAAAGTTGTTAAGCCTATTTATTTTGCTATCGAGTAATGCTGGTGTGTTTAGTTCTTCTCTTCTCCTGTCCCACCCACCAGTTGAAGCCACAAGTCTATCATCATTTTGATACATGAGTAGATTTTCTTTCCCATGAAAGAAGAGCCCTTATGTTTGTTTTGATGTGAGAGTACATAGTAGAGATTAACATTAAGTCAACAATTACCTCATTATTTTAGAAGGGGGGTGGGGGGTGACACATGTGTGGAATCAATTTAAAACAATGGCAAAGCTGGGAGCACAAAGGTATATTTGTCTGATTGGAACTGATTTACAGCTCTGTTGATAAAAATCTAACTTCCTGGAATGGTTTCAGATGTTTCGAGAAGCGTATGAGACAGCTGTCAAACAGATTTGAAAATGGCTGATTTAGCATTATCTGCCTTCACGGAAAACATATTAGTCTAGAAATAGCAACAATGTGTGTCTTTGAACACAGTGTGCACAGCGTCTATCCATTGTCAGAAAGATGAGTTATGAAACTCAGCTGCTCAAGGAAACAGCCAGGTGGGAAAAACAAAAGTGTGATTGAAATTCTCTTGGGGGGCGTTAGCGCGGTACATATTTGCTCTAGCGTTCCTTTTGTTCTTAGGAATACCGCAGTTCAAATGCAATGACTGGTTGCATCAGTTCTAGTCAATGGCTCGTTACACTTCCGCTTTTTTATATCCGTGCAATAAAACCATCTGTTCATATCACAAAAGACATGAGTAACACGTTCCAGATTTCAGACGGTGGGATTTTCCGTGGGAAGATGACTCGTTGGAATGAAATCTGAATCCTGTCTGTCTTCAGGCCGCAGTATTGTATTTAGACATCTTAAAGAGCAGGGTTGTGGTTATTGACAACTGATCTGAGTGTGTTTTATTGATCCCATAAATTCAAAATGGGAGGTTTGTGGCTTTTAGTGCATGTCTGTTGGCTTTGAGGTCATGAGAGTGGACTCTCTCTCTCTCTCTCTCTCTCTCTCTCTCTCTCTCTCTCTCTATATATATATATATATATATATATATATATATAAATATACTGATTTTTTTTTATTGTTTTGTTTATTTATTTATGAAGCACAATTAAAACAACGTAAAAGTTGACCAATGTGCTGTACAATCTCTAAATAAAAATTACACCATTTTTACTTTAAGATGATAATGACCACAACAACAAATGTTAAAAAAAAAAACAAAAAAAAAACATCTTGCTAATTAGTCTGCAGAACTTTTAACATTGATTAAACATACAGAATTAACAGGAAATACTTTTTAAGTAATTTTGTTCGCTTTAAATTCCAGTTCTTTTCCTGAATGTGAATTTGAGTGTAAAGGCCTGTTCGCACCAAGAACGATAACTATAAAGATAACTATAAAGATAACGATATTATGTGCGTCCACACCAGCGAACGATATTGTCTGTGTATTCTAAGCGGACGCGCGTCTGCTGCTTTAAATTCTCGAGCTCATTACAGCAGGATTGATTCTGATTGGTTGCAGGGACGGATCTAGAAAAATATTGATGGGGTGGCGAGAAGGGGGCAGGAATTTTTGAGGGTTGGCAACATATGGCAGATGTATATATACTGAATTTAGTCACAGTTATCACAGTTTGATGATAAATAGTATATGTGCACACTACAAAAGGGCACAGGCTATCATTTACAAACTTAATCTCATGCAGTCAATGTCTTGCATTTGAAACAGTTCATATAAGGAATAAGTGACCATAATAGAGTGTAGTATGCAGGACCAAGTGTGTTGCATAAAGGAGTAAGTGTGTTGCAGAATTGCAACTAGAGTGCAAAGCAGCGCTTTTGTTTAAGGTATGGGTACATGTGTTTGAGGTATGGTAACAAAAGCTTCAAGTTGTGTTACTTTAGTCTAAGCATGGGTCTATAGTGTTCAAGCAAGGGGCAAAAACTGTAATATGTTTGATTTTTCAGTATTAATTCATCATAAACATATTCTCACACAATACATTTTATTTTTCATAAATGTTAAATAGTAATTAGTATTTTTTTACTCTTAAATTTAAATAATCTGTTAACAATTTATTTGATTTGTCAATTATATATATATATATATATATATACTTAAAATAAATATTATCACTTCCCAAATTATATACAAAATATATGAATGCATTGATTAAATAATTTAATGTTATTATTTTTTTATTTGTATAGAATAAAACTTATATACTTATATTTAAAACAGTGATGGACAATTTGTGGTGCTGAATGACAATTAAATCTGTTCTATTGCTGTGTTAATTATGTAATTTGTCACAAGTCCTTTCTGTCATTATAATTCCACTTCCTGTGGGGACTGTTTAATTTAAATTCACACACATGATATAAAAAGGGGCCATTCCTGAATGGTTTCCAACCCTTATTTTAAAATACAAGCCATGCAGGAAGCAAATTCAAGAAGATAACTTGATATTTTCGTGTGATCTGGTAGGATTTATTTGTCTACAGATACACCCTCATGGATCAACGTCGGGACAGATCGATAGGAAACAGAACTGATGGACCTATCAAATAAAGCCTTCAATGTAAAACTGATCCAGAACTGTGTTTGGTTCTCAAAATCACTCTGCTTTGGCTTAAATACCCAGTTTTTTTTTAAGTTAATAAAAGGAGCTATGTCTCCTCACTGTGTATTTATGGGGAACATTTGCAGGGTACAGAGAGGGAGAATCAATTTCCCGCTATCCCATGATAATTTATGGCTTTTCTGAGGCTGCTCTAGCCGGGAAAATGACACGTCAGGTCTATCATATTTGGAGCAGCAGTAAACCTGCCAAAGTGTAATCTCTTCAAGGCTTCTGACCCTTCCAGCACCCCCTCCAACCAACCATCATTAATAAATGAGCCCTGGAATCGCTCCAGAATGTCAATATTATTATGACAGATTTTAATATTATTATGTCTGTCTTTAATAACACTTAATCTTCTAGTACATTGAGAAATCCCGGCTGTCCAGGTGGAACCGGCTTTGGAACAACATATTGGACAAAAAAGCTGGAGGACATGCGTTGTGAAATCAGATGAGTCAAGTAATGTGTGTAATTCTTTTTTTTTCATGTTTAAAGCGTGCAAGCATTGTATGATGTGTATCATAGTTCTAGACAGATTTTTTTGATTGACCGTGACAGTTTTCTTTCAGTCCACACTTAGATTTATAATTCAGAAACATAAACAGGTGTTGAGTCCAAGCATTTGGGTTTGTTCACAAGCTACAATTTGCTAATTATTTAACATTATTTTTTATAAGTTAATGCAATCAAGTAGATTTTGTGCATTTTCTGATTTTATATATATATATATATATATATATATATATATATATATATTGCAATTGCAAGTTTATCTCATAAACTCAGAATTGTGGAAAAAAAAGTCAGAATTATGTTTATATCTTGTAATTCTGAATTTATATCTCACAATTGTGACATGCGAGAAACAGTCTAAACTCAGCTATAAACTTAGAATGGCAAGATAAGTCACAATTATAGGACAAATGCATTACAGAGATATCTATTTGTCATCTGTATTTACATCTGCAAGACATTTTTTAGAGTGTTTGCTCATCTGCAATACGTCTATGGGACGTTTCCTATCAGATGTCAAATAGACGTTTAGAAAATGTTTTTAAGATTTTTATGATTTAGAATGTATGTAAAACTCACATCTTAAAGACGTCTATCAGATGTTTGTCCACATCAGACGCTTTCCAGATGAAGCGATCTTTAACAGAGCTCTTGCAGATGTATGTGTGCTATCTGGGCCATAACACACCACAATTGAAACTGAAATCTTAAATAATATTTTTTCATAATAGTTAGTACTGAACATGTGGGTTTAATGATACATCTTCTGTTGTTTAATGAATGTTTATTGTATTATTTTAGTGTTGTGTGTTACCATGAGTGTCTGCGTTAATAACTTCTATAACAGTATAAACCTCTTTAAACAGTAACAATTAGTAACACATTCAAAATGAGTAACACTATATTTTAATGTGCTACTTTTGAAAAGTAATGTTCTCAAACACTGAGAGCAACAGTCATCTAGATACTTCTAACACATCAACATCTGACCTTGGGATGTATTTTTATCATGCCAAAACTGTCTCCCCCAGCAACATGAAATGTGTCTGTCCAGATGGTTTTGTGCAGCATCATCTTGCTAATTGCCTGTGATGCCATCAAAAAGATGTAGTCGACCTGACAGGCAGATGAAACGAGAGGAGAGCGAGACTGAGACATGATGGACCAAGAGAGCAGAGCGAGCAATAAGAGCCGGAACAACAGCGGCTTTATCTTCTTAACCATTGCTGTCACTCCTCATTCTTTGTTTTTTTTTGTTTTTTTTTGTTTGTTTTTTTTCGTTTTTTTTGTTGTGACCAGACCAGACTTTCACAAGGCGGCACAGCAAGGAGCAGTGTTGTGGATCATTCATTTTTAATGCACCTTTTATGCATTATTAGGCCAGTTTCACACCACACATGAAAGCATTGTGTGTGTGTGTGTGTGTGTGTGTGTGTACAGTATTTCAGCCATATTAAAGATCACAATACTGACATCACTGCAGTGATTTTGCTGTACTTTCTTTGAGTGTGACTTTGCTACATTTTTAGGTTTGGGTTTGGTAAATTAATTACCGCTTTTACAGTTTACAATTGCATTTACAGTAAATGTGATTCGATTCCTTCTCACATAAATCTGATTTAACGATGATCAAGTAATCTTAATGCTCAGTAGAGTAATTTAATGTAATTTCTATTTATTAAAAATTAAACATTTAAATATTTTTTAAGTTAATTAGAAAAGTGAAATTAAAACCAAAAAAATGATTAGATTTGAGAGTGACTTTGAGGATGATAATGCAATTCTTAAAAAGAAACATTACTTTATTGATATTATCTTTAACATCTAAGATTACATTTTTTAAGATTACAAGTCGAAAGTAGACAATTATTGCTCAGTTTTGGATTATTGTTCTATTATTCCTTTATATTATTATTAATATATATTTTAGTTTCTGTTAATATTTTGAATTAGTTTTAATTTGTATACTTTGTGTTCTTTTTCATTTTTAAGTCTTAGTCATTTTGTCATGTGCACTTTGTCATATTTATTCAAGTTTTTGAAAAATTTCAAAATTACTTTTAGTTATTTTAGTACTTCAAGTTTAAGTTTAAAATAAGATTGTTGTTTTTTTTATTTTAGTTAAAGTTTTTTTTATTGTTTTGTTTTTTATTCATGATTATAACCCCCATCCCCCTCCCCCCAAAAAAACAATATTTGCTACACTTGCAAAAAAAAATACTTTGAAGTAATTATCACTCAGAAATTGCTAATAAATGTTACAAAAAATACAAAGATTCAGCAAGAAACATTAAAATTACTTTCATTAAGTTACTTACTAACATTAAAGTTGAAAATATAGCTTAATAATCTTTGTTTCATTTATAACTTTGACAAACCATTTTTTACAGTCTATGCAAGTCTAGTTAACCATTAGTCTGCCATCGCCTCATTACCATCTTCATATGATCTCTTTCGGCTATGTTTTGCTATAAAGAGCAAGCTTGAATACAGCCATACGTCTGTAGATCCAGCAGTCATTTAAGGTTAAGGGACACTAAATGGTAGTCTCAGAACTGAGCTTCCTGGAAGGTTTGACACGTGAAGAGACTCCTCGTCTCGTCTGGTCTCGTCTCTGTGGCTGAATTCAGCAGAAGATCCAACATATGACACGAACAGTGGCGGCGGGCTGCGAGTGGCATGTGCTAAAGCGCATTATGGTTATTGCCGGAATAAAGGTCACATTGTTGCATGTTATAAACGAGAGAGGACAGCTCCGGCAGTCATGCGGTGTCAAGTGTGAGTCGCAGTGAAGGAAAATCCCAGCAGATCTTTCAGGACATGAAGGACTTCTCTCATTCCCGCTGATTACGACAAACTTCATCATTAGACGTGCATCTCGCTTCATCAGATAAAGCTGGAGTGAAATGTGACACTGATGAACATGAATGCATGTTTAGTCAACATGTCATCAAAACTGACCCGGTTTGCCACCTTAATTGTGTTCCAGAGAACTGAAAATGTCTTGACTTGACTTTAAAAGGTTTAGACTTCTGTTCATCCACAGACAGGAGCCATGTCTGATTGCTCGCATGGTTTAAATTTCAAAGAAAGAGGGAGTTTATATTAAAAAACCCTGCTGAATTTTAATGTCTCATTAATGTGGTTTTGACAGTATTTGTCTGTGGCCCATTAACAGTGCATCTACAAAGTCAAAGATTGTGAGATTAAACAAAATGTTTCTGAAAAGCAGAAGGCAAGGGGCAAGCAAAGTTGTTAGTCATTATGAAAAAACACTTGAGGATATAGACTTTAATTTCCTATAGATGACATTTTGCAATGCATCAGTATAGCAAAATAATAAATTTCATGGTCACATAACGAATGGAAAATTATATATTGTATTTGATTTGTATTATATTTTATTTGTAAAAATAATAATAATAATAAGAAGAATTTGTCTAGAGTGAAAGGCCTACAACGGCACATGTCAAAAATAAAAACATGGTAGTACCGTAGTACTTTTGGGGGTTGTATAGTTAGCAGTTTGCTCTTTTTTCATTTAGTAATGGCGAGAAGTGTTATAGTTAAACTGTGCAGTCCGAAAGCATTTCTCTCATCAGACTCGCATTGATTACATAAACCGTAAGAGTTCATCTAAACATATGTGACAGACATAAGGCTGTGTTTTTGTATGGAGAGGTGCATGTTGTGAGGGAAAAACTGTGTTTAAAAAAACTCTAACACCTGTATCGCATATACTGGTTATTAAGCATTGGAATAAGATTTTGAGCAATATGCATAACCAAATGCTGGAATAATGAGCCATCTGCATGTGGGGTCCCCTCCTCGGAGATGCCAAGAACAGCACCATCTGTGATGCAGCTACCAGCTCTTTTCTTTCTTATTACATGTTTATTAAAAGCCAGAGTTGTCCTCATAAAAAAGGAGGGAAAAGAGACTGTGAATATGGGTGGCAATCCACTCTATCACATTTAAAGGGAAATGTCTGTCAGACTTTTTCAGAATGAATGTGTGTGCTTCATACAATGGATTTCCCAACTGAAAAATTAAGATTTATGCCATTAGACAGTTAGAGGAATAGTTCACCCAAAAATAAAAAAATTCTGAAAATTTACTCCGCCTCAGGCCATCCAAGATGTAGATCAGTTTGATTGTTCATCAGAACAGATTTGGAGAAATGTAGCATTGCATCACTTGCTCACTAATAATGGACACTCTGCAGTGAATGGGTGCCATCAGAATGAGAGTCCAAACAGCTGATAAAAACATCACAATAATCCACAAGTAATCCACAGCACTCCAGTCCATCAGTTAACTTTTTGTAAAGTGAGAGGCTGCATGTTTTTAAGAAACAAATACATCACGGCGATTTAAGTTTAAACTGCCGCTTCTGACCAAAATTCATAATCCATAATAATGTTTCCTCCAGTGAAAATGTCCATCTCCTGTTGTCCTCTCAGAATCCACTCACATATTTGTTTAGAACTATAATGATCTGTGCATGTTTCTCTCCTGATTCAGACCAGTCGACTTTTTCACTGAAGAAAGCATAATTATGAATAGAGATCACATATTTGGAACATGATGCAGCTTTATAAAATGTTAACTGATGGACTGGAGTGGTGTGGATTACTTGAGGATTATCGTGATGTTTTATCAGCTGTTTGGACTCCCATTCTGACGGCACCCATTCACTGCAGAGGATCCACTGATGAGCAAGTGATCGAATGCATTTCTCCAAATCTGTTCCCATGAAGAAACAAACTCATTCACAGTACATCATTTTGGATTAACTATCCCTTTAAGTGTGGCTAAAACAGATTGTGATTTTTCGTGTAGATCGTCTAAAGCTCTTTGAAGCTGCACTGAAACTGTGATTTGGACCTTCAGCCCATTGGTCCCCATTAAAGTCTATTATATGGAGAAAAATCCTGGAATGTTTTCCTCAGAAACCTTCATTTCTTTGCAACTGATAAAAGAAAGACATGAACATCTTGAATGTCATGGGGATGAGTAAATTATCAGGAAATGTTTATTCTGAAAGTGAACTACTCCTTTAAGCAGCACTCTATGACTCTTAACCTGATCTGAAACATTATTTTCTATGACTAAGGATGACTGCAGCACATAAGGTTCATTTGATTCATAAATTATAGCAGATCTTATAGTCAACATGAAATGATCTTTACTTCTGTATTGACACATTTTTTTACTTCTGTATTGAACCGTTCAAAACGAATGTATTAATTAAGTAAATAGTGTCAGTTTTGTTTTCATGTTGGCATTATCATTTTGGAGGCTGCTTTTAAGTTAAAGCTGTTAAGCTGACTTTTGTAGAATTATATCATTGTACATGTTTTTTCCAAACATTCAGCAGTTCAGAAAATTCCTGTTTAAGCAGCACAAGTGGAACGGATATATTTCACAATCCATTTGATGAAGAAAATATTTTTTTCTTCATCAAACTTGTTGCAATTTTTTATTTTTATTTTTATGTTGAAGATGCACCTTATTTATTTTTTTTTTTTTTTTATTATTATTTCAGAAGCCACAAGTTTTTTTTTTTAGTTTTTTTTTTATTACGTTTCATTGTAAATATGTTGTATATATTACAAATATGGGTAGCAACTGCTGTTTTATAGTGTTGATGCATTTTGTTTCTTAATTTACTATTTATCATCATTAGCAGCTTCATGCATAGTGTTTTCACTTTTCTAGTCATCATAACATCTCGTTTGATTCAAGCTGTTTAACATCATGTTTCTTCAACAAGGAAATCTTCTGTCAATCCGTAAGACTGCAGTTAGCATGCAAAGTTTAAGCAAGAGTCACACGCTACCATTTAATAAAGTAATTTCTCTATGCATCTTAAGATCAAGACGTCCTAAATCCTGATACACTTGTTCGGTTGGTATAGTAAGTGTAGTATTTTGTCATAATACTGTACTGTACGTTTTCTTTCTTTTTGTTCTGATCCTCCTAGAAAAGCGAAAGTGGAGCAAGCACTTTTCACGATGCAGTAGATCTCTGTCTGTCTATTAACAGATAAATTAAATTCTTTGCAATTTTTTTTGTCTTTTAATTGTTTCATGACCACATCACTGAAGGAAAAGTAGTTGGCAAGCACAGTTTTTTGTTGATTTTAACAGTATATTCTTTTAAAAGCTGATGAGCTGCTGTGATTGCACTGAATATGTATATATTTGGAAAATTATCAATAGCTCAATGAACTAAAAGTTCCAAAAAATTCTTGAAAATTAATATTTTGTTTAAATAAATGTTTACATTTTATTTTAAAATTCATTAAGTTTTGTGCAATTGTTTCCTTTAATAAATTTAACCCAGAACAGCTGAGAATTGTTTTCTAAATCAAGTTTTCACTGTTCTTGTCATCATAACATCTGACTCATATTTAGCACATCACAGTTTTCATGTTTCCCCCAAAAAGAGTACAGTATATGAAAGTTTTAATTTGACTTTAAATGTTTTCTTATTAGTTTTAAATGTATTATTTATTTAGTTTAAATTTTGCACAATTATTTCCCTCATATATGTGACCATGGAGCACAGAACTATATAATATTCGAACATCTGGTGGCGCATATTGTCAATTACGCGCATTACGTCAATAACAGGACAAAATAATACAAAGAGACATAACTACTTAGATAGATAGATTTAAGTTTAAACATATTTGACAACGTATTACCTACACAAAAACAAGGAAATCAACTAATGGCCAAGACTGCAGACCTCACGCTCTCTCACCCTCTCTGCGCATAACGGTTTAAATGAACAAACAAATTTTTCAGTGCTGATCAAGAGTTTTGTGCAAGCAATTTAAGGTCGCGAATTCTGTCCCAAATATAGCAGGCTTCATTCAGTGATTGAAACAAATATTATTAATATTAATTGAAGTTTTACAGCATATAGAACTGACATTGAATGCTCCGAGCGAGCTGTGCTGTGGTAAACATGGAACTTTTCCTTGGCATGAAACGATAAATAATCAAACCTCGGATCCATTGCTTGACAGAACTCCCCGAAGCGTGCCCCATCCACGATACTGATCGGTCTCATGTCCTTACAAATGAACGAAATGAATTTATCCGTTATGGCCTCTTGTCGTGTTGCAGACAAAGAGCTTGCGGCGGGCGATGCAAAGTAACGTTAAGTGTCAAGACGTGACTGTTTAGCTGGAGTTCCACACATTATGCCATGCTCATTTGGGTGCACATTTTTGAGATGTGACCGCATGGTTGAATGCTATGCTAACTGTATCTTGAATAGCTTGCATACAACTTTATCTCGCGGGTCAACAATTTTACCTCGCTTTCTCTGCTGCGGTCGAGTTGGGCTCTGCACTTGCTGTCATCTTCCATGAAGACGTGTCAACTTTCAGCGGTGATGCTGTGCCAGACGGTGCGACTCCTGTGACCTGTCCCTGAACCCTCAGGCAAAAACTATGACTTTATTCAGCATTGTCTTCTCTTCCGGGTCTGTTGTGAACAGAAACGGTTCTTGACTCCAGAACGAGTCAATCTTCCATTCGTTATCTGGCTCGGCTCGCTGGATTAATGCTTATGCGAACCGTTTCAAACGATTCAGTTCGATTTGAAGAACTGGTTCAAGAAGATCTGGTTACATCGAGTGATGTAACCAGTGATGTTACACCTGATATCACTAAACTGCAGTGAACACGCTCACAACAGACCCGGAAGAGAAGACAATGCTGAATAAAGTCGTAGTTTTTGCTATTTGGAAGATGAACGGAGGTCTTACGGGTTTGGAACGGCATGAGGGTGAATCATTAATGACATCATTTTAATATTCGGGTGAACTAACCCTTTAAGTCACTGGGGTATATTTGTAGCAATAACCAAAAATTCATTGTATGGGTCAAAAATATAGATTTTTATGCCAAAAATCATAAGGATATTAAGTAAAGATCATATTCCATGAAGATATTTTGTAAATTTCCCACCATAAATTTCCTATCATATCGTATATCAAAACTTAATTTTTGATTAGTAATATGCATTGCTAATAATTAATATGGCGATTTTCTCAGTATTTAGATTTTTTTGCACCCTTACATTACAGATATTTAAATAATAGTATCTCGGCCAAATATTGTCCAATCCTTACAAACCATACATCAAGAAATTGACCCTTATTACTGGTTTTGTGCACCTGGGTCACATATTTGGCAAAGAATGGTTGACTATTTGTTTTTTAATCATCATTAGCAGCATTAGCCATGTAGTGTTTTCACTGTTCTAATCATCATAACATCTATCACATTTAGCTCAGGATTTCACATCACAGTTTCCATGTTTCCTCCAACAAGAGTCTATTAAAATTTTAATTTAACATTTTATTTAAACTAAAAAAAAATTATATTTTTATTTTTATTATTATTTAATTTTTTTATCTATGTATTTATTAAATGTAAAAAATGTCAAACAAAAATACAAATTTAATCATTTTTATTTTTTTGTATTATATTATGTTTGGCACAAAACGGTTGTCTATTTGTTCTTAATTCTCATTAGCAGCATTGGTGATGTTGTGTTCTGACTTATCATATTTGGCTCAAGGTGTAAACGTCACCATTTTCACGTTTCCCTCAACAAGAGTACCTTTTAGAAATGTAGCTTCCAGCCAAACTGCAATCGGCACGCAATCGACTGGACACAAAGTGTCCCTCTTTGCACAGCAAGTGTTCTGAACGCTCGCAGTCAGACCAGAACCCCTCTGATCCGGTTTGGCAGAACTGCAGACCACCCTCTGCAGCTGTTATCAAATTTCAGAAGCTCCGAGCTCGGACTCTGAAGTGGCACTGACACATTCCAGCTTTTGATAGACACAAAGGAGCAGTTCTGGAAACATCCATCAGTGTTAACATCCATGCATGGAAGCTGACAGGTCAGGTCTGGACAGACAGTGACAAACCTGGCTCGGACGAGCTGTCGCCTCAGACCACGGCTGTTTCGGAGGGGAAGTGACAGCTCAGGCTTGGGCCTTAACTTTCTGCATGGGTCAAAACTCAAATGTGTGTTTCCACATTCCAATAAATACACAAACAAGCATCTGTCATTGTTAGATGATGAGCAGTCAGATGAAAGGAGCAGAACCCTGGTCTGAATGTCATCTATTTTCAATCACAAGCTCACTATTTGACACTTAACACTTGGTCTTGCTTGGCCCAGATCACATTTGATTTGTCAAAACATTGCAGGACAATGTCTTTATGAGATGACAGACCTGTGTTATTGGGGATAGTTATAATGGGATAGTTCATCTGAAAAACATGAAAGTCAGTCATTATTTACTCACTTTTGTTTAAATATGTGAAAGTGTTAATGAGATTTGAAGGTTTTTTTTGTCTTTAGAAGATTTGTTATGTAGTCCACAAGTCAAGTGTACCGCTTTTCTGATATTTTATAGCTGAGAAGCTTCTGTTAACCAGTTAATGAATAAAAACGAATCCGCATGTTTTGTCATTGGATATCTTATTTTGTGTAATCACATTAAAGCAGTTTATATATATATATATATATATATATATATATATATGTATATATTTAAAAAGAAGCTATGTTTTTAAAATATAAATATTTTATAATAACAATATACACTACAGGTCAGTAATTTGGGGTCAGTAATTTTTTTTTCTTTTTTTTTTTAATAAAATCTATATTTTTTCAGCAAGGATGTGTTAAATTGATAAAAAGTGATAGTAAAGAAAATAAATGATTAGAATATATATTATTAGAAATATTTTTTATTTATTTTGAATAAATGCAGTTCTTTTTAACCTTTTATTCATCAAATATATTAGACAGCAGAACTGTTTCCAACACTAATAAATCAGAATATTAGAATGATTTCTAAATGATCATGAGATCGACTGGATGTTACATGGGACACTGAAGAATGGAGTAATGATGCTGAAAATTCAGCTTTGCGTCACAGGAATCAAATTTTTTTTTTAAGTATATTCAAATAGAAAACTATTATTTTAAGTTGTAATAATGTAATAATATTTCACATATTACTGTTTTTTCTGCATTTTTGATCAAATAAATGCAGGCTTGATAAGCAGAAGAAACTTCTTTCAAAAACATTAAAAATAGTAATGTTTCCAAACTTTTGGTCTGTACTGTATATATATATAGTATATTCAAATAGAAAACAGTTATTTGAAAATGTGATAATATTACACAATATTAATGTTTTTACTGTAGAATAAGACAAACTTATATACTTGATTAATATAATATAATATAATATAATATAATATAATATAATATAATATAATATAATATAATATAATATAATATAATATAATATAATTAATATAAAGTTTGTTAGGTTTTGGAATATGATGCAATAGATATAGTTGATGAAAAACGAAGGAGAAAAAAAAATCTTTTTAGATGTCAAACATCGTTGGACATGTTTATAGTTAAAATGATGAACTTTACAAGTAGTAAATATAAGTGACTGATAAGTGACTTCCACAAAAATTACCTCAAGACCAAATAATTATTTAAAAAGTGTCTCAGAATCTAAAGAAAAGCTCTAGCATTATTCGTTTGTTATTTTTATATCTGATGCATCGACATTCAGTGTGCTTTAAGTGTCCAAATATTATTTTGAGGTCGCTGTTTTTTATGCAGTAAGACTTTTGGGAAATCAGAAGGGTAATATGGAAAATATTCCTCCTTCAAACAGATTATTCAAGGATCACTCAGTCTTCCTCAAATGTGCTTCAGATGTGTGTCACTTCACACTATATCAAATTTTCCAGTTCTGTTTGCATAATGTCTAGTGCATGTCAGCCTTAGACCGAGACTGTGTGTGTGTGTGAGAGAGAGAGACATGGACATTTATCTTCTGTGCAGTGCTAATGCCCTGATACTGACTACAGCCTGAACACAGCAGCGTTTGTGTCGGTGAACAGGCCGTCGGCGCAGCGCTCAGTATGTGTGCTTGTAGGAACAGCTTTGCGTGTGTCAGTCCTCCTGTGGAGCCGTGTTGCTTAAGCACCATACTTTGAAATCAAGCATGAATAATTAAGACATTTCACACGGCTGCTTTAACGATACATTACATGAGAGGAAATAGGTCAAGTGCTAGTTTTGGAAACACCACCAGCACGGATCCTTATTGAGTAAAACGTAACTACTTTGACTTAACCCCCCACTGGCAGGAAGTTAAATGATTATTATTAGCACTATTATTTCTCATAAGATAAACGATGATAAATGAGTCTATCCTGCAGCAATTTGCTTTGTTGCATATCTTTTCAATCTTTTATCCATGGAAACCTATTTCCACTAAGGTAATTGAAAAATCTGTTAAATGAAAAAGGTAATTAGGAGTTTTTATCTTACAGTTTTGACTTTTTATTATTGCATTGCTGCATTTAAATCTCACAATTAACATGTAAACTTGCAATTCTTGTTTATAACTCGCCATTCTGTAAAAGAAAAGTCTGAATTGTGAGGTAAAATGTTGCAATTACTTTTTGCATTTTTATTCTGTGGCAGAAACAACAACGGCCATAAAGAAATAAACTTACAAGACATTTACATGTTAATTTTGATCAAGCTTTTTCCCAGTGTTCAGATGTTTATTAATTTATGCATTCATGCAAACATTTAATGATTAATGATTATTATGCAAAACTAAATGTTCCCTTTCAGTCGGTCACGTTCGACGTTACGAATGGGATCTCGCCCGAGAGCCCAATCACCTTCGAGTGGTACAAAACGAGCCAATGTTACACAAAGTACCTTGGTCTGCGGGATTTGCATCGCAAGCTCCGCCCCGCAGAGCGGGTATATAAGGAGCAACGTGAGCAACTCGCAGTCAAGCTTTCGCTTCGGATCCGAGCACATCGTGTGCTGCTTTCACCGGAATGCTACAAGCAAGAGTCACTGGTGTTGGTGTGACGGCGCGATTCAGCGGTTCGTTTGGGTTTCCTGCGACACGCTTCAACACCTCTGAAAGAGCCAATTTCTTTCACAAAAGAGATACGGGCCGATTTGCGTCTTTTTAAAGATGTAATTTCGCCCGTGTGTTTCTGGGTGCGGTCGATACATCGCTCCTTGTGACGGCCACGATCGTTGTGTCACGTGTCTGGGCTTCCAGCACGCTGAGACTGCGTTCGTGGATGGCTCATGTTCTCATTGCGGGGACATGACCATCTCGGCCTTGAGATCGAGACTCGATTACCTTAAAAGGTATAGAGTCTCCTCTGCCACACCCCGTTCTAGCTCTTCTTCTCGTAAGAGGGCTACTTCGGCTGGTGGCCAGGGTGATCTGAAGGTTACTGTGTGGGCTTCCCTGTCGCAGCCAGTCGAGTTTCCGGATGAGTTGACATGGAAGTTTCATGGAAGGCACCTTTAACTGCCCGAAACCGTTCTGGTACTTCCTCCGCCTTCACTGCCCTCGATGGCGGGGCGGCCAATGGGTATGCTTGGATTCCCCTGGTGGAGCGTTCTGTCCACAGAGCACCTCCGCTTGGCGTGGCGGTCCCAAGCTGCCCTCCAAGGCATGTAAGTTCTCATCCACGCTTGTGGCCAAGGCTTACAGAGCTGCGCCCTGTATGCCATGGCCTCACTTCAGGTCTATCAGGCCAAGCTGCTCCGGCAGCTGCACGAGGGCAGTGCTGACCCAGGGGTTTTGCAAGAGCTCCTTGGGTCAGGTGATGTCCACTTTGGTGGTCCAGGAGCGCCACCTATGGCTGAACCTGGCAGACATGAGGGAGTCTGATCGGGCTCAGCTCCTCAACTCCCCGGTCTCCCAGGATGGCCTCTTCGGCGATGTGGTAGAGAGCTTTGCCCAGCAGTTCTCTGCCGCCCAGAAGCAGTCTGAGGCCATGAGACACATCCTGCCCTGGTGTCCCACTGCTGCCTCCGCCCCGCCGCCGGCACAGCCGAACGACAGTTGGCGACGTGCTTCCTCGCTGCTCTCGTTCTCCTCTTCCCTTGCCAGTCTCCATGCAAAGCCGGCTCAAGAACGCTTCGCCTTCTTATGCCCCGCACTCCGCCCCCGCTAAGGGACGCTATGCCTCCCATGCCGGGGCTGTCTGCTCCACCACGATGCCCCACTGTGGGTACGCCTGTAGTGCCCTTGACCCCGCTGGTTCAAAATCAAGTGCATTTTCGAATGCATTCATCCGATGGATTGGTTTGCAGCGATCGACCTGAAGGACGCGTACGCTTGTATCTCCAGCACTGTTAATGTCCAACACTTGTGTACATGCCCCTTGGTCAGCCCTGTGTGGGAATAGGTGCCTCCATGTGGTGTGATTCCCCTTTCTGGGCAATCCCACGTGTGTATGTCCACAGTAAGTCTCTCCGCAGCATGTGTCTTTCCCTTGGCAAGCCCCTTGCCAGCTCTGTCGTTGAAACTTCCACCCTGCGGCTGGGTACCTCAGAGTTCTTATGTATCACCACCTGGGTGGATATCTGCCTTCTGTAAGTCCTCCCACGGGCAGGCAGCCAGCTAGCATACGTCCAGCTGGAATATGCTACCCAGTGTATTCTGTGTAAGTTATGAGCCCTCACTCGTGCTGGCCTTGCGACAGGGTGCTATCACTCACACGGGTCGCTGGAAGACAGCCATTTGGCATTTCGTAAGGGACCCCATTCGTAACGTCGAACATGACCGACTGAAAGGGAACGTCTTGGTTACATATGTAACCCTCATTCCCTGAAGAAGGGAACGGAGCCGTTACGTCCCCTTGCCACATTGCTGTTCCGCTGAACGGCCGGGTCACTGGCTCTGCTCCTCAGCGAAGACTTGAATGCGAGTTGCTCGCGTTGCTCCTTATATACCCGCTCTGCGGGGCGGAGCTCGCGATGCAAATCCCGCAGACCAAGGTGCTTTGTGTACCTTTTGGCTCGTTTTGTACCACTCGAAGGTGATTGGGGTCTCCCATTCGTAACGTCTCCGTTCCCTCCTTCAGGGAACGAGGGTTACATACGTAACCAAGACGTTAGTGTATCAGTCAGGATTTGCTTAAAGGAATAGTTTTATATAAAACAGTTTTATTTATTTTTTTATTTAGTGATTTAACATGGCAGATATTATAACTATGAGCAGAATTTTTATTGAAATGAGCTGCATTAATATTTTGTGTTTAACGGAAAATGTAACCGCATGCAATACTGTTTAAAGCTTGGGTCGATAAGAATGATTGATTGATTGGTTGATTGGTTGATTGATTGATTGGTTCATTGGTTCATTGATTTTTATTTGTATTTATTTACTTATTCATTCATTCATTTTGGAAATGAGTCTCTTGTACCTACAAAGGCTGATCAAAAATGATCTAATATTGTACTAAACAAAAAAATAGTATTATTGTGAAATGTTTTTACCATTTAAAATAAATGCTTGCTTTATTTTTAAATGTAATTTATTCCCATGTTACCTTAAGAACATTTATCAATTTTGAAAGTCTATGCTGATCAATATTTTTGTGGAAAACATTATGCTTTTTTTCTGGATTCTTTTTCATAAACAAAATGTTTAAAATATAAGCATTTATTGGAAATAGAAATATTTCATAACATGTTTAATGTCAGCATTGTCATTTATTTTTTGTATTTTTTTTTTTATTTAAAAATTTTTTTTTTTTTACAATATAATGCATCTGTGCTGAATAAAAGTAATACTTTCTCGACAGAAAATCTTACTGGTCCCAGACTTTTGAACTTTTAAATGTATGGATTTGAACAACAGGAATTTTCTTTTCTGTTAAACTATTTATTCTTTTTTTTTATGGTTTTTATTCTAGCTCATGCATGTTTACAATATTTGCTGTAAGGTTTGTGCATATAAAAGTGTCTTCAGCTACAGTTTGTTTTGTATAACTGAACATGTCATTTGGTCAGAATTCTGCAGATTCGATCTGAACCCCCATGATTCTGTTGATCTGGTTTTCTCTTCATCTCAAGGAAGGAAAATCTGTGATTGTAGCCTCTGCACATGATTGTTCCCCTCAGCTAATCCAACATCCTGTGAAAACACACATCTTTACATACACAAACAATATGTTTGCATACTCACAGGAAAAGGTCACGTTCTCTTTTATGCAGCCTTGACAAGTGGAGGCCTATCAGGAGGAGCACCTTTGTGTTTGGGCAGCGTTTGTGGTGTTTTACCCCTCCTGCATTTCATCAAATATTTGCTGCATTGTCCTTCCTTCATGAAAACCAATTCCTCAAGACAAAAACTGCTTAAGGGAACCAAAATATAGAATGTGGCAACGCATTTCCATCCTACATGTGGCCTTCAGATGTTAATTATCGTGCACGAATATTGATCGCTTAGCTGAGATTCTCGATGAAAATATCAGGCAAAATATTCTCGTCTTAAAAGGTTTCAAGCAGCAAGGCAGCCTATTTGATTTCACTTGTGGTTCTTTCCTCGACTTTTAATTGGGTTATATGCATTAGATTTTCAAATTAAGCATCTGCTGTTAACAGTATGCATATGTTGTTGTTCTACTTTGAAAATTACAGCTCTCAAGACTTCAATCACCGCCTGTCCGTATCACATGAAATTTCAGCTTTGAATCAGAAGCAGGTTTGGAATCCCCAGGCCTTGACTCTTTCATCATGGGGAGTGCATTTTAATTAGCTCGCCTCGCAGAACTGACGATTTGCACCACGGCTGCGGAACAAAACATTGAAAACCCCTACCATGCAAATTAACACTGTGTCGCATTCAATGGCAACAGTTGCAAATATTTTCTTATGTCAGTCAGCTTCAGACTAAAACTTACAAGGGCTTTTTTTTAGTCTGCAAAATTAAGTTTACAGTGTGTTATGAAGGCTTGTATAGTGTCAACGCTAAGATTTGTTTGTTTGCATTAGTATTATGAGCCCTTGCTCTTTCTATCCATCATTCTATCTATCTATCCATCCATCCATGAAAGTTCAAACTTCAAGAATTTGTAAATCAATGCCTTGACAAACTTTTTCTTGTATGATAAATGCACACTGTACATAATACAGTTTTAGAAATTTCTTTAAATTTCACTTTATTTTAATTCTACTTGCTAACATTCAAATTCAAACTGAAATTACGCATTCTGCTTGGATCTTCAATTCAAACTGAATTTGAATATGAAAGGTATTCTGAATTCCAGTTTGAACAACACTAAACACACCTGTGGACTGTTAACTGATATCAATGTCATACTGGCCAACAGACATCGCATATGACAAAATACCCCTACTGTATGTTACAGCTTATAAACTCTTATGCACTTCAGTAAAATACGCTTAATGCTGGTCAAGAGATGGCTGGTGCAATGTGCCAGCCGTACAATACATGCAGATAGAGCTATAGTGCCTTGTGTGTGTGTGTGTGTGTGTGTGTGTGTGTGCGTGTGTTAGCGTTTAAACACAGAGGGTGTTAAAAGCTCTCAGACAGGTATGGTCAGAGTGGAGGCTCAACACTGATTGATCGGCAGAGTTCATGTCAAGTTCACGGGAGGTATCTGCCATCATCGCTCGGTGACTGGCATCCGCACATCAGTGTGAGGAGAGGGGGAAAGCAGGCTAGAAAACAGGAGGATCAAGTAATGTCACCACATAACAGATGAACAAAGGCAGCATCATCTCTCTGTATGACAGCAGGATCATTTATCACACAGTAATGGTGGGAGGGGGCGTGTGCGCTGAGGTCATCTGTAGTCTGTGAGTAATGGCCACTCATTTGTTTATCGGTGACCTCAATAATCAGAGCTGGTGAGAGGTCGGGACACAAATGGTGAGACACTGGAGAGCTTCAACCTTGTACGACTACAGTTGCGCTGTAATGAAGCTGTGCCGAACAATGTATTGTGCTGCTCATTGTTGCTGTTACTGTGACATCATAATGGTTTTCAAGATTTCAATGTTTCTATGGTCTCGGTTTAAATCAAAATGCTTGTCTGGGTTTGTGTCATTATACTGGATGAATTTGGGGAATCTGTCTTTCTGTCTATTTTTATACTTTTTTTAAGCATCTATATTAAGTGTAGCCCAAAAAAATTATTACACCTAATTTAGCTACTGAACAAAATAGTATATTGCATATATTTTGTTCACTAACAATCAATAATTATACTCTACACTATAACATTTTTTCTTTGTTTTCACACAACGTTTACTCTGTGTATTTAATGTTTTATTTTTGGCCTAATGTATGCCTTCATAAACATGTCCAGAATTGAAGTATATACTGCACACAAATTGTTGTATAACCTATAGTAGACCAACAATAATAATATTTAAGCAGCTACTGAACATACATTGCACACAAGTTGTTCATTAATTATCAATACTACACTATAGCATGAACACTCTAGCCTGTGTTTTCTTTATTTTCACATTGTGTATTTAATGCTTGAATTCTTGGCTCAGTGCATTTATAAATATGTCTTAATACATATATACAATTTAACATGTCTGCTTATTGATTACCACAACAACAAACGCTTCATTTCTCAGCTATTAAAAATAACTAGCCTACTTTTTTAGCTACTAAAACGTAAAAAAAAATGTGTGCAATTTTAAAGCATATACTGTACCAGCTTTTGCATATAGACATGTAAATGTAAGTAATTACCACGGCAATGGCAATTATATCTCATTTCTGGCAGCTACTGAAAATAATTACACATGACATGCACGTTATTCATTATCACGCTGCACTGTGTCATTACACCGAAGCGCTCAGCTCGCAGCATCTCTCTAAACTCCAGCCTGAAGCGGCAGAGAAACGCTATGAGGCTGCTCTAGTGGGCTGTCTCATGTTTTCTCCGGCCTCTGTCTCTTTAATAAACTCGTGGTTATCCAGTGTAACAAATGTCTCGCTGCCATCATCAAGTCCAGAGGAGGAGGAGTTTTTAATGTTCAGTTTGTTCTATGGATCGATGTTTGCTGCTGGCTTCGCCGTGTGTGTGAGCGTGTGTGATATATACACTATTTTTGTCTGTCCTTTTCCTACTACGTTTCATACGAGACCGGGAGTCTAAGCGATTGACAGCGTTCGTCCTTTTGGCGTGGGAAACAAAAAAGAAAAGAAGAAGAAGAGACGGAAAGAAATGCAAAGCAAAGCAAAACAATCCGCCATAGACCTGTCTATCTAGGAAGGAGAGGTATATTTAAAAAGAGACACCTGATTTCTGGACAGCATTTCTGAAATACTGGATTGTACGGAACTGAAGTGCATTAGAGAGTCGCTATTGCGTGTGTATCAGAGCACTTATAGCCTACTGAATTTCACCTGGGCTCAATTTCACTGTACGTGAACTAAAGAGAGTTGAACATGCCAAGGAGGAAACAGCAGGCACCCAAAAGGGCTGCGGGTAAGATTCAACCTGACACCTATCATTTCACATTTATCCCAACACGAATATTGCCTTTCATACGCGTCTTAAGCTCACGAGCGTGCGGATTTGTATCTGAATGAGCCTCTTTTTATCTTGTGAAATAGTATGATGAAAGTGATAGCGCTGTTTTAAAAAGAGGATGTGTTCAATATCGGAGAATGATGCTTTGATACACTGCGAAAGGATACGCTTCGGTTCCCGACAAAATCCGGCGAAAGTTTTTAAACTTCTCTGTTTCATGTTTAAATGAATGTAAACACGCTTGTTTAGAACGTAAACAACGTTCGTTTTACATCCTCAAATGAATAGCGTGCTTGAAAATCGTAACGTTTTAGCATTACAAACGGACCGAGTAGTGAACCTTGTGTAACCCCTACGGTGCGACAAAAAAATCATGCTCTTAATCAAAATTTCTGAAATGTTTTCCAGTAAAAATATGTAAATATTCTTAAAACAACATCAGTTTACGTCATATTTTCAGATTGTCTTTTAAAACAAGTGCTAATACCATATGCAGTTCTGTTTTTCAAGTAATTTGTCTTGTTTTAAAGATCTTTGTGTATGTATGAGAATATAGTGGAAGTAGGCTAAATTATAGTTTAGGCAAGGCTCGCTTCTTGGCCTATTTGCAGTGTTAATTTTCAGCTGTTGTCAGTGGCTGTTGTTCATACAATGAAGTAAAACGAACCATATTTTCATTTTAAACTAGTGTGATTATATTTATTTACACGTTAAATAGTTTTGGAGTTAAAAAGTGTAGCCTTTAGTCAGATTTTGTTGGGAACCGAAGCGCGACGCGTTTATGTATCTTAATAGACATAGAGGAAATACGGAGTGATTTTGGATAGATGTGCTGCTTTGGATCAGAATATCAGTTGAACTTCCTACGAACCCATAATATCTCATAGAGAAACGGACACACACAAACGGGGTGAATGCATGCACACACGTGCGGGCGCACGCGCTCGAGAGTACGGAATATGCAAGAATAAGACCGTTTACATCGTTTGTTTATGTTTCAATTACATGATGAGGCGAGCTCCGTTTTTTTTTGCGTTTAACTTGTATAACGTTGTCAGAACACTTTTTGTTTCATGTTCTGTCTCAAAGCCTCTTAATCTAACTACCTAGACAGCATTTTTGAAAGCATAACTTATATAATGATCATGATTATGTCTAGACAAGAATAATCAAGAAGCATCTTTAGTGTAGCTAAAACAATGAATGGAAATAGTTCTTTATGAAAAAAGACATTTTGTTTCCTTTAATTGTGTAGTGTTGACAGTACACTTTCTTTCATATACTGTGTGTCAAATCCCTTTGACCTCCCTACCTATATGTAGCCTACATGTAGCATTTTGAATAATGTTCATAAATCACCTGTGCTGTCTAAAAATGCTGTCTAGGTAGGAGACACACAAGGTTTTGAAACACTGCCATAATTTTGTCATGCACAGCAATGCAACTGGCTGTTTACCAGAAGGCTTCTCAATGAAACATTTTCTTTTTTCCTTTCCCCCTCGGGCTTTCACTTGGTATATGATTGATCACACATCACGTTAGATTTATTGATAGATTAATTTATAATAGATGCATTTATCACCAGTTGTTTGTTAGCCTTCCCATGTCCTCAGGTGGTGGTTATTCGGTTTATTAAAACGATGATGATGCTCCTTTAAACAGTTACGTTTTTTTTTCCTGGCTTTCTGAAATAGTTTACCTTTAAAATTGTAGGGTTTGAATATTTTTGGAACAGTTTAACTAAGTGTTAATCTTTTATTTGATTTTGTATTTCTAGACAAAGCCCATTCATTGCGGTGTTTTCTTTCCTTTAAGAGAAGTACGCTACAATTGCTAGGAGCCTAACTTTGCTTTGGAAGGTGCGTACCGCAGGTTATTGTTTTTGTGTACATTGACGCCAGATGCGTCAGACTCTTTATGAGGTGGAAGGATGATCACTCTTTATAATAACAGTAGACAAACCCCACAGATGGTCATCAGACTCTGCCAGCAATGGCGGATATTAGAACCCCCTGAAGACACTAAGTCCCTTCTTCCTCATTTCTACTTTGTCTGTCACTTTCCGTCACACGCACACATATTCGTCACTCCTCCTAAAAGCCCCTTTCCCTTTAACAAAGGCGGCACAATTATTGGGTGAACTTTTGCGAAGATTCCTAAGCGATCCCTTTACACGCTCTGGGCCTGCTCGCCTGTAATCTGGTAAATGTGTCAGCCCTATGGAGAAATAAGCCTTCCAGAAGAGTTTCTTCATTGTTGAGGTAATTGTCTTCTCTTTGACAGGCACATTCATCAGTGGCTTAATGGTCAATCAAAAGTTGGCAGGCAGAGTGTTTTCATTCTTTCCTATCCACTACATTAGGAATACTTAATCAAAATGTCTCCCGGTAATGGCTATGAAGAGTTCATGACTGACTGATCTGTTGTCTGCGCAGATAGAAAATTAACAGCTCGGCGCAGGAGAGATGTGGGCCCGAAGATAAACAAATTGTGCATTAATATTTCATCTCCGAGACCTGGGATGTGCTATCAGCGGCAGAATATTCCAGGCCCGTGTTGTCATTCCCCCCCACCTGCTTTCTCCTGACCCCCACCCCTCAAACCCCCACCTATATTCTTGAAGTCTTTTTGCAGCTGTAACTCATTTCCCTTGATGACTTTACTGGGGTTACAGAGAGTGACGACAAATTGATTACCTGGCAGAGCAAGAATGGAGCGGCGAGAGAGACGCAAGCTGACAGTCATGTTATAATAATATGTTTAATGATGTGTGGAGGGGTGAACAAGGAGAGGGAGAGGTATTAAAATAAGACCAGAGAAGATGCAAGGAATGAGTTTTTATACCCCCCCCCCACCTCCACCAACACCACCACCTTTTGTACCATTTTTTGTACAGTCTTTTTAAGACGTACTGGGCTTAAAATAGCTTTCATTTCGGTATGTGGACACGATTATCCTTTTTTTTTTTGCTTTGGAAATGCAGCCATTTAGACACATCCCTGTGGTTAATATTTGTTGTGTGACTTTAGTTAGCGGTCACAAAAAAGTCAGATGTATTGGATTTACAGTATCTGCATCAGAAAGTTAAGGATTTTACATTTCACCATTATGAAATAAACTGCAATTCTTTTCTCTCCAGTCTTATTTTAGTATCATTAAGATAGTATTTATAATAAATATTTTTATCATATATATATTTTAATATTTATATACTGTAGTTCTTTTTTTTGTTGTTTTTGATTATGGTTATTATTCATGTATGTAATCAGTCGTGATTATTTTGCCGAAGATCCAAAATTGAGCAATATTATAATTATTGTTATGAATAAATGTGCTTTCATTTGGCCATTAAGCTTCCTTAAGGTCACATGGTTAGTTTCGCAGATATCTGATGATTGTTTTCATGATGATTATAGTAGCATCTGAAGCATTTCAGTTAGTAAGTTTGATTCATTTTTGTGAGTCAGTTCAATGAAGTGATTCTTTGAACCACTCTGACTTTGGCTCATTTATTTGTTCTGAATCTCTGAATGGGTAGACAGATATTTTCCATTAGGATGTGTTTATATTTTATATAAAAGAAACGTATTCTTAATCTAGTGATAGCTAGTGCAGAAAACGTGATATGAGTATTTATAACTAGAATTTTAATGTATGAATCAAGAATTTTAAATCTACTTGGCAACAGTGCTTGTTTAGTCAAAATGATGGTTCCTTCCTATCATTGAAAGAAATTCTTTTACACCTTTTCAGAACAAACACTAGTCACTATATTTCCCAGTCTGCACAGAAATATGACTGTACAGGGTTTATTAGTGTGCAGTGCGGTGATATTTTTCACTGGATTATGTTTCTAATCAGTTTTTGAATAGCCCGTGCTTCAAACTGCTAGCCCAATTTGTTGTTAACAAGATAAATTGGAGAACAGACAAAGGCATTAAGTGTTGCACTGCCAACTAAGTGAGTGGCAGGGGCTTCTGGGAATTGGCTCGCTCAAAGTCCTCTTAAGTGGTTTGTTCTGGAAACATCAGCGGTTGCTGATAGTCTAGTCAAGGTAGAGACGGTCCAGCACTGAATTTAGGACGAAAGTTCTGAGCTCGGTAATTTGATGATCATTTTCTTGTCATGGCACGTAAAATGTTTGTTTGATAATATCATTAACTTCACGAATGGCAGGAAAGAGTGTTCAAGGCCACTTATATGTAGCCGTCTTTCCAGTATTAGCTATTTCTTTGTATCCCGTATTGTACTAATACCCCAGTGTTTGTTTATATGAGTGTAACAGTTAAACCACAGCAACGTTTATCCTGTCTCCATTGTGGTGATGTCATGATATTTCCGCCAGCGTGCAGGTGGAGTTGGCAGTATCACTTTGTGAGGCTTTGCTCCAGGAGTCAGACAGGGCGGTGCTGCGTCTAGGTGAGAGAGGAGAAGCTCCCGTGCCCCAGATCGCTCTGCACTCTACTCCACTCCTTAAAAGAGGGAAAAAATCCCTGCATCCTGATTGGACACGAGCACCACGTTGCCTCGTACCCCCACTGCCGCAACCGCGCGTTCACCTTGCCTTCCCTCAGAGATCTGCGCCAGTTTCCAGGCAAATGACACAATTTGATACACCAGCGGGGCGATCGAGGAGGATAATGTTTTTACGCGATCATCTCAGCAAAAAGCTATTTCTATTGCTTTTTTCTTCATTAAACACAACAATGATGAGGTTACGGAGAGACTTTATTGCTCTCGGGCTGAAACTCATTACTCCTGCCAGACATCCGAGTATAAAAGAAATTACGAAATGGCATTTTGTACCGGCTCTCCGCAGATACAGCATGTCTGGGAGATTGAGGTCGAGGGAGAAAGGGAGAGTTGATCTGTGTCAATTTCTCGAGTGAAAGTCAGACAGGGGGGAAAAGGCCTAACGACAACACAAAACGCCTTTTGTGCGTGCCGGATTTGATTACCGGCAGGAATTTTGATGGTGTCGCAGCGTAGTTAAAACAGGATGCCAAAACGCATCTGACTCTCGGGAAAGCAGTTCTTACCCCATAAAGATTGTTAATGGACTTATTTCAGTAATCGTCGGCTTGCCATATGCTTCCAAAGTTGCTCAAAACAATCAGTGAGGGCTCATATTACTGTGAGCAGATGGATTTCAGACAGGGTGCTGCGTCCGGGCTGAGAACTGTGGCTCAGGATCGCGTTTCACATCTCGCTGTCATATTTACCCCTCTCCTCCGCGATAGGATCCTGTTGATATGAACACAAAGCTTTATTCTGTTTTAAAGATGTTGTGATCACAAGGGAACCAGTCAGAAACAGTGTGCCCATTACTTATTACACGAGATACTCATGTTTTCTCTTTGTTTTTTGTCTGCAGAGTGACTGATATTATGGACAGATATATCAACTGGCCCGATTATTAGGCCGTTTTGAGAATATTGAATGAAGTGAAGTGAAGTGAAGTGAAGTGAAGTGACATTCGGCCAAGTATGGTGACCCATACTCAGAATTTGTGCTCTGCATTTAACCCATCCGAAGTGCACACACACAGAGCAGTGAACACACACACACACTGTGAACACACACCCGGAGCAGTGGGCAGCCATTTTTTATGCTGCGGCGCCCGGGGAGCAGTTGGGGGTTCGGTGCCTTGCTCAAGGGCACCTCAGTCGTGGTATTGAGGGTGGTGAGAGAACTGTACATGCACTCCCCCCACCCACAATTCCTGCCGGCCCGGGACTCGAACCCACAACCCTTCGATTGGGAGTCCGATTCTCTAACCACCAGGCCACGACTTCCCCCTAATCAAGTATGGTGACCCATACTCAGAATTTGTGCTCTGCATTTAACCCATCCGAAATGCACACACACAGAGCAGTGAACACACACACACACACTGTGAGCACACACCCAGAGCAGTGGGCAGCCTTTTATGCTGCGGCGCCCGGGGAGCAGTTGGGGGTTCGATGCCTTGCTCAAGGGCACCTAAGTCATGGTATTGAAGGTGGAGAGAGAACTGTACATGCACTCCCCCCACCCACAATTCCTGCCAGCCCGGGACTCGAACTCACAACCTTTCGATTGGGAGTCCGACTCTCTAACCATTAGGCCACGACTTCCCCCTAAATGTAGTTGTTTGGCTGATGTGACGAGTGGGGCGGGGCCGAGGGATGTGGGAACACGAGTGAGGCCGGTGGAGTGATTGGGAAATCCGCTACACCTGCGACCCACCACCGGTCTTGAGTCCCACAGAGGAGATGGAAGGATATAAAACTGGAGCGACGACAGTGAAGGACGAGAGAGGACCAGGCCTGGGCTTTTAGTTGTGTTTTGGTTTTTATTTGTGCGCACCAGTCGTCCGTGAGGGGCTGGTGCGCTGTTTTGTGTTTATTTTGTTATTAAAGTTTCATGTTGATTGTCCGCCGGTTCCCGCCTCCTTCTTCCCGATGATTATTAAGGCTTAATTCATTACAGTGGTGCCGAAGCCCGGGAGAAGGAGGGACGCGCTGCTGAAGATCCCTCGCCGCTGTGGTGAATCCGCGGTGCCACAGAGCAGGCGAGGAGAATGCCGCCATGGACGCTCAAGGCGGTGGACTGGAACGAGTTGCCGGGGATGGGCGAGCTCGCTGCCGACCGCCCACGATATGGAGAGACGGCTGCCGTCCGTGAGGGAGCGGAGGAGTCTGCGCCGTTCGCCAGGGGGCCGGAGCCTGCTGCCTCAGTGAAGGAATCCGGAGGAGCAGGGAACGGGGGAATCCTGCCGGCTGCCCAAAACCGGAGGAGCCGTCGCTGTCCATCGGCGGCGGAGGAGTGTCGTGCCGTCCGCCGAGGGCCGTCCAGTGCCATAGCCAGGCACCGCGGTGGAGATCACCCAGCTGGTGGAGGGACGAGCAGCAGTGCGTCTGGGAACCGGAATTTTTTTGTTTTTTTCCTCTCTCCCCTCTCTCTTGTCTCTGTCGCTCCTCCTTCCATCTTCGTTTCTCTCGTCTCGTCTGTCCTACCCCCAGGTTCCCGCAGGTCCCCGTGAGCTGTCCCCCCCGGAGGGAGGGGGAGGGGGGGGCTTGAGTAGAGTGCAGTCTCGAGGGTACCCCCCGACCTGCGAGGTGTCGCAGTGGGGCGGGGCCGAGGGATGTGGGAACACGAGTGAGGCCGGTGGAGTGATTGGGAAATCCGCTACACCTGCGACCCACCACCGGTCTTGAGTCCCACAGAGGAGATGGAAGGATATAAAACTGGAGCGACGACAGTGAAGGACGAGAGAGGACCAGGCCTGGGCTTTTAGTTGTGTTTTGGTTTTTATTTGCGCGCACCAGTCGTCCGTGAGGGGCTGGTGCTCTGTTTTGTGTTTATTTTGTTATTAAAGTTTCATGTTGATTTCCGCCGGTTCCCGCCTCCTTCTTGCCGAAGATTACAAAGGTTGTAATTCATTACAGCTGATTAACACAGATGTGCTCGATGTCCTTATATTAGCTCCAAAATCAGTGTTTTGTTGAATAATTAATATATATAAATTAAAAAATGAATTGTTGTCATTGTCTTCTTGAAAATTGCTGCAGATAATATGACACTCAAACACACTCAGAGCATGTGTTGTTTGTTGTTGATCTGTGTACCGAGCCTGTCTAACCATGTTTGATTACGTTATATTTCATCTTGTGAGACGTGTCTGTAACTCGACCTCTTGATGCTCGTGTTCCTGTGACGACCCTACTTTCTCTCTGGCCTCCCTACAGTTTGTGAGAAGATGGCAGAAAACTGAGCCTTAAAACAGACAGAAACTTCATTCATCTTAAAATAAAATTGTCCACCGTGTACCTGATTTGCTTCCAATCAAGTGCTTAATGAGTCTCAATTAAGATTTATTATGCAAATTAACCCTGGCCTGCTACAGTCTATGGGGCAGGAGCTATGACAGTATTTTGTTAATCATACAATCTTTATTAATTAAAAAGGAAAACTTACACAAGATCAGTCTCGGGCCTGAGAGTCTACAGGAAAATATAAAGCGCTTTACATTTCCTGAAATATAAATTGATATATTTATATCATTTATACATATTGTTTTTATTATTATTATTATTATTAATATTATTTTTTAAATATATTTATATAATTTTTAATTTATTTGTCATCATAGGCTTCTAAACTAGACAGACACATTTACTGCAGATATTATATTTTTATAATTTTTAATAGATATAATTTTATAACCAAGAATAATTATCTCTAATTGCATGTATTTTTCATATTTACTAACTATGTGTCATCTTATTTTTACAGGCACTACATCAAATTTTAATTTCACATTATTATTAAACCTTAGCCTTGACTAAGAGGCATTTGAAAGGAATATTTAATTAAAGCATCTGTGGAAATCAGATTGATTAATGCATGCAATAAATGGATAGCTACAATACTTTAAAACACGTTTGAAATCTTAAAGGCGTCCGTCTCCTCACTACTCCGCTGGCGAGTGTCCAAACAGCACCGAGTCATAAACCTCAGGCCTTTTTTTGTGTCTTCATTTAACATGGCCGCTGATGTCTTTCCGACAGCTTTATAGCTGACAAGTTTCATGGCACGTCATGGCGTGCAATTACACAGAAACTAATTTGATGAATCAACTCGATATTCTCGAGTCCTGGCTGGCCTTTCAGTCCATTTTCTACCTAGAGGTCAGCGGGAGCGCAGAGCTTCAGCGGCGTGCGGCTGTAATGATCAGGAGAGCGTGAGCATGATACCATATGCAAACACAATTGTTATTTATACTTATGTTGGAGGACCATTTTAGAGTCAATCATTTGCATATTTTTGCATGTTTTAGAGTGAATCATTTACATATTTGTGCTCTTTAGTAAACATAACAAATAACAACAGTTAAGTGAATTTCTGCATGCGCTAGGAGCTTGTTTCTCACCCTTTAATCACAGGGGGACAGAATTTTTGTGGCCTCAGTCCAAAGACTGGTTAATTGTAGCCATTCACTCAAACCACCGTAGGCTCCTAACCTAGACAGCGCACCTTTTTTACCATACAGATGTTTTAAAACTGTAAAATGTTGCTTTGATGCCTGAATAGCTCACATGTGTGCATCCGAAGGCAATGTATGATTGTTTTGCAAACTAATTAATTTTAACTATGACTTTTCACAAACATTAGTGTTCTGATTGGAATCGCAAAGATGCTGGTTTTGATGGAGCGAGTCTGCCAAAATGTCTTGTTTGTGTCCTTGCAGAGCTCTGAGTAGACGCCCGCACGAGCCGCACCGTTCTTCTGAAACTAACAGCTTAATTGAAACTCATTAAACAGCTCTGACAGCTTAGGTGTCCTTGCAGGATATAGAATAATTCAGTTGTACTAACAACTTGATTAAGAAAACCGGATGAACATATTAATGGTTAGAGGCGTCGTGCTGGTACAAGATTTAACAATGCTGCAGTGTGTGGATAAAAATAATAAAAAATGATAATAATGGCTGATGGTGAATGTTTTAACACAGTATGCCATGGTAAAATATCAAACTGATAGTTTATGTTTTTAAATCATATTACCATAAAAAATTTGGGGGTGGTAAGAAGCTGTGTTTATTTGATCTAAATACAGTAAATCCAGTAAAATTTAATTGAAATAGAACAAAAATTATTATTTAATGTAATAAATTCAATTTCACAAATTGTATATTGAGACAGCGTGTATATATATATATATATATATATATATATATATATATATATATATATATATATATATATATATATATATATATATATATAAATGATACTTTTGACATTTTAATAGTTCAATGAATATGTAATGACTTACTATAATACTTTTATGTATATTATAATATGAATATAATTTACATTATAGATGCAATTGCATCTATGCCAAAAGCAATTTCAGCTGCATTTATGGTAAAGAAATGTCATCTATATTTTTTCAAAAGTGAAAATGAACAGGTATGTGTGCAAATGCACAGGCCTTGTCGGTTAGATTAATGACAAACTATTCACTGACACAGTGACAAAAGATTCAATACTTGACATGAGCCTGAAAAAAATACACATCCCACATCGTCTCTGCTGGAAATGAACGGCAATAGGAATTTGCCAAGAACTGATGGCCCCTATAATGAGTGTATGACTAATATTGCAATTTAGCAAAAGAAAATAAATGTGAGCAAACCAGTGAAATTATGCAGCATTACACTCCGCTGTGAAGAAGAACTCTCTCCACTAAAGATCCCAGCAAATGTAATTTCTCCTATTAATTGCCGTGCCCTCTTGAAACATTTTCCAACTTTGTGAAAGCCTCGATCATTTTAGTGAGGGTGAGAAGAATGAGTGTGATGGAGCTCCTTTTATCTTCTTTTACAAGACTTCAAGTCAAATAGAAAGTTGAACTTCATGTGATTAGAAACTTGCTGAGGCTCACAGTTCTTTCACTCTCTGCAGACATGTTAATCGACATTATTAACATTAACTTCTCTGCGGCAATTCTCACCTTTTTTACATCTAAAGGAACAGTTCACTATAAAAATGGAGATTCTTTTACTATTTACACTCCCAAGTCTATATTGTCTTTTTCAGTAGATGACTAGTTTCATGTAGCCAGACATTCAGACTGATGACAGAATGGTCTGGGAACCTTGGTAGCTTTGAAAGGCCAAGGACCGCCCAAGAGGCCATTTGACTGACAGATAAAGCAACCAATCACGCTTCATTTTGTGCCGTGTCATGTCTAGGGGCGTGGACATGTCCACACAATAACAGATGGGTGTGTAAAACTATTGGACGTATTTTAAAGACTCTATGCCATGAAGTTTGCATATTTCACATACTTTAGAAAATCCAGCATTTAGTTGATCCTGGTAAGTGCTCATCGTCACATCGTAAACACAACGGCTTTCTTTTTCCATGAGGGGTTTAGCGTCACAGCATATTTGTTTCCAGGCAGAACATTATAAAGAATGCGACTCGCATGTCTCCCGAAGTGTTTCCAATTTTGTGTGACATATGCATCAGACATTCAGCTGACGGTCCGTGACGTCTGACGCTGAGACTATGACAGAAGGAGAATTTTTGAAAAATCTTCATACAGCAAATCTTCATTTCATGGCAACAATGTCTGTCAAACTCTAAAAACTCAATAAAACTGAGGTTTTACATTGTATTTTAAGTCCTGTGAAGCTTAATTGCACCAGAAAGAGCTTTGTTTTCAGAATTTCTCCTTTTGTGATCTACTGTATGTAAAACAATGATTTTGCTGTGTCTTATGAAGCTTTATGATAATTATGATAAAAAAAGTTTGCAAACTGATAAAAATGGAATGTTCCCGTAACATACTTTTCTATCCCATAGAAGAAGAAAAAAACGGTTTGATCATTCAGAGAACATTCTGAAATAAGGTTTTCAAAACTTAATGGGAACATTAGCAAAACATTCTTAGAACAAATGTATTTTAGCTGGGTCCATGACAAACAGACAGGGCCGTCGCAAGTGGGGTGAAAGGTGGTGACGTTTATAGGGGCCCACGGATGAGTGGGGGCCCCCGGCGAGTGAATCATGATAGAAACTGAACTGTCCCTTTAAACTCTGCCTGTGTTTAAAAGTTAAAAATTTCCAATCATGTCCTAAATGAATTCTAACATGGCACGCCAAATCCACCTTACTAATGACATTACGAGTACATTTTCCCTTTGGCATGACTGAATTATACAAAAACCGCTAATATTAACATTCAGATTCTCTCATTAAACTTTACGTGGCACTCGTCAACCAAACAGCCAATCAGATCCCTGCGCATCTGCTGGTATCTGTCAATATGCGCATTCCTCCAACTTTTCGGCAGGCTCGTCACACTCCTCACCATTTTGTAAATCTGAAAGGGGGGGATTTCCTCAAAGAAGGGATTTATAGCTTCATGGCTGCTTCACATGATTGATAGCACACAGTGGAGCCTTTGTACAGGAAGAAGCATGCCTCACTGTGGGCCAACTGCATCTGTCTGAAACAAAACATGATGCCAGGCCTTCCTGCACACTGTCTTGAGTCATCGCGAGAAGGTTCCAGTAACCTCCTTGTGGGTGTAGTGTGAAGTCGCTCACTGGAGGTGGAAATGCGTGAGAGTCGCTGCTATCGGGATGTGAATGGAGAAATGCAGATGAGCGGCAGGCTTCTGAGACCTTTGACTGTTAGATCTCAGGACGATTTGAACTTTGTTTCGTTTGATTCTCTGAGATTTGACTCATTTTTTGACTCACGAGTGGTTTTTACATCCTGTGAATTGCTTGTTTTTATACCTGTGTGGAAATGTTGGTGTTTCCAGTTACTAGATTGTAGGGGTGTTAATCGGTTTGGGAACTTGAGCACGAGTAGATGACTTGCTTTTCTTAGACAATATAATAATTTTATTTATCCTATTTTAGAGTCAACTTCAAATGTTGACTTTCAAACACAGTTACTTCCATCACAGGAGTTTTTTATTTTTTTTTTATTATTATTTTTTTAAACATACTTATTCATATACTTAAGTTTGCAGAAATGAAAGGGGTTTGGGAGTGGATTATTTTAAATAATAATAATAATAATTACTATTATCATTTTGCGTTATTTTATTGTTTCATTTTGTTATTTTGGAATAACGTGGGCACATGAATCAAGTACAAAAAGACAAAAATGGATAAATAATAATTTTAAAACTTTTCATATTTATTATTATTATAAATGTTTTATAATATTATTTAATACAGTTTTCTTATTTTATCTTTTGTAGATTTTTATTTATTTATGTTTTTAATAATGTGGATGGATGAATTATACACCAAAAATAATTATTATGGGGTAAATTGTGTTTTCATGTTAAAATAAGAAATTAAACGCGCCTCAATTACCTTTAGTAAAAAACTGCACAATCTGCACATTGATTTTAAGTATTAAACATAATTCTTATATATTCCTATTATTTAATTAGTTTCTCTGCCTCTGAAATGACCTTCTTTTTCTGACGTCATGAAGGTTAAAAAATATCAACCTATAATAACCAATAGTTTTTCAAAACCAAAAGTTTTACCTTACATTGTTTCCAATTAATATTCTATCTTTTTTTAGTGTTGCGAGTGCCATTTCCTTGTGACTTTTAACATTTAAAAACTCCTTGAACCTTAATTTTGGCCGCCGTATTTTAGTTGTTATTACTAGTAGCAGTAAATTTGAGGCTTTCAAGAGGTCAAAAAGGAACCTTTTTCAACTCGTAGCCGATGGAATCAGCATATAAATTGAGAACGGATGCACATCCATCTCTCCGCTCCTCCCCTGAATCCCAGAATCCTTCCTTCAATGCGCTCATCTCCTTCCCCAGTGTTTTTCACCTCTGTGTTTTGAGAGGTCTCTCACGGGGGGCTCACATCCGTCTCCCTGGCCTTCAGTCCGCTCGTTTGACTTTCCCCTCCGAGGCGCACTGTTTAAAGATGTGCAGCTGCCTCGGCTCACCGAGAGCCGGGATGGCCACCGTGGAGGCCTGTAGTTAGTCCGTCAGTGGCTGGCTTTGCTTGAGTGGATCCATGTGCGGCTGAGGTTCTCGCTGGGATAAGCGCTTTAATACCTGCCATTACGCTGCCAGAGGGAGTCATTAGGAGCCAGCGGATCTTGTTGCAGATCACAGTCAAATGAACGCCGGCTCTCATTTTGGCCCGGACGTCTCCCGTCAGAGCTGCAATGAGACCCAATGACCCTCGAGAGCACTTTGAGCCCACGGCCCGCCTTCTCTCTCCAAAAGCACTTTCTTTTTTTTGTCATCAGTTCTCTGTTACTGTAGGCGTGTAATTTGTTAGTTGTGATTTATGATTTGGGAATTCTTTTTTGTCATGCATTTTGGAAATTTATTGGAGAGCCTGAATGGGAAGCTCAATAGTCTTTTGGTTAAAATTGCTGCCATTCGTCAGGATAGTGACACTTAGTTTGTTTTAATTTCTTTTTCAACGTCACTTTCTCAGACTGGATTTTCACATCCGGTTGTTGATATGCGGTTGTCACTAGGTGACTGCTTACTGACTGCTGTCTATCTATCCATCTATCCTTCTATTCATCCATCCATCCATCCATCTTAGATCTATTTCATCACTATAGATAAAAATTTAGATTTTAGTTAAAAAAATAAATTAAAAATAATTGAATTCTCAGATTGAAAAATAATATTATAAAAATGTTATATATATATATATATATATATATATATATATATATATATATATATTTATTTATTTTTTAATTATTACTAGGGTTGGGAACCGGTTCTTATTCAGAACCTGTTCTGTTATTTGAAAAGAACCGGAACCGAGAGCAATTTCTAAGTTTCTGAAAATGGTTCTGGTGCGACACATGATCAAACGCTGAGAGCAGCCTTAATCCGCCGGTCTTCTGACGATTCTGTGTTTCCCGTAAAGGATGTCACAAAGCAAATAACAGAAACGCTGCCCTGCCTCTTTAATTGCTGAGCACATTGATTGCATTCAACAGACGTGCTGCTGCGCCGCGTCTTTAACTACCAAACACATAGTTTCCCATGAAGTCCACGCACTCGCGCCTTTGAAAACTGTGCAAGTCGTTTTGTCTGACTGTACATATACTGGCAGCACGCAGTAACTGTAACAACCACTAAATTAAATTATATTTGTCCCGTATTGTCATTGATATACATACTGACTTTGACCACAAAATAAATAGACTGCTGATTGATGGACTAGCATTACTCAACATTACTTACTACCTTCCAGCAACACTACATTCAATGACGGTAAAATAGTAAAAAACATAATAATAGTTCATTTAAATGGAACCAGAACCGGGAAATTTCTAATAATACCCAACCCTACTTATGAAGATCCGTATACTGTAATATATGTTGTTGCATTTTGCAATTTCCAACCTTTAAATTAAGCTGACAGTAAGTAATAAACAGTATTGAGCATTGAGTAGTTGAGTATTGTGCATGTTTCCTTACCACTATTTTTTAATAGTTGTTTAATGATTTTAATAGAACCGGAAAATTTCTAACAATTCCCAACCCTAGTTATTACTCACATCAAATACTTATTATTTACTTTCTTGGTTGTTTTTTTGTTATTTGCTTTTGGGTTTTGCTCTAATCTGAGTATTACTAATATGGACGATGAATCTGCATCGTAACAGCAAATGGTCCAAAGTATGAGTCTTGACACTATCTTGATTTGATAAGGTGTCCGCAGGCCTCGTCCCGTCTCATTGGTCAGTGCAGAGGTCAGACGCCTCCAGATGCATAACACCAGGCCCATCTGAATGCATTACTGTCCAGAACAGCATCAGTAGCCCACACGTTATAGCCCAGAGCCCTTCTGTGATCGTGTGTGATTGTATTTTACGTAGTGATGTAAATGGAAATGTACTGCATTGTGATTTTGCGTGCATGAGCAGTGAGCTGGCACGCGCCAGAGAATCGCAGAAATGTGGGCTATATAAGAGAGGGACTTCCTGGTGATCGTACAGAAATGCACAACCGTGTGCCAACCCGCAGCAGATGGCATGAGAATGACGTGGTCTACTTATACTACATCCATTTCCTGTCTGAGGCTTGAAGCTGATGTAACCAGACCAGGGATCTGATTAATCGAGTTTTCAAAGGATTTTTATAACATTGCAGATGTTCACGTGCACATAACACATGTGAAGCACGAATTCATACTGTGCAAAACTACACATTTAAAATAGACTAGTCGGTTGATTGTTTTATTATTATTATTACTATTAAAGAAAATGTCTAAATATTTAAATGAGTTTTAAAAAATAAAATATTTATTTAGAGCTTTCATTTAGAGATTCACACTGAAGCTTATATTTATATTTTAGATTATATTTCTTTGTATACTCCTTTGCAGCAAACTTTTAGTATGTTTTATAGAGTAGTTAATGCAAAAAGAGTATCCAATTAGTTGATTACTGAAGCACATCCCTATTAAAAATGTGATGCAGGACAATACCATATATACTATACTATATTATACTATACTGTTGTTTTAGTATAACTGTTTTAAATATATTTAATTTCTCTAATTTAATTTTACCTTAATTTTAATTTTAGATTTTTTTATGTATTTGTCATTTTTATTATTTTTTTTATTTGTATAGCTTTAATTTATTTTTTTTAATTTTGTTGAGTAACTTTAACTTCAACTTGAATGTACATACTATATAATACTATGCTATAATACTATACTATTATTACCATTAATATTCTGAGAATATTTTATTTTTAGATTTTCAGTTTGTTTTTAGTAATTTTGCTTGTCATTTTCATTTTTATTATTATTATTATTATTTTTTTATAGCTTTAATTTTTCTTTTATTCATATTATTATTATTATTATTATTATTATATTTTATTTTATTTAAGTTGTAATTTAAGTAGTTTTAGTACTTAACATATTTTAGTTAGGTAGGCAACATGTCTTAATTTGTTTTGTAGTATATATATATATATATACTGTATATTTTCACCTTTATAAAAAATGTTTAGTTCTAGATTATATTCATATTAAAAAATACAATTTATAAAATAAATATATAAAAGATTAAAAAATATATTTCATTATATCAAAATTATATTAGAACATGTATAAATAAGTGTATGTATGTATATATATAAATAATATTGTGTGTGTATTTTATATGTGTAAAGAGACATTGTTTGATGAGTTGAGCATTTTTAACCATCCATTATAAATATCTGATTTTATGCAGCAATTAGCTATACCTAGTGACTTTATTGAACACTAAATCATGCCGTTGAGCTCTGTATGGCTTTGATTCACTGCAGATTGTTCTCGGAGCGCTTGTGTAACGTTTGACCCTACGCTGGCCCCCGTGGCCCTGTTTTGCAGAGGCTCATGGGAGCTTCCTGAAGCCCTGATTCAGATCTCATTGCTTCCTGTCTATTTTGCGTGAGCTGATCAATCACGGAGACGAATGTGTCTGTCACGGCACACGTCGCACCTACTCGATGCCCCCGCATCGAAACACTGCCATCAAAGCGGCTCTTGACAGATGTTCCCCACTTCAAAACGTGTCTGCGCGTGTGCGTGCCTCTCGCTGGTGAGGGGGCACTTAGCCATATGTGTTTTCACGAGGATATGTTTGCATTTTAATTGAATTAATTACATGATATTAATCAAATGAATAGCATATATGAAGATCTTCTTGCATCTGTCACTCCATAGGCCCCATTTTTTTGCAATTTTGTATTATTTTTTTGTGCATTTGCTCATGTGCACGCATGTGTTCTCCTCACAGGCTGTATGTGGCTGAGACGCAGGCATGAGGTAGCACACGGTGTCCAGATCCCTCCATCAGGGACCTCATCAGCCTCTGAATTTCCTTCCCCTCTTGCCTCAGGCCATCCATATTCATTTCCTGTACTGATTTAGGCCCAACGAAGAAAGAAAGCTGGCTTCTCTTTCTTCCCCCCACCGGTCCCCCCGCCCTGCGTGACAACACAATGTAATTGGATTGGATTAGTATGATAGTGTACGCAGCCTGGGTCAAATACTGTACCTATTTGAGAGATCACGGCGCTAGCGTTCATGCAATTCTTTGTTAACTCACTGTGCCTTCATTCAAACTTGCATGCAGTTTTTGGCTGTGAGACAAAATAAAAACATAAATTATGGTCTGTTGACTGAAACAAAGAAAAGCATTTGTTGTGTTATAAAAGGCACCACAATAAAAGTGAATTGAATTGTTTGTTTACAACATACTGTTAATGTATATTTCTAAACAAAAGTTGCTGTGAAATAGAACAAATAGATTACAAATGCAAAAACACAACAGTGACTAAAGTACATAGGAAAGCAAAATGTTGACTTTGCTAGTTAACTTTTTTTTTTTGCCTTATCACATTTATTATATACAGTACAGACCAAAAGTTTGGAAACATTACTATTTTTAATGTTTTTGAAAGAAGTTTCTTCTGCTCATCAAGCCTGCATTTATTTGATCAAAAATACAGAAAAAAATGTAATATTGTGATATATTATTACAATTTAAAATAATTGTTTTTAAATGTATTATACTTTAAATTATCATTTATTTCTGTGATGCAAAGCTGAATTTTTAGGATCATTATCACATGATCCTTTAGAAATCATTCTAATATGATGATTCATTATCAAAGTTGGAAACAGTTCTGCTGCTTAATATTTTTTCAGAACGTGATACTTTTTTCGGATACTTTGATGAAGTAAAAAAAAAAAGAAGCTATGTTTTTAAAATATAAATATTTTGTAATAACAATATACACTACTGGTCAGTAATTTGGGGTCAGTAATTTTTTTTCTTTCATTTTTTTTTAAATAAAATCAATACTTTTATTCAGCAAGGATGTGTTAAATTGATAAAAAGTGATAGTAAAGAAAATATATTATTAGCATATATATTATTAGAATTTTTTTTTTATTTTGAATAAATGCAGTTCTTTTTAACCTTTTATTCATCAAATATATTAGACAGCAGAACTGTTTCCAACACTCATAATAAATCAGAATATTAGAATGATTTCTAAATGATCATGTGATAGACTGATGTTACATGTGACACTGAAGGCTGGAGTAATGATGCTGAAAATGCAGCTTTGCATCACAGGAATAATTTTTTTTCAAATAGAAAACTATTAATTTGAGTTGTAATAATATTTCACAATATTACTGTTTTTCCGTATTTTTGATCAAATAAATGCAGGCTTGATGAGCAGAAGAAGCTTCTTTCAGAAACATTAAAAATAGTAATGTTTCCAAACTTTTGGTCTGTACTGTATTTAAATCATTTTTAAATAAATGGTGATAGAAAATAGAATAAATGCATAAATGAAGGTCGATTTTTTTTTGTATTAACACAATTAAAAGCATTACACTTGATTATATTACGTAAAGAAAAAGGACAAACAACAGCTAAATGACTGTTAATGTAACTAAATGCACACAAAACACACAAAAAAACTCTATGTCATGTTACATTGTTGATTATAAGAAAAAAAAAAAATTCTAAACAAATATTTTAAATAAGAAATTGGAGGCCCAAAAATATGAAATTGTATCAAAAGCAAATGTAAAATAAACAGCTAAATGTTGACTTCGTTAGCTTGTTTAAAAGTATTTTAAAGTTTTTTTGTTTGTATTGTAGAATAAAAGCATAACTTTTCAAACAAATGTTTTGTTTAACACAAGAAAAAAAATGAAATTGCATCTTATTGTGAAAATCTAGTACAAATAACAGCTAAAGTTGACATTTTTATTGTAGAGAACAAAGCATTATTTTCTAAACAAACTTTGCTGCAAAATGGGCATAAAGGCAAGAACAAGGTAAACTTTGTAAAAAGCATTAAATTGTATCATACTGTTAACTTTTAATAACGTGCTAAAGTTACAATAGTTGAACACACTCACATTTATTGTTCATTGCATAATCATATTGATCATAAGATAGGAATGCTAATTTCTAAACAATTATTGTAGTGAAATGGAGTAAATGCATAAGGGGAGGGGAAAGTCGTGGCCTAATGGTTAGAGAGTTGGACTCCCAATCGAAAGGTTGTGAGTTCGAGTCCCGGGCCGGCAGGAATTATGGATGGGGGGAGTGCATGTACAGTTCTCTCTCCACCTTCAATACCACGACTTAGGTGCCCTTGAGCAAGGCATCGAACCCACAACTGCTCCCCGGGCGCCGCAGCATAAATGGCTACCCACTGCTCCGGGTGTGTGCTCACAGTGTGTGTGTGTGTGTTCACTGCTCTGTGTGTGTGCATTTCGGATGGGTTAAATGCAGAGCACAAATTCTGAGTATGGGTCACCATACTTGGCTGAATGTCACTTCACTCATAAAAATAAAGCTCAGTCTGACAAAAAAAAAAAAAAATGTTGAAAAGATTGATTTTGTGTATTAACACGAAAAAGCATTATTATTGTTAGTTAAACACTTATAAATGGGTTGTTATGCTGTAATCATGTTGATCAGAAGATAAAAAAGTAATTTTCTAAACAAATATTGTTAAGAAGTAGAGTAAATGCATAAACATTAAGAAAGACCAAAAGAAATTGTATTATATTTCGTAAAGCAAAAACCACAAACAAAAGCTGAATGTTTCTGAACGATTTTTGTTGAACAGAAGAAATACATAATGAAGGTCAGTCCTAAAAGTCGAACTGTTTTCATATAATGTAAAGCAGAAGTACAAAATGTCAAGCTATTCAAAGTGACCTCGCAATTTAGTTGTTTACACAGCATCACACTGGCAATTGGTGAATAAAAAATAAATTAATAAAAACACCTTTCTATCAGTAGATGGCTTTTAAAATGAGCGACGTACATATTGCCAATGTAGATTTTTTTGTGATGGATCCATCTTTGATGTGTGCTTTTCTGGTGTCTGTCATCTCAAACAAAGAGGTGATGAGCCGCGCTATTGTCGGACGGATGATATCGTTACATTAGCCGCACACAGGAGAATCAAACCCCATGATTACACTGGTGGGTGTAGCTTTTTGTTCTTCCAGGGGGGAGGAAATTGAGGAAATGAAAAAGAAGTCAGATGACTTAACTCTGTAATTACTGACCTGTTTTCATGATCCTGTATTCTATTTAAAAGCTAAGTCTCAAATGGCTGCTGCTTACAAGTTAAGATTAATCCCGCCATTAAACTTTTCGAGAATGCAGACTCTCTCCAAAAGGTTTACCGGTGAGATGTAGTGAATGTGGATGTACATTAGACTCTAGCTCTGTAAATCTCTCGGCTGTGTTTGACATCAAGTACACACACTCGGATAAAGTCACCTAAGGCTTAGATCATGAGTGCTAGGAATGTTCTTCCGCCCACAGGCACATTGAACAGACATACTGCGGTTTGCAAACGGCCCCACATTGATCATTATTCATGAAAGACAGTCATATGAAAGTTCTGCCTTATTTCTCTGTGTCAAGAGACGGACGGCTTGTGTAAAAGATGCAGTCAGATGCGCACACATGACCCTAAATGTCTCAGAATGCGTGCGTGTGTTAATGTGGGCGGACGGGCTTCACGCATGTTCAGCTGTTTGTTTGTCTGCTGAAATTACAGCCTGACGCTCGTCTTTGAATACAAATGCGAATGTGTGTTAAGTGTGTATTTGTTTTTATGGGCATTTGAGTCCGTATGTTTACATGCTATAATGATTAAGACCGTAATGAGGTGCGTTTGGTGCGCCGTCCGGCCCAATTTCAGACCCCTTTTAAGTTTGCACTGTCACCAGGATGAGCTAACTGTCTCGCGCAAATATATGGGTGCAATTTTTGAAATAGTTTTATAGCAATCCTTGGGAGAGGAGGGCGAGATAGAGATATTACTGACTTTATTACCCTAGCTGAACATCATTCGGCACCTTGCCCTTTTTGTACCTCTGTTTCTCTCTCTATCGCTGCTGTCAAGTAAGGCAAGGGTTTGTAGTATCAGATAACCTGTTTTCTAGTCGTAGAGCTTGATGAATTGTGGTAAAAACAGGCCTCTGCAAAAAGGGTCCAGCCGGCTGTTCACATTTTTACATGCCCTGCTGACATTTTCACTGGCCCCGAGGAAGAAATGACAAGTTTAGAAAATTTTAGCAGCATTTTTTGTTTTTGATTAAGTGTCAGGAGCAATATATATTTTTATTAAACATTAAGATTTCTATACAGCAGAACACTTACATTTGTTATTGGTGAGCTATACATTAGTTAACATTAACTAACAATAAAGCATTTATTAATAAACTTTCCATAATTCCAAGATTTACTAATACCAATGCTGATACTACTATAGTTTTACTAATATTAGTTTTTATTTTTATATTCATGTTTTCAATTTAATTGTAAAGTTTTAGTCATTTTATTTTTTAAATGACCATACAGTATTTATTAGATGTAGTTATTTTAAAACATTTAGTTAAAATAAATGAAAATAAGAAATGTTGCCTTGGCAACTAGCTCCTAAATAACTAGCTAACGAAGTTTAATTTCAGGTAACATTTTTTTTATGTTTTTAGTTTTAGTTTTAGTTAACCATAATAATAATAATTAAAAGAAAAATTACAGTTGTATCTGTTAATATTATTTAATGCAGCTACATGAGCTAACAATAACTGCATTTTTATTAACTGTAATGAAGATTCATATATACTGTAACAAATTGCTCACTGTTAGTTAAAATTAGATAATGCATTCACTCACATTAATAAATGGGACCTTGTTGTGAAGTTTTAACAATATATTTTCTTTAACTTTTAAAGTAAAGCAATGTCTTTACAAGACAAATTTACAGCAAATATATAGTTTATTATTAAAATGTTAAATTAAGTATTTTAAATGGTTAATAATGAGCAATAATTAATAATAATTAAATTAAAAAAATCTATAAATATAAATAAAAAAAAGACATTTATCTAAGCAAACCTTTTTAATGTGGCATAAATGTATTGATCAATGTACTGAATGTTAAAAAAAAAAACAATTCTAGTGCTGAACATAAAACTATGTATTTTCATAACATTGGTGTCTAATTTTTTTCGGGGGTTTTTTCAGTGCTTTGCTTCATGACCACTGCATTTTTTTAAGACAGCCTGAGCAATGAAAAACTTTTTTTTAAAGGCTAACAAATCTGTCAGCCGGCCTGAACCTCACTCACACTGGCCTCATCTGGCCAGTTTTATTGTTGAGGCCTGTAAATGTTATTAGTCATGTTAGGTGTGGCACAGTTTTGCTGTTTTATCATCTATTGTGTTGTTTTCACATATTGCTATGTCACTTGGTATTGTCAGCAGAAAGCTTGATGCACAGCATATTTTCATAAACTGTCATGATAGTCTAGACTTTTGTTACTTTAGGATAATTAGACATTTTCTGTACCAGTATCATCATTATCAGCTTTTTAAGCAATTAAGTGCAATTTGAACTTTTCTGTGCAGTATTTGTTTTCGGGTTGTGCATCAGACCTGTCCTGGATCGGGTTTGTAGCCCTTACACAAAAACATACGGGCCGGCCTATACAGTCGCGATATACAGGGTCTCTATAATGCATGCCTTTAAATAGATGCAGACAAAAGAATCACTGTTGCAATGCCATCCAGCTCTGATCCCACGAAACCATGGACCACTCCCTTCTTGGCTCCCAGTGAATACTTCCTTTTAGGCTGTGATCGGCGTCGACTGAAAAAGTTCCTTATTCTGCACGGCTGAAGGCTTGTGGGCTGGGAATGGGCTCTGCTGACTGGCAGCAATCAATCATAAAGCATAGTTTATTAAAGGCTTGTGGGGTTAGATATTACTGCATTTAGCTGATGATGCACACTCACGGGTATCTACTGTAAAGCTACAGAGGTGTTTACCCTACACTGCTGTCCATTATGTGACCCACTCGTGAAGATAACCAATTTATAAAGTCACATTCACTGTGCACCATAGGGTTCGAGGTGACATTCACGCAGTGGTGAAATGCATTTGCCAACAAGTTTTAGGCTGCATGTTAGCTTTGCAATGTTTGGCTGAATTACAGCTGGTTGTTTAATTGATTTCCATTCGCTAAACCCATGACGAACATTTTCTACAACACAAACAAACCAGCCTTTTTGGGTAGCCACGTGGAGTAAACAAAGCTGAAATGCTCAAATAAATGAATAACTAATCATAAAAAAAATAAATGATAACGTAATTTTAAATAGCATAAAAAATAGATTTGATATCAGTTATGTAATTATGAATTTCACTTTTATTCATCAGAGATGATTTAAACTGATCAAAAGTGCTTGAAGATATTTACATTACAGGTGAAAAAAAAGCACAAATAAATAATTCAATTAATAAAAAAAGCAACAAGATAAGAAAATAAATTAATATACCAAATAAATAGATTTAAGAGAATAAATGATATATGTGTGTGTGTGTGTGTGTATTATACTACCATACAAATGTTTGGGATCAGCGGGGTATTTTAAATTGATTATTATTATTATTTACTTTTTTTAATGTATCCCTTAATCCATCAACGATGCAACAGTAAAAATATTTACATTGTTATTATTATTCACAATGTTACTGTTATAACTGTATTTATGATCAAATAAATTCAGCCTTGGTGAACGGAAGAGACCTCTTTCACAAACATTTTTTAAAATCTTAACAACCCCAATCTTTTGAATGCATTTTAATTATTGAATTAAATATTTCATAACAACAGTCAATTTCAGACCCAGATACATACATACTGAGATCAAGTACTGTACCTCTGAAAATCTGAAAATATTGTCACATAGCTAAAAAAAATAAAACAAAAGTCTATTAGCCAGCCTTACCTTAACTAAAAGATAAACAATAGTGGTCAAGAAATGACCCTGTGAGACGCAAAATCATATTTCAGGTTGAGTTAACAACAGTTCAGTCATTAAATCACTGGGCTGGGTCAGATGATTCAGATCCATAACTGAGTGTGGGAGGAGGATGTTGACTGTTTACATCGAGCTCTTCTTGAGAAAGAAAGGTGAGTTTCCTCAGACGGAGGAGCACACTGAGACTTTAGAAGACAAATGAGCAGCAAGGGAGTGAAAAATGCAAAGCAGATGTTTTTTAGCCTTTTTTTTTTTTAATGGCAGTGAAACATTACTGATGCCATTACTGAGCTCTTTTATGGCTTCTTTTAATCCTTCCTCCCGCCTGAGGAAAGGAACTCCTTGTGGTGCAAAGCAGCCTCTTTGCTTTAGAGCGACAATTTGAAGCCATTTCCAGTTCATTTCCTAATCTGCCACGAGGCTTTGCAGGGCTTCCTTTGCAATTATTATTTCTCTGAGAGACAGAAAAAAGACAGAAAAGTGGAAAGGCGCTCCTTCTTTCAGGTAAATTTATTGTAATCCTTCGGATGCGTATTTTTTAGAGTCATCGCTCGCCATGACGCAAATATGGCTCACTTACTCATTTCCTTTTTTATTTACAAAATTATAAACACAGACACAGAGGCTCCCAAACTCCCTCAGAAGAGCAGAACTTTTCTCAGTATTTAAATAGCAACTTTCTGATCTAGGCTTTTGACTATTCACTCTATATATATATATATATATATATATATATATATATATATATATTAGTGTTGTCACGGTACCAAAATTTCAGTATTCGGTACCGATACCAGTGAAAATCCACGGTTCTCTGTACCAATTTCGGTACCAAAGCAAAACACAAAAATATGCTAATTAAAAAAAAAAATTTTAGCACTAAAAATAAAACCAACGCCATTCTTTATACTTATTTACAATTGTGTTTAAAGTTTTTCTACAAGTTATATAATTATGAAAAACAGTAAACAAGTTTCACCCAAATTTAATTTGTCTTTTAATTTATGAAATTTAAACACATTTTATTTTTGGTAAATAAAGGGGATTTGCTATTAAAATTAAAACATGGAAGAAATATTGTGATTTATTTCTTTAAAAAATAAAGTTTTATACATTTTTTCAACAGTAGTAGCAGTATCACATACATTTAACTAAATAATAGTTATATTTCTAGCACAATGCCTTTATGTAAAAATTAACTTTTAGGCCTAATGAATGCATATTTGTCATTTTAACTGAACTTAAGACTGGTGGTGATGCTTAAGATATTTTTGGTCATTGAGGGTTTCTGTAAAAAAAATAGTAATAGATCATATTAATTATTATTAAAAGATAATACTGCTACTAATTCTACCATCATACTAATGTATACACAATGCACTATGAATTGATGAGCTGCTGGGTTCATGAATATTAATCACGTTGTCTGCGTTCGGTCAAACTGATTTGCTGAAATAGATCAGCGCCAGCCAATGAAATTGCCATTTGCGCATTAGCTCCGCCCACTACCGGAGAAACCGGTATGTCCTCTGCTTGTTCGAAAATGATTATGAATAATTCTAATTGAACTCCATTATTTTGACAGGAGAAGACAACAAAGAATAGTTTACATATAGCGTGTCGATTCAGCGTGGTAAGACTCTCGCTCTCTCTCTCTTTGCATGTGTGAGAAACAGCGCTATCAGTAAAGCGACGGTGAGTCGTGCGTCTTCACAAAGAGTTTACAGAGCATCAGGTGCGCTGTGCGTCCATTGAGATGAACTGAAAAGTTCAGATCGCTTGATGGAGAGAGAACTCTGAAGCTCAGATGCTGAAATTAATGCAAGCGTCATGCGCTTCGGTCTATGTAGTAAACAAACCCGCACGTCTCTGCCGTTCATTAATTCACACAGAGACGCGCAGAACACGGATTCATATTTAACAACTTTTGCGGCTTAACATTTACAGATACTGGTCCATATGGAGATTTGATTTCCATGACTGTCCATATTAAAATGTTAGTTTCATTTTCAAGACTGGATTTTGAGATTCCGTCCTCGTTTGCTGCTTCGCAGAAATCATAGCGCTGAACCGGGTTTGAACGGGACCTCGGTACTACCGGTACTTAAAGAAACCTGGTACCATCACATTTAAAAAAAAATTTGTATATATATATATATATATATATATATATATATATATATATATATTTGATTCATTACATTTTTGTGAATCGACACAAAACTGATTCAGTGATTTGTTTGTGCTTTACTTAATGTATAAAAATAAATGCATTTGTCATGTATTCATATATATATTCATATATATATATGTATTTTGTAATATATATATATACACACACACACACACACACACACACACACACACACACACACACACACACATACACACACACACATATATAGGAAACAAGAGATGTGTTTGAATAACGAGGGCCCCGTCCTGTCATTAATTGCTGATTTTAAAGTGTGTGGCCAGGTGCTTCAGGAGTAGCAGATCAGCATGATGGGTAGCCGGTGGTGAGTTGTGTCTGCTGCCTGCATTAGACTCATCCTATAAAGCTCACATGAGCACTAAAAAGGGTCTGGGCTTGGGCCGAAAATGAGAAGTAGATGAACTGGAAGGCTCCATCTCTGCATCCAGCGTGCAGTATATCACAGTGATGGCAGCTGCATGGGCGTGTGTGCAAATGCGCTGCTCATAAATATCTCTGTCCCCCCCAATATGGGCCACTCCAATGGTGAAGGAGAAGGGATGTCTCTGTCGGAGTGATTGAATGCTCATGGTCCTGGCTCACGGCTCAGCCCTGGTGTCCGAGGCCCACCTATGAACGCTAACCTGGGGGCTCTGCTAGCACTAACGCACCGCACCACTGTTTGTTGAGTAGTTTTGTTGAGTAGTTGAGTAACTGTTTGTTGTGAAGTTTTAGGGGTGGGAGAAACATTTGCGTATTTGTGCTATTTTTGCAATGCTTTAGCTGGTGATATAAAATTAAGCAGTATCATAAATTATTTTAATGCACTTTTATTTTGTCTTAAAAAAAAGTTGTATATATATATATATATATATATATATATATATATATATATATATATATATATATATATACACACACACACACACTATAATTATGTTATTAAATAAGTGTAATGATACATTTTATTATTATAATTTACAATTATTTAATTTAGAATAATGTTTTTATCATTTAAATAATTGTAGTATATTTACATTAGATATTCATGTTTTCCATTATATAATATCAAAAATTATATAATCCAAATGTATACTGAGAAATTTATATAAATATTTTTTCTTCTTTTATTAATTTTTTTAATATTTGACCATATATTCAGAATCCTCATCTTATTATAAGTCAGCATAGATATTGAGAGATACACTGAATATTGCCCAAAGGCTGACATTCAGCAGCACTGTCAGGCGTTATATAGCACTAGGTGTTTGATGTCTAGTAGACCAAACAGGAAGTTATTTTAAATGCATATTTTGAATAGTGAAGTATGTACTTATGGAAATGGTGTCAAATCATGTCATTACGTTTTAGACAGGGCATCTCTCTCCTTTTTTTTTATTTCCTCCTGCTCTTTCTTTCTCCCACATACACACAGTCTCTATCCTTTCTCATACACAGACATCGTAGATAATAATACCAGTAATTAACTTCAGTTGCTTTGTTATAATTGGGGGCAAGGGGGGTTATTCATTCATTGAGATTTTTCCCCCTGTAATTGCATACTTACATATCACTCAAGCCTTCATACGCATTTCCTTTTTTAACATTCTTCACCGTTTATTTCACCAGCGCTTGTGTTTTTTTTTTTTTTTTGAGGTCCAACATCTGCTCGCAGGTCAACAGCGCTCTCACAAACTGCTGTCTTTATTCCTTTTTGGGTCCACGGCTGTCTCTTCCCTCATATGACCGAGCTTTGACACTGTCCAGGTCCGCCCTAGTTGGCAAAAGAACGAGCGATAGAGAAAGGGAGAGTTTATTTCCTGTTCTTGTGAATCATATATCAGTACAATTCCCCTCTGTGCTGTTTGGCAACGGCGGAATGATGGGTGTCATTTATCATACGGACTGAAAGAGGCTGTGGGAAAAGGGATTTGAATTCTTTCGGAGGTGTGTAGATTCTCCTTAGAGGAGGATCATTAAATGGAGGGTTTTTTTCAGAAGGGGGATATGAGTGACTCTTGGAGCTTTTTTCCCCATGTGCTTAAGAACTGGCTGCGTCAATCCCTCACTGTCTCAAATTGAGGATTTAAAGCACTCCGGTGGTTTTGTGAGGTGCAGAAATGGGTAGAAATGTTTTTCGTACGATTAGTATCTCCCAGCTATGTACGGGTTTAGTAACAAGTCTGCAAATCATCTCTAATCTGTTGTCCGTGAATGCCAATTGTTATTAATGCACGTTTGTTTGTGCAGCTTGTTAAGGAAAGCTTCGCTATTGCATACTTGGGGTTAGGGATTTGAACAAACCCCATATTATGTGTATAAAACCTGGGTGTGCAACTCTTCCTGCAGTGTTTGTGCTCAGCTTTTTTGAGCATTGCTTTTCTAAGTGATCCGACTTGTCATTTTCATCTGGCAAATGATAAAAATGGGCAAAAACATGTGATATTTAGAAGCAAGAAAGTCTTGGTGGTTGGGCTCTTTTGACTGACGACACTAAGCAACTACCTAAAAACCACCCTAGCAATGCTAAGAATGATGCAAACAACCACTCAGAACAATTTAGTGACTATTAACAATACAAAATGTAATGTCATAATTAGGGCTGAAATGATTCCTCGAGTAACTCGATTACAAAAAATGATCGAGGCAAATTCCTCTGCCTCTAAGCCTCTTTTAATTTATTTGAAATCTCACGACTGGTTCTTTCGCAATTTTTTTTTTTTAATGTGACACAATGCATTTACATCACCCACAAAGCGGAAGGAGACACAAGCGCTGCGTCCGAAATCGCATACAGCAAGGAGTCAGCAGTGTTTTGATTTGAGGGCGCGGGCAAACATAAAGAGAACGTCGTGGCATGTTTCCATTGCAAGACAGAGCTGGCATACCACAACTAGGGCCCTATGATTTCCGCGATGCAGGAAACGCGGAGGGAATCGCGGAATCCAGTCATAAAAGCGAAATTTACAGTTAAACGCGGTAAATTTCTGGAGCAGAAGCGCGTCTTCCTTTATCACACACACTGAAGCGCGCGTGGGGTGATAACTTTGAGACAAAAGCTATATGTATAATTGTAAGGGCTATCCTTGCCCTCTTTGCGCTCTTGCAAACTGGATGCTCTGACTTGCCATAGAGTCCTTGTAGCCATGAGAGGTGTGTCCATGTAGATGAGTAAATAAATCTGCATCTTAAGTGGCGTGTCGCGTTAACTTAATGTCTGTCGGCGTGTGGCGTTATTTTAACGTGTGGTGGCGTCTGGCGTTAACTTATCGCGTAACGGCGCTTATATAACGCCTGGCGGCGTTATGAAAACGGCGTTTTAAAATTAATACGCCGTTGAAAAGCACGCGTTTTATGGTCCACATGGCTTTCCATACAGAACTGCTCTGACAGTCACTTCATGAGCATTTGACCGTTTGATTTGAGTAAAACTAGCGTCACATCACATACACAGAACTGTAAAGGTATGTCAACCCGTCAAAATAAAAGTCCGGTTAAAGACTATTGTTCAGCAGACATAGCCTACTACAAAAAAAAAAAATCAAACATTTTTTTTTTTTTAAGGTTTAATCACACAACATTTCTTCCATGTTTTATATTTAATAGTAAATCCCCTTTGTTTACAAAAAAAGTTAAGTTAATAATCAATAATTAAAAGATAAATTAAATTAATGTTTTATGTGTTTAATGTTTAATGTGCATCTCAGGAAATGCTTTATTTTAAACCCCAACTGAATGGCACTTAATTTATCTGTCAACTTTCTTGTCATTGTTCACAGTACAAGTACAGACAGAGAAACAATGGGTAATAATTAATTGTTTATTTTTGATGTATTGCATTCTATGCATTTAAAAAATAAAAATATTTTTTTTTCTAAAAAAAGGAAACTTAGTTGTTAATTTTAAGAGACCTGTGACGGTCACGGAGGGACCGCACGTTCAACATGGACGTTAATACGCACAAACACACACCGAGACTGTTTGGTGATACAAGAGTTTATTGTAATTATCAGAGAGTGAATAAAATACCTGCAACCCTCAGGACACACTCTCCACTGCAGAAACAAACACAGACTACCTTCCATTACAAAGACATTCACATTTATACTGGTGGCCAGCACCATTACCACATGTGGAGGGACAAACTCACAGAAAACACTTTACACACGTTCCCTTAAATATAGAGTCTGAAAGAAACATATTGGCATGATGTTCTACTTAATAAATCTACTTTGATGTTATTAAATTTGTTCACATTAAACAGGAAATAACAGCAGCAACTCGGCCACGTTGCCCCCACGCTCAATTAATACATGGTAGATTTCCACCCTAAGCGGAACCAATAATTCCTGCCATTGTTTCTTACCAGGACTCTAAAAATCACGGGACAAACGCTTCACGGGAACAATACACATAGTTTACAGGTATTTCATTCACTCTCTGATCAATAATTACAATAAACTCTTGTATCACCAAACAGTCTCGGTGTGTGGTTTGTGCGTATGTGTGCGTATTAACGTCCATGTTGAACGTGCGGTACCTCCGTGACCGTTACAAGACCCAGGAGTCTTATTTTCTCTTGCATAATTAATATTGCACTTTAATTAAGCAAAAACACATTTTATCCGAATAATCGATGGAATTTTTGGTAGAATGCTCGATTTCTAAAATATTCGATAGCTACAGCCCTAGTCATAATACGCTGTAAAGCGCTTTCTTGGAATTAGTAAAAAAAAAAATTACAAACTGTTTTACAGGAAAATACTATTTCTTTCTCCGTTAAATTCTGTGTTTAATTCAACGTGTTAATTGCCATTGTTTTGTAATTCATTTTGACATTTACATTAATTTTCTGAGTGTGAATTGATTTTACATTAAAAAAATAAATGATTAAGAAATTAACAGTAAATGTCAAGTAACATTGAATGAAACAAATTTGACTGAAATTTGTATTATTAAGGCTAAAATAGTATTTTCTTGTAAAACCTACTCCGAAAATCTGAAAAATTTATATTTACAACTTGAATAGTTTTTACAACGTAATATTTTGACATTCAAATTTGAAATAAATAAAAAATATTTTTTTTTACAAGTACTTACAAAGAAATAGCAAGTAACAGTGAATTAAATGTCATTTTTTTAAAGCAGAAAGGCGCAAAATAGTATTTTCTTCTAAAATCCACTGCATTAATTTATGTTTTATTTAAAACTTTGAGAAATTAGATTTTTTTTTTAAGCATTACATTTTGTGTTCAATTAAAAAATATATATTTTTCACTTGGAATCGCAAGTACATTTCCAAATCAATCACAATGGCAAGAGTAAAGAATGAAATTGTGAAGTAGAAAGTCTGAAATAAAATTTCCTTATAAAATGTACTGTAATCATTTTTCTTTTATTTACAACTTCAAAAAATAATTACCACTCAAATTTTCTCCCCAAAACATATACAATCTGGTCTAGTAGATTTGTTATTTGTTCAAATACAAACTTTTATACAAATACAATCATCTTGATTCTGTCAGGTTTACTGCAAAGACAAATTTTTTTGTCAGCTTCTAAGCTTTGCATCAGTGGAAAAGCAGCATTCGCTCTTAATCAGATACAGCGTTGCCAATCAAGCTCAGCACCTGTCATGAAGACTGCCGATTTTGATGTATCATAAGCATTGATCACATAAAGTGATTGTTCAAAGACAAGGTTGTGATAGCTCACAGTGTTGTGCTTGTGTTTTTTTACCCACATGAGACAAAACCACCTCTACCTTCCAGTGTGGTATACAAGTGTAAACCCAAGAGTTTTGTGATCGCACAAACAAATCACACGCAGCAGGGGTCTGGTTACCCTTGTCAGGCTTTCTTTCTCACCTCCTCATTCATGTTTTGTGTTTGGGGGAGGGCAGACAGGGATCTGGCTTACCCAGAGTGTTTGGGTGTAGGGATTGAGTCAGGAAACCCCGATATCTCTTTGCATGTGGCTCCTAACTGTGGAAGGTTTGCTGTCAGGTATAGGGTGGTGTACTGTACTCAGAATCAGAGGTTCCTCAGGAGTAAATGGAAATATTAGATGGTCTCCGTGGCTTAGGAAATCTCAGCTGGGCATTACAGGAAGAAAAAGACATCAAGTGAGAATCAACCAACGGCTAGTGAAGCGTGTTCAAAGGGAAGGGTCGGAGAATGACGTCCTACTTCGATTCATTATGACTTCAGAGTGAGATTAGAGCTTCTCAAACATCAGGATATTCATGGATAGATAAATGAGAAATCATTTGTCATAGCATCCTATAAATAAAATACAAACTTATCAGTGTTGAGGAAACTACTTTGTAAGCAAAGCTTGACAAGTTACAAGCTACTCAAAACTATATCTATCTATCTATCTATCTATCTATTTATCTATCTATCTATCTATCTATCTATCCTTTTTTTGTTGTTTTTTTTTCATTTTTTTTTTGTATATGTAATTTAATATATATTTGATTTTATACAGAAATCAAATCAGTATATATATATATATATATATATATATATAGAGAGAGAGAGAGAGAGAGAGAGAGAGAGAGAGAAATTGATGAAATATGTTTTTCTTCATTTGAATCCAAATTAACTGATTTGCTTAGAGAGATGGTATATTTCAGAAGAGTGTGTTTGATTATTTCCTAGTTTGTTTGAAAGGCTGAAGGGTGAATGTATACTACATTATCCACTAAAATGGCAATTTTAATAAAAATTGCATTTTGTTGTTGTTGTTGTTGTTGTTGAACAACTGTTAGTTGTTTTAATGGATAGGTCATGCTATTAAAAACGGCAGAAGTACTGAAAAATGTGGTTAAGTTATTAGCATTGTTCATTTTGGTTAGTTACTTGTCAACACTGAAACTAATAAATGTAATGTTGTCTAAACAGCTCATTAGATCTGTCCTTTGATTAGCACTGTTTTTATATGCATCATCTGTAAGTATCTCCCCATCAAAGAACCCGCGCCAGGAAGCATAACTAACCCACTTGAAGCCCTCGTTCTGTATCTCTTCAGATTTGGTGTGTACGTTGACATTGCTTTACCAACTCATCCAAATGTGTAATTGCAATTATAGTCCCTTGATGACTCCCCAAGGGGCACATGATTGCAATTAGAAAGAGAAAATGTTAATTAATTAAGCTACTCAAAGAGAAGAGCAGGATTGGTTTAACTGTGGACGTTTGACCGGAGGACACCTTGGAGAATTAACTCCACTGTTTAGATGTATATATCTCATCTGTTATAGTCAGGAGTATGTACAGTATATGCAAACATTGATGATTTGTAACTTATGGATAGAATGCAAGATTTTGGTGCTGTTTCATTTGAATAAAATGACAAAACATAGGCAACAGCTATGTCATTGTTATGCCCTTTAGCATACTGAAAAGCTAAGGGCCTAAAACATGTTTCTTCTGGACACAGCAGTTCATTGGGTTATTAGGCTGGGTCTCAGCAGAAACAGTCATCTAGATTATGACCATTGTCTGTGATTGATGACCCAACCTTTAGTTGCTGAGCTAGTATGTTTGTTCCTGTGCAATTGTCATCCAGATGGCTAGGCTAAGTGTTCGTTAACACGTTTATGGTGGCATTGTTAAAACTGATGGCTTGGATGCTTGGTTTTCAAAAGATGTCCTCTAAACAGTTGAGACTGTAACAAAAACATAGAGGACTGTCTTTTGTCTGAGCTGCAGCATTTTTTGTTTTTCCTTTCTTGATAGTCTCAGGGGAATCCTGGGGTCTTGTTTATGAAACACATTCGATTCTAAATTCCATGGATGTGGTCCTGTGTGAACAGGGAAATAAGTATTTATAAAGGCAGAAAATGATGTAAAGATTGAAAAGCATGAATATAAGCTATTTTTTACCTGTATCCGCCAGTATTGGACACTTACTTAAAGTTAATAATAAATGTAATAATAATTTAAACATTAACAATTTAATATAATAATTTAAGCTATTAAATAAAACATTTAGCAAATATCAAAATGAATATCAATCACAAATTCGGAATGGAGTACTATAAGGCTCAGTACTAGGACCATTGTTTTTCAACCTGTACATATTATCATAAATATCATTAAAGGTCCTATGACATGAAAATTTCACTTTCTGAGGTTTTTTAACATTAATATGAGTTTCCCTAGCCTGTATATGGTCCCCAAGTTTCTAGAAATTTTAATCGGTGCAAATCGAGATTTTGCTATCTTTCTCTGCCTTTGAGAAAATGGAAGCTCAAATGGGCTGATCTGGAATCTCCTCTTTGTGACGTTGCAAGGAGAATTGTTACCTCCTCTTTCTTTGCTTTGCCCGCCCAAATATTTACATATAATTCAGTCGCAATGTCAGCACAGGCGTTACAAACAGACTTTTTTGATATGGATTCGACAGCACCGCCACAAACAGTGAGTAACAGTGTTCATTAATGCCTGATCTGTGATCAGTGATTTTTGATGTGTAGCTAATTATTCAAGTTCACACAGACTTTCTTTCTAAATCGTTTAATACTGTTTATGCATCGGTGAATCAAGCCAGTGACAACGATCAACTTCACGTTGTTTCTCTTAGTAGCATGAAACAAATCTGTTATTTAAATTGTGATTTAACTACAGAGAGCGATCAAAGAACGCTCACTTTTTTTCGGAGCTCTCACACATCGCGAGTATATCTGCACTCTTGCCTAAACTGCCGTTACAATGAATGACGCTGTTATGCTGCACAACAAAGCTCTTACTGTATTCATGTGTTTGCTGTTAGTTGTGGTGAAAGCATTTTGTGAGAGAAAACGTGTTGCAATAATGACGAGATCACTGCATTCACGCAATAAACAGACTCTGTCTACTCAATGTTCATCACTGCAAGATCGAAAAAATAATTATATAATCAACAAATCCACGATTCGTTAATCTTGACAGCTGTAATAATATGTAATAATATATATATATATATATATATATATATATATATATATATATATATATATATTTGAGAGGGGTTCCACATGTAATACGCATTTCAAATGCAAAGATGTCAGCCAATCACAACAGTTGTCGTTTACTCGGAGCCTCACAGCAGACACGCCCCTTCAAACAGAGCATTCAAGCCAGAGGGCAAATATCAGGATATAAAAATGCTTTTTATTTCTAAATTTTAAATTTAAAAATCATACTAACAATATAAGTACACCTAAGGAAACATTAAAAAGCATTTAAAGAAAAGGAAATAATCCATGTCATGGGACCTTTAAGAGATATAGAGTTTGTTTTCCCTGTAACACAGAGAAAAGTTTTTATTTGTATTTTTGTGGCCATTCTATACATTAACTTGATTTTACAATTATTTGCCATTAATAAAAGTGGGATATATTTAGTATAATTTCTGAATACAGTACATTGTATTCACATTCATATTAAGATCATTCTGTTCATACCTAAACTGCCAGGTTTTTGCAGACTTCCTTACAATTCTATAATGCATTAGAATACCACCATTTCAAATCAGTCATCTCTTTAAAAATTGTTTTTTTTAAAACTTATGTTTTTGTTAACTTCCTTCCCATAAAGAGCCCTGAAAGGTGGTTTGAAAAATGTTGAGAAATGTGTTTTGTGGACCCTCAATCTGAGAGATCGGAGTGGAAAATGGATATAGGTGGCAGTGCTAGTCATCAATCATGGTCTCTCAAGAGAAGGTGCTGCTAAAACTGGACTGAAGTGCTATCTGTCAGCTGCTGCGATACAGACGGTGCTGTGCAGCCCGGGCTCCTATCGCTCCACCATCAGCTCACGGCAGCATAAACTGCCATGTAAACACAGGCAGGTGCTAGCCTTGCGCGCAACCTACATACCTTTACAGAAGGTCATAAATGTACTGCTAGCTTTCATAGGGAGTATTTCACTTTTATGCTTGTCAAAGGTTTTTCATAAGTTTAGCTCAGGATACCATAGAAAAGCAGCTAGAAAAACAAAAAAACCTGTCAACTCAATGTGTTTAGTGAAAGAAATATTCCTAAAACTTTTGAAAACATACCTATTGCAGCAAAGTAGAGGTAGCAAGAGCCAGTAGAAGAATACTGCCGCTAACTATGATAAACACATAGTTTGTCATAACTTTAGCATAGTATACTATAGAAATAAGGCTGGATAAAAATTACAAGCTATAAAACTGAACTGGCCTTAATGTTTGTTGAAAGAAATCCTCCTAAAAGTTTTGAAAATGTACCTAGCAAAAAATGCTAGTAGCCAAAGAGCTGTTGTGGCACTATGATAAACACAAGGTTTTACATAACTTTAGCACTGTAGAAGAGGCTAGATAAAAAAAATGCAATTTATAAAATTGACATTGGCTTGATGTTTATTGAAAGAAATCCTACTAAAACTTTTTAAAATATACCTATTGGAGCAAAGAAGCTAATAGTCAGAGACCTGCTGTGTCACTAGCTGATTTGTCACAAAGTTTATCATAACTTTAGCACTATATACTAAAGAAAAGTGGCTAGATAAAGAATTAAAAGCTATAAACTTGTACTGCTGAAGACAGGACAATCAGTTTACAAACTTCAGGGAAAATATATGCAGCCATTAGCTTTGTCTCACTGTTGAATAAAGCCACCAGGCGCTTCTCCCCTGATGTCAGGCAGCAGCTGTCGATAGCTCTCAAGATGGATAGCCGTTCTGCATGCCTATTGATTCGGCACAGGGCACAGATATAAGTATCATTTGTCATTTCTGGAATGATATGGAGTCCTAGTTAAAACCCAGAGAGGGGATATGGCCGTGCCTGGAGGGGGGGGAGGTAGAGGACCAGGTTGTCCGACTCTTTTGATGAATGGCTCTACAGCTTTTTGGTTTTGTCTGGGAATGAAGGGGGCCATTTAAGAAGCTATTTGCTTTCACTGCATTCCAAGAACAACAAGACAGCAAGTCCAGATGCCTGAGCCGCCACTGCTGCAAACAGGGTGGTCTGACCCAGTGTGTATGGGAGAGGGTGGGATCCACGCTGTAGCAAGTGCGTGGGTAGACGAGGACCGAACAAGACTGAGGTCTCATTATGACTTCCGCTGCTGATCTGAGATTGATAAACCTCAGGGTTAAATTCAGGATTAGTATACGTCAATTTGACATTCACTTCATTTTGACGTAGCAGCACTTGTACCTTACAAATTGGTATTTACATTTCATATACATCAATTAATATTTAGCTGTCATTAGTGGATTCATCCGAGAGGTCTGTGACAAGCAAATAAAACAAATGTTTGCTCTTCAAACACAGAGCAGCTCCACAGAATCCCCTTGTGACTTCGCTTTGATTATGTTGTGCATTTGGGAGGCCAGCCAACAGGAGAGCGTACTTCATTATTGTATGGATCATCTTTTAAGACCATTTAACATCACAGGGCCCCGAGTCGAGTAAATACTCCAAGACAAAGAGACTCTCTCAAGTTTATTGAGTTTCTTGGTGTGTTCGTATCACAGTATGCAATTCCTCATCAGTTCATCTTTGTCGAGAATCAAGTATGCATTCTTTTTTTGATAGAATCAAATTCGAGTTATGCCATTGCAGGTTGCCGACAGCAGATGGATAGAAAGATGTGGCACTAAACCTGAAAACCTTCAAACAGAGGAATGACATTTAATTATTTCAGGTGTCCATCAAGCTATGTTTGAAAATGTCAGCATGGGATCCATCATGAACTTCAGAATCCGATGAAAAATAGTTACCAGATTGAATACCCAGACCCAGACTTCATGGTTGGTGCAATGCTACCTTGTTTTCTCTACCTCTCGCTAGGCCCCGGTAGTGTGTGTGCCACAGTATTGCACCACAGGAGCACTATTGTTGCCGCAATTTCTTTTTGGAACTGCCAAAATGTCATCGTCCAGCTGGAGGGACATTTTTTTGTCTCTTAGTATGCTCACAACACACACACTTGCACAAATTCCCACAGAGCCATGGTGTAAGGTTACAGTCTCAGGCATGACTTGCACTAAGTGGCCAAGTCAGAAGGAGGTCTGGCCTCTGACGTAAGACCCACTTCCATGTCTTTTGAAGTGCTGACAGCTGAGGACAGTGACATAAGAAGCAGTAAAAGAAGCATCTAAGATCTCTCATTGTTTGGAACACGGTTTCACTGATTGTCAAGACTGGCTGGACGTTTAGACTCCCATCCAGCAATGATGAGTCAAAGCCATGGCAGTACCATCAAGTCACCCTCATTAAAATCCTTAACAATGCAGTCATCCAAAGAAGGGATGTCAGCAACTAGTCAGTGATTAGCACTTTTGTATACATCGACTTACATCTTAAGATTTTAGTGTGGGTGATGCAACATCTATCTATCCATCCATACGGCGCTCAACTTTGCATTCCACACGCTCAAAACGTTACATATCCATCTAATAATCTTCTTTGGTATAAGACTCATTCCTTGAGGGACTTGAACCGGCAGCCTTTTTTTTCACAGGCCCTGAGCTTTAGCTGCTAAGCCACATTCCCCATAAAGAGGTCATGTAGTGTGTTCACTCAATGCAGCGACCGATCAGCATTCAGTTGGGTACCAGGGCCTTGCCCTTCACCTCTTTCCTGCCTTTGCATCTGTCTCCATCTTGTTCGAAGCTATGTATAACAACAGAGCACCGTTTTCGCTTGGATCCCCTCAGAGAATTAATGCATGAATTGATCCCATCCTCCCTCTCTAATGCCTCTTTCCTTGAACAGGAACAAACAGGCGGCGCGTGCGTGCCGCCCAGGACAGATGTTTGGGATTACTTTCACCTCGCTGCTTCATTGTATGCACTTTGGAGGATCCCAGCTGATGTGGAATGCTGCCTCCTCAGTTCGTCTGCCACCGCCTCTTCAGGGCATGTCTTCTCCAGCTTTATCTTTCTATCCCGCTCTCCTGTCTCGCTTTATTTCTCTTTCCCTTTCTACTCTTGACATCCATCACTTCACTGCAGAAAAGAGTCGCTTTGGAAGCAGCTGCCCTCCAAAATTTGTTTGCCACATCCATGTAGCTTGAAAACTGTCAAGCGTTTTTGTGCGGATGCCATTTTTTACTGTTTTTACAAAGACGCTGCTACAAGCTATGCCAGGATATTTGAATTTTTAAACACAGTCCCAGTCAGACACCTGTACAGACGGGGTGGGGAAGTAGAAAAACTCATAGCAGCTAGTTGGGAGGGAAAGCAGGTGTGTATTTGTGCATGTTTTGTGAAGTGGAAAGCCATTGAGCAATGAGGCCCCTCACTGGGAGGAGAGGAGGGGGAGTGACGTTATCTCCTCGCCAAGCGTCTATCTAATCTGGCCACTGTGAGCCACCGGCGGAAGTGGGAGCAAGACCAGGGATGGGGCCTCGATGCATTTTTAATTACCGCTGATATCACAGCAGAGAAGAGGGGGGACATGTGAGCGAGAGAGAGCAGAGCCTCCGTTCACTTTTTAATTAAGGCTCGGTAGTGTAACTCGTCAATGTACATTATTGGAAGAATGAACGTCAGTGCCATTGCTTTTTCGCCCCCTCCTTTATCTCTGTCAATGATTCAAAGACATGATTTATGGTCGTTCGCCGTCTTTCAGGATCATCCATCAAAGTACCGGGCTCCGCCGCTGCCCGCCCGTTGTAAATCATTCTGAAAGCCTGTCACTCATTTCCATTAACCGTTCCTCTGTCGCTCTGGTCCCTGCCTCCCTCACCTCCTCTCTCTCTCTCAGTATCTCCCTTTCTCTTTCTCCTCGTATTCCTCCCCCTGCTGGTATACAGCCTTCAGTCACATGGGGGTATGTGTTCCATATCACCGCTTTCCCTTCCCCGCTCTTTTTCCATAAATTAACCACTTTCAGATGTGCTGCGGCGGAAGGGGCCATGCCATTCCGTTCTAGCAAGCAGAACACCCCTCCCACTTCATTACTGGTTAAGACCCCTCAGCGACTCGGAATCTCAAAAGGGCTGAGAGGTGGATGTGATCATTATGTAGACTGATAAGTAATTCACTAAGAAACTCAACACCAATAGATCTGAAAGCAGGTCACTCTGAATTAGGTGTCTGGGAAAAAAAGGAACTTTTGGAATAGGGATAATTCACAAAACTAATTAAAAAACAGGATATCAATGTATTTGTTAATATAAATAGATCTGTCACTTACATTTTAAACCATTTTAAGATGTAAGTGACAGACATCTCTTGTCTGGTACTGGCATTACAGGGAGATTTAATGGCATCTGATTTTAGTCAATGGTTGTCAAGCAAAGAAAGTCAAAGTGAGGTGACAGGTGGCCAAGTATGGTGACCCATATTCAGAGTTTTTGCTCTGCATTTAACCCATTCAAGTGCTCACACACAGTAGTTAACACATCCGGAGCATTGGGGAGCTATATTGCTGTAGTGCCTGGGGAGCAGTTGGGGGTTCGGTGCCTTGCTCAAGGGTGTCACCTCAGTCGTGGTATTGAGGGTTGAAGAGAGCGCTGGTTATCCACTCCCCCCACTGAAAATTTCTGCTGGACATGAGACTCGAACCCATGACAGCAGTGTCCACCTCCCACTATTTTAAACAGCATTTTATAATTTATTTATTAAGAATATATTTAAATAATTATTTTATAATTCATTTATTTCATACTTTTATTTATATGTAGTCCAAAAATGTTTTTCCCTGCAATCATACACATGTATATGTATTGCTGACAATTGTTATATAATTATAATATAATTAAGGCTGTTGTTTTAGCAAGTTCATTTAATTAATTTGTTATGAAAAAATAACATTATTAAAATATTTGAACACACCCGCCCCACCCTCAGACCTGTACATGTTCTTATATTTTATACAGTTAACCGTTGACAAACATGATACAGGGGAACAACTCACTGTGCTGTAGCCTATAAAATGCAGTTATGCCCTTAAAATTTAAAACATTTGAATTTTTGTTTCATATTTATATCATATGATAAGCGATATGAGCAGAAACAAGCAGCTAGTGCAGTATTACACAAGTGCTCGTTTTGTCCCCAATAGTACAAGTGCAAATGTGATTTTACACAACAGTTCAGTAAATAAGTTAACATTGTGTCATATTTTAAACACAATATTGTTTGTTTTTGCTAAATTTTACCAATGAAAATATTACCTATAAAGCCACAACAAAATTGTAATACAGCGTTGATTTGTTTTGTTTTTTTGAATGATTCAATGGCTCATACATTAAAGGAAAACCTTTTTTGAAAATAGGCTCATTTTCATTTTCAACTCCCCTAGAGTTAAACAGTTGAGTTTTACCATTTTTGAATCTATTCGTACCATGGGTGCAGCTATTAATTCTGCTATTGCTGCAACTACACAAACTAGCTGGGGACTATTTTCAGGCAATTTATAATATCACTGCGCCTGCTGCACCCATGGTACGGCAGCAAAGTTAATTGATTATTACACTGGAATTAGAGTATAGTTCCTAGCCATATCAGCCTAGAAAATCGCAATTTTTTTTATTTGCCGTCGGTCTTAGTACATGATGTAACTACAGAAGAGTCAAGTTTTAAATAGGAAAAATAGAAACTATTTAGGTCATTTTTGTGCGAGATGCTAATGGTCTAATCAGATTCAATGATCTATGCTAAGCTAAGCTAAAAGTGCTACAGCTAGACCGGAGATCGGCTGAATGGATTCGTAAATAAGTAAAACTCAACTTTTAAACTCTAGGGGAGTTAGAAAATTAGCCTATTTTTTTTTTTTTAAGTGGAGTGTTCCTTTAAGAGAGTTGTTTACATCATTCCTGAATGAATCAGCAGTTTGAAGGAATCAAATGAATGAATGACTCAACGACTTACTCTTTAAAGAGATTCAGTTTACTGGCAGTCTTATGTTATTATTTAGAGCAGTGATCCTCAAATCTGGCTCACGAGATCCACTTTCCTGCGAAGTTTAGCTCTAACCCTAATCAAACGCGCATGAGTTTGCTAATCAGTGTCTTCAGGATCATTAGAAAATCACAGGCAGGTGTGTTTAATTGGAGTCGGAGCTAAACTCTGCAGGAAACTGGATCTCGCGAGCCAGATTTGAGGATCACTGATTTAGAGCATCATTTAATAAAAATAAATAAATAAAGTGATAATTCATCCAAAAAGAAAAATTCTGTAACACTTACTTTCTTTTGTGGAACATAAAAAAATAATGTAGAATGTTGGTACCAGAAGAAAAATAATAATTCTGATAACCAAGCTGATTTGGTTAGCAGTGACTTTCATTGTATGAACAAAAAATACTGAGATGTGTCTCAAATCATCTTCTTTTATATTTCATAGTTTGTGTTAGGCCGTTGCAGCCTAAATGTTTGTGTGTATTAAATTGTATGTTGAATGAAATAAAATATTTCTTTCTAAAGCTACTTTTTGTAATATCTACTTGCAATTTCTTATTTAACACAATAATGGCTTTATATAATTTATGGGGGGTATTTTCAAAGGCAAATATAATTACTGATTAATTAGATTCTTGTAATAACATTATATATATATATATATATTTTTTTTTTTTTTTCTCACTGTTCAATATATATTAGTCTTTATATCTTGTTTTTTTCTTTAAGATCAAGAACACAAAAGGGTAGTCTAATAATTTCCTCCCATTTCCTTTTTGTTAGGAATAATTTACTCAGCGTCATTACAGCCATGAAGGAACAAATAATTTGTTCCTCTGCCACTGTTACATGATAGAAGCGTATTAGTCATTCAAACCGGGAACTCATTTATCCATCATGTCAATATGAAACTTAAGGAAGTGACTCATGCTGTTTCATGGGCTATTCAAAGTTCATCAAGTAAAAAGAGGGTTAGAATCTGTACTTTCTGTTGTGGTTTCACTTTCCAGCTAAATCGTCTGTGCGGTCTGAAATCGTGCTGCCCTTAAACGGCAACTTTACTCCTTTGACGGTGCATGCAGCAACTCTTTTATGAAGTGGAAAAAAAGTTGACTCAAAAGAGGACTGTCAATCTCTCTCGGTAGCTGACACTGCTCTGTGGGGAGCTTTTGGCCTTTCAATTGAGTGGCTTCCTTTTTCATTCTAATCAACAACTTGATATCAACGCAACAAAATATCCACCAACAGCAGAAAAGTAGCATTAAGGGGGGAACTTTTCAGGGAATGCCTTTGCCAACACTTCTCACAATTCGGGCAGCCATTGTCTGCGGCGCAGGCTGTCGCTGAGTGACAACGCTCTCCCGGCGCACCCCGAAGTCAGTGCTTTTCAGCAAACAGCGGTCCCTAATCATCGTGCGGAGGACGTTTGACAAATACTCCCGACAAATTCGCCATTAAAATGAATAGTAACCATGAACAGAGGGTCTGTTTTGGAAGAGTTCTGCTTTCTTTCTTTCTCCCTTTGGTGTTCGCTCCCTGCTGTGTTGCAGGTTTTGGCGTGAGAGACGTCTTCCCTCGCTTTATTTGTGCCACCAAACAGCCTTTGGTCCCACAAGAAGCTGACAGCACACGCTTCTGTTTCATATACACTGGGAAGTCTCATTGTATTTAATGAAGGGAAAAACTGGCTATCTACTATTAATGAACTTGGAATATAAAAAATGTATCCTTTGCTGAAAACTGCACAAAACTGCTTGTATAACACAAAGTGGTGATTGGAGGGGGGCCAGAATCTAATGAAAGATCCATAGAATATCTGGTTGGGGAGGGAGGGTATGTGAAAATGCAAATGATTTTAAAGGAATAGTTCACAAAATAAATGACATTTCTGCCATCATTTACTCACGCTTGTGTCATTTCAAACCACTATGATTTTCTTTCTTCCAAAGAACACAAATGGTGAGTTCTTGAAGAGTACCCTGGTCACGGAGAGAATTTGACACTCTAAATTGACCTTCAAAAAAAAAAACTTCATAAAATATGACTCATGCATTATATTTAAGGTCTTCTTAAAGGGATAGTACACCCAAAAATAGAAATTCTGTCATTTATTCCCCCTCATCTAGATTCAAACCACTATTACTTTTTTTTCCCAAGAACACAAAAGGCGAGTTTTGGAAAAATATCCTGGTTGCTCATTGCCATATAATGAAAGTGAATGGGGACTGGGAAATTTTTTTCCTCTATAACATTTAAAGTCAGTGGGGTCCAATGCTGTTTTAATAGCCCATAAGATCAATTAATATAGCATTTTTGGTGATATTTTTGGAACATTAATGTGATTAATTACAAATAAATCATTAAAAACATATGTTGAAAAAAAGCCCTCAAATGAATTGCATGATATTTTCATATTCATAAATGTGTGTGTGTGTGTGTGTGTGTGTGTGTGTGTGTGTGTGTGTGTGTGTGTGTGTGTGTGTGTGTGTGTGTATATATATATATATATTTGACCATTTTGATTAATCTGCATGGGATGCATTTAATTTGATTAAAATTTGATAACCCTATTTATTGGACATTTGGATCCCCGAACATTTCTCAGAATATCTTCTTTTGTGTTTTGCTGTAGAAAATAAGTCATACAAATTTGGATTGCCAGCGTAAAATTATGACATAAGTTTCATTTTAGGTAAATTTCCCTTTAAATGACACCAATTAAAATCATTATTCAATAGAAAATCTTGTCCTCCAATAGCTCTCAGCCCATCATGTGTGACGTCACTCAGGCGAAACATGTGGACCATCTAAAGACGCCATATTTCATTTATTCTATTCATAAACTATTGTATGGGATCATCAGATTTTGAATATGATGCATACGTTGTATGGACTTTTTATATTTATACTTAATAGTGCTTTTCTGACACACTTAGGTGAAAACATTCTCTTTTTGACAGGAAAAAGCTATTTCTTTCTCATCCAAAGTTTGAGATCTATTCAACTTTACCCTTTGTGAGAAGGGTGTGTGATTTAAATCTCGTGACATTAGACGAAACCTTTAACAGTTTTTGGGGGCGTATTCAGATCCTTATTTTAGCGCTGGTTCGTTAAAAACAGTCCATAGATGTCAAAAGTCCGACACAGATGTCTTCAATGATGTTCGGTCACAAAAAACAGGTCGCGATCATCACTTCTTTAAGTATTTGCATGTTCCCGAACTCGAAAAATCAATTAGAACTTCTGAATCCCATTACAATGAACTACCTAAATAGACAGAGGGAATAGATAAAAAGAGGAGTTATGTGTTCTCAGATCCAGTACCCCACTTCTTTGTCTTTGTAATCATCGGTACATTCAGTCCTTTTTCTATATGTCAGACAAGGTGACTGTGACAAAGACCACACGAGGGCTTTGTTCTTATGAAGCACAGAGGACAGGGGAACGTGTCCCAGCAGATCTGTTTCCACCAGTACGTCCCTTCTACTTTCATTTAGGACAGTGGCAAGTGCTTGTGTGTTGTTTCTCAGCAGCTATTTGAGAGGAAGTGAGGTGTCCCACGCTCTCACCCCTCATTGTGTCCTGTGACATTTGTTAATGTCATGACTTTGTTCTGTGTTTCAGCATATTTGGGATGTCTTATTAGAGTTATGCAAAAATGAAAATCTGGCCATCATTAAGTTGTTTCAAGCCTGTATGAGTTTCTTTCTTCTGTTGAGCACAAAAGAAGACATTTTAAAGTTTAAAGTTTCTTTTTCCATACTATGGAACTCAATGGGGACCAGAAAAGCTGGATGTCTTTTAGTGTACAATATAACAAGTAGCCCAAGAAAATGAGTTCAGCTTTGTGGCTTAGCAGTTAATGCATGTGGACGTGAGAGTTTGAATGTAGTTTGTGATACATTCCATGATGTGTATTCAGATTAGCATTTGTGTTGGATCCGGTTCATTTCCTGACATTTATGATGTGATTTCCTGTCCTATCTCATGTTCCCTGTAAATAAGAGTGACAAAAAGCAAAAAAGAGGGTTGAAACAAACTGAGTTGAAGTTTTATTTTAGTATTATTCAGATAATATTATAGATTGTATTAATATTTTAATTAGTGTTTTTATTTTAATTTGACTTAAAGTTTTAGTAATGTTTTTTTATAATTTTAGTAGTATATTTATTTTTAGTTTGTGTTTGTGTGTGTGTGTGTGTGTGTTTGTGTGTGTGTATATATATAATTTTCAGTTTTAATTTATTTACTTTAGTTTTCAGTTTTTAGTTAAAAATGTAGTTTTAGTTCACTCATATGGGAGATGCAGTTACAAATATGATTTGTGAACCTTTCTGATAATTTCCTGCATTCTCTTAAATTCTCTATCCTGTCAAATTTTTGTCTTTGCCTTTAATAAATTAAGTGGCAAACACTTAACAAAATGTGTTTCAGCCTTTGCTTTCTGATTTATTATTGACTGAACAAAAGAGTGTAATATTTAGATGGCAGGTCTTTTAAAAGTACAGCATCCTCTCTTTCTCTCTCTCTCTCTCCATCGTGCAAACATTCCTGACGGACATTCAGTCAGGAAATATAAACCAAGGCATGATGATCTTTCATTAGCAGCACGCTGCTTGCTTGGCTGCTCTGGTTCAGATGAGAGGGAGGGATGGGGGCTCCTCCATCAGGCCTCATCACGCTCATACTGGAGCCCGGGACAGTCCATGGAGGGACAGAAAGGTAGAGACACTTTAGTGGTCATGACCCATGTCACAATGCTAGAAGTGCTTCCATTTAATGAGAATGATTACAAAAATCAAGCACATTTTTGAGTATTTTTTTAATTTATTTATTTATTTAAAAAAAAAAATAAACTAATGAAAAATAACTGCAATACCTTACCTGTATGTAAATTTAATAATAATATTGGTAATTATTAATTAATAATAAAGTAATAATTAATTAGTTATAAACCTTTATTTGGGACTCTATATACATGTTATAGAAATATATAAATTGTATATTATATATATATATATATATATATATATATATTTTTTTTTTTTTTTTTTAATATCAAATAAATACAGTTGTTTTAATAAAAATTTTGCTCCTTGGGTAAAAATATTGAGTTTTAAGGAGATTTGGGAATTTTTACGGAAAAAAGTAAAAGATACAGATTACTGTGTGTTTTTTTTTTTTTCAGTTAAGAACTTTGGTTAGATTTTTGTGCTTTTTAGAATTGACAGTAGAATTTTTAGGCCGTAGAGGAGGAGGAGGAGTCCCCGTCTTTAGCCCCTCCCACTGCTCACTCTCTATCTTCTGTCATTAGCAGACTCTAAAAAGCCTGGCTTCCATCAGTGTCCAGGAATCAGGAGCTTGTGTGCTGGTGCAGAAGCAGCGTTTCTGTGTTTGAGGTAGAGACGTCTCAGAGGAGCACTTTGTTACTAGCGAGAAGATCACCCATGTTTGTCAGTTTGTGGACCACAAATGTTTGACACAAATGGTGAAGGATCAGTTTATAACAGATGAGGCCTTTGTGACCATAAAGTGCTTTTGTAAACATAACTTTTGATTATTATAAAAGGAATATTTGATTTTTGAACAACATTCTCTTGGATTTTACTTTAATTTAGCCAAACATGTTCTTTCAAAGAATGTCTTTTGATATACGGTATCAAACACAGCTGCTCCAAAAGCTTCAAATCAAACCCACAATTGCTGCAACTTTCCATGCCAGAATTTAGACTCTTGTATTTGATTATATCATATTATTAAATATTTAATGTGTGGGTATATGAAAGCAAGGCATTTATCTGCATGAATTGCTCCTGTTTAGTCAAGGAAGTAATGTGCTTTAAGTAACATCTCTGTCATGCATGCAAAAATGAACTCTAATCTCTCCGCCGCCTGGTTTCCAGCCAGAGCCCTGGAAGAGGTTTGTGGAGCAGTCAACAACACATAACACTGTACTGCAATGCTTTAATAGCGATGTTATTGATTTGTCACTAATATTATAGATTTAATTGCATTCAAATGTTAACTATACTGTAATACCTAGTTTTAAAATGAGAAAATTCGACTATATTAAAACGTAAATAACACCAGTAACATACTGTAGGCAGAGGGGAATACAATCTAAACATCTTAAACATTAAGTATATTTACCCTTTTTTCATATCAAGTGGATTTTTTGCACACATTGTTTTGATAATCATAGGTCTGTGTTGTTATTTTAAGTATTTGATCGATCTTTATAATCTGTTTCAGAGGCCAGACTGTTGATGATGAACATGTTTTTGTGCTTGATTGGATCTGGTATTTCTCACTTCTGGTCAGTGTAAATGTAGACGTGGAGAATCTACACACTCTGAGTGCTTGCGGCGATACACTGGGAAAAGATTTAATTGGGCCTGTTTTGCTGTCACGTCAGCAAAGCCACACTTTAAACTGATTTATTAAATAGCCAGACATCCAATGGCATGCTAAGTGTGTATTGTAATTAAGATAGAAATTGTGAAAAAAATAAATATTACTTATTTAATAATATTTTATTATAGAAATCTGATTTTTTTTCTTCTTTTGCTGGTGTCATTTGCATTTTAATATAATTTAATCTTTTCATTTTAGTTAAAAGCAAGGCATTTATCTCCAGGAATTATATATTATTAGAAGTTTAGAAGACAATTTTTTTACATTTAAAAAAAAATTAATAAAAGCATTTCTAGTAGCAGTGTTGCTATTGTTAAATAAAACTGAAGCTGAGCTCAAATGAAATAAAAATATTAGATGAAAAACTGTTTCCGTGGCAGCTAACACAAATATAATATGATCTGAAGTATTAAAATTGCTACAACTAAAACGAAAATTAAAATAAAGTTAAACAAAAATATTTTAATAATGACCAAAGCACCTAATAAAATGTACTAAAGCCTAACAAATTTTTGTCAACTAAAACTGAAATCAAATTAAATTAATGCTGAACAGAAGTTTTAAAAATGTACTAAAGCTTAACAAAATGTACTTAATAACTATAATGGATATAAAAATAAATTAAAGCTAAACAGAAATATATATATAAAAAAGCACTTAAAATTTACTAAAGCTTAACAAAATTTACTTGAACTAAACAGAAAAATTGAAAAATAACAAGTATTTAACAAAAACTTAAATATGTTAAGATAGAAATAAATTATATAAAATATTTTTAAAAAAATCTATAATTGTATAAAAAAATAAATAGCATAATCTTTAAAAAAATAAAATAATTACACAGTCTAGTTAAAAAAAAAAATAAATAAATAAATAAATATTCCGTTAACTTTGGCAGTCCTCGCCGGCGTCGACTGCGTGTTCTGAACAGTTACAGCACGTTGTTTTTGCATCTACCATAGGCCTCTTTGCTGACTGTGCTACACTGCAGATGTGTTGGGAGAGGCAGGCGCTGGTAAATGACAATGTCTTGCTGTTGCATGCAGTATATCAAAGTATCCGTGCTCCGCAGCTCAGCACGCTGCAAGACTCTTGAACTCTACAGTTAGAAACCCACAGTGATCCTGGCTGTCATACCTTATGACAAAAATCAATAGCCAAAGCAGTGTGTCCAACAAAGACCTGCCTGTGCAGCAGCGACTGCAGTGGAGATTACAGCGCTAGCATGACCTGCTTCGTTAGCACACATGCCTGTGTGTGTGTGTGTGTGTGTGTGTGTGAAGGCTTTTTATGTGGGACATGAAAATCTTGCCTTCTCTCTCTCTCTCTCTGTCGCTCGCTCTCCCATTCTGCCTCTCTCTTTTTTAAAGCATGGCATAAATCCGGTAGATGAAAATGTCACGGAGCGGGTTCATTTTGCAAAGAGGTTTTGATTGCCATGCACGTGTAATTGATTGTTCCAAGGACAGGGGGAAATCTAGAAATGTCATAACAGCCTCTGCTTAGGTGTCTCCTGCTGCTAGACAATCAATGAGAAGTAAAAAGAGCTATTGATCGGCGCGTGGAAAAAACTGTAGCCTGAGACGGCAAAGAGATCCGTGGCCAAAGTGGCACAGACCGCCAGACCTGTCAACAGCGCCTCAGAATTAGAGGGTCTCCCGCGACGCTAGCGTTACCTTTCACATATTCGCGGAGGGCCAGAGATGTTGCAGCTGTTCGCCCTCCTGAACCGATCGATTATATAAATGTTACCGCTACGGGGGTAAGTGTTTGATGTCGCGCTGATAGAAATATTAGCATTAGGGCAGTTTAGTGCACATGGAAAACGAGAGCGTGGCGGGAAAAGTTGTTGCCTGAATGTTACATTGGTTCCTTGAACTAATGCAAATCACATCCCTGACTGAAAACTGACTGACAGATTTAACCCCAACAGACCCTCACATGTCTCAAAGGGGATGATTAGTCTGCCGCAGTGGCACACTAAAAGGACACGTCCACCAAAAAAACCCTGCATGCCTCGTAGACCACGTTTTTAAATGCTATTATTCCTCTTCCCTCTGTATTAGTGGAGTTTCTCAGTAATTTGTGTGAACGCTGTCTAATTATATTGCTGCACATGATCCAGAGCTGTGCATTGTTTTAGAAGTGGTGACTGAGTATTGTTTATTGTGCTCATGTCATGTATATTTTAGCCTCTACATTATTTGACTTGTATCTACCATTTGTGGCATGAGTTTGATTGGACACACAGCCTCACAACATCAACATCAAAATATAGGCACAAATATGTATTTTGCTATGCTATGATTATCAGAATGAATCAGAATCAGAATCAGAATGAGCTTTATTGCCAGGTATGTTTACACATACAAGGAATTTGTTTTAGTGATAGAAACTCGGCAGTGCAACAGAATGACAGCGACAGAACAAAAAACACATCAAAGAATAAAAAATATAAAAAATACAAATAAGTAGGTAAGGAATGACAATGATTAATAAATGATGTAAGTTTTCATAGACGTAGTTTAAAATCAAAATGTGTTATACTTTCATTGATTAATTTATTATACTTGATAATACAATTTTAATTACATAAATAATTAGAAAGGAGGAATAAAAAATGAATTAATAATTAATAAAAACAATGATAGAACATTTTTATTTTTGACACCACAACATCAAAATAAGAGCAAAAAAAAATATATATATATATTCTTTTTATTAATTGTAAATGTATTATTATTTAGTAAATTTAGTAAATGTATTGTTATACTTGATAATCTTTAATACAATGTAAATGAGAAATCAGTAATTGGAAGAGAGAACTACAATTAAATTAATATTTTATATTCATATTCTTTACAAAAATATAGTATTTGTTGCATGAGTTTGGATACACGGCCTCAGAACATCAACATAAAATTTTATAAATTTTTAATTAAACAGCAAAAAATACAATTAGCTAAAATACAATGTAAATGACATCAGTAATTTGATGAGAAAAATAAATAATTTGTTAATATTTAATATTTTAATAGAAATTAAGTATAAACTTAAGTATACTCTAAGTCTAAATAATTCAGTATTTATTTATATATTTTCATAATATTCTAAAATATATATTTTTTATAAATGGCTAGCAGAATAATTTAACAAATGTATACATGATTTGATAATCAGAGTTTGTCTTTTTATTTTAATTATACAGTATAAGATACATTTAATCTCTTCTTATAATACATTTCAGTTTAACTTCCTGATACTGATATCTGTCAAAAAGCCAAAAAATTTAAAATAAATAAATCTAAGCTTAATATATTCCAAATGAAATGTGCAAAAGTTATATCTTACTTGTGTCATTTCTATTTTTCTGTATAAAGGCTGCTTCCATCAAAAGTTGAACAGAGACGTCTGATGGATCCTAATTTTGATGCGAAGTATTAAATTACATATGCATATTACATTTCTCAATGCTTTTTTCGTAAAGCTCAAGTTTTTCCGCTTCTTTTTTAATATTGCACTCTTTCTTAAACTCTTTAAAAAAGACACCTATAACTTAATTTTAGGTGCATGAAATTTCAAGAATTTTTTTCATGAGTAGGCTATATTAAAATGATGGTGCCAGAGGAAATGATACAGATTACACTCACTTTGATCCATCAAAGTGCAAAATCAGTAACTCATTACAGTTTTTGTAGGTTTAGAATACGGTTCATCAAAACGTCTGACACCATTGTGCGAAAAAAAAAAAGCTGGAAATACATCACTGTCTCTTTTACAATTAAAAAACAGTTTTGTTCCAGCCTTTGATCACACTTACAGTAATAAGAACTGACTCCATGATAATACCACTACTGTATATATGAATCAGATGTGAAAAAAGCGCATTTAATGTTAGCATTTCTCTTCGACCTTCTGCAGCCATTTGGCTGGGAATCAGGCAGCTCTTTGAAATCCAGCTGCTGCTGTGTTATGCCAGGAGTCTTTCCCAATGGATTAATGTTATAAACACTTAGTGGCTGATTTATGATGGACACCTTCGGTTTTTTGACCTTTGAATATCCCTGTCTGAAGATATAAATCAGTTGTGACACAGATTGGAGGGTTTACAGAAGTTTATGACATGCTAAATCTCTGCACAGTCATGCCAGTGCCTTATTTTGTAAGCCTAGTTGGACCGATGACTGTTTTCATTGCTCTGTTATAGCACAGAGAGACCAACGATGGTGCGCAGGCCTGTGGCGAATGAGCCTGGCTTCTTTGAGAAGTTAAATGAATGAGGTGCCATGCACGCACGATTACAAAAGGCATTCATGTGTGCGCTGCTTAGACCGAATCAAAATAATGCATATTGAATATAACTGAAATTAATACAAATAGCCCACCTTGGAGATCAAATTATGCTATGGTTGTTCTATTGGCTCAGACATCAGTAACAGAAGAGGGGGGTGGGATTCGACTGCTGTTGGCCTGCTAGAGTTGCTGCATCCTAGCAGTGGATTATGGGAAAGGCTGGTGTATCTCATGTCTGTGGGAGTGGTGTCCTTGTGTTTGATCTTGTACTCCGAAATCCTGCCGCTTGGCAGGGATCACAAGCTGGCTAACACAAGTGCCCTGTTACAAATGGGCAAGGAAGGGAAATGTAACCATTCATGAAGGGTTTTTGGAGAGATCTGGGTCTGGAAGGTTAACATGTGCCTGTGGTTGTATTAATGTGTATTCCAGATGTTCAGAGGATGAAGAAATCGGAGCCCAGGGAACAGTGACTTCAGTAATGCCACCCACATCAGTTTTTCAAAAAAAAAAAGAAAAAATAAGAAAAAAAAATAAGAAAAGTTTTTAAAGTAAATCATTTGGTTTTATCAGGCTAGTAATTTTGCCTCGTTGCATTTCAACCTAAATTAATATATATTTCAATACTGAAGAAATCATTTCATTCCGCAAGGATGCATTCAATTGATCAATTGATATTAAAATGTTTTCTGAAGGATTAAGTGACAATGAAGACTCGAGATGTCTTCATCAGAAAATACAGCTTTGCACCACAAAAATAAATTAAATTGTGAAATATATTCATATAAAAAAAAATATTTTAAGTTGTTATAATATTTCAAATTATTACTGTTTTTAATGCATTTTGGATCAAATAAATACAAGTCTTTCAAAAACATCTTACCATCTTACCAACCACAAACTTTGAAACGGCAGTTTATGTTTGAATGTGAATACGCCTTCAGTTATACAGAGTTGACATGGTTTGACATGGCAAAATAATTTAATGCTGGTGTGTCTAGAAATATCTGCATAACAATTATGCATGTATAAGTTTAGTATACAAAGTCACGGTATAAAAGGGACACAAATGGTACCTGATTTCCAACCTTACTTCTAGAATAAAAAAGCTTAAATTAATTGAGATGCAAAAATAATTTGTTTAATAGGCAACATTGTTTAGTGATGTAAATTTATGCAGTTGAGCAATTGAGGGTCAAAATAAAATGAATATATCAAAAAACTATAAAATGAACAATTATTTGGTTTAGATTGCTTTGAAGTCTGAGAACATGGTTGCCAGGCTGAGTGGATCCCGCAGCATGTCCAAGTAATGAAACCTGCATTAAACCATTTTAATTGCTCTGAATGAGACACTCCTCAGACCTGTCCTGATTTTTTTATTAGGTTGAAGAGTATTACATGTTCAATAAAATGCAGTGTGGTTGACTAATGCATTTTTCATGTAGCTGTCTATCTTTCAACCGCAATCAAAATAGCAGTCGATTGATTCCTCCAGGTGTATGGTGTCATGGTAACTTTGCTTGTTTAGATTGTAACTATCGTAAAAATCTTATAAACACAGAGATATGCAGAAACATGCCAGTCACTAGAAAAAAAAAAAAATCACATTGCACCATGACTTAACTATTTCATTGTAGCAGGACAAGGATTGTGCAATAGTGCAAAGGAGGGTTAATTTCAGACTCCATATTTTACATTTTTTGATCCCACACATGCTGTAAATAATCTAAAGCTCAGCTAATACTGCTGTCCATCATAACGCCAGTTGATTGATTGCAAACCTTTGCGACACCACAGAGAAACTATGCACACAATATCACTCCTTTTATGTCAAAACTATATATACACATTGCAATACATAAAACATGATGCTACTCTTGGAAACTGCTAGTGCATGAGCACATTCTGGGATGCAATCATCCATTGTAGTCAGTCATTTGAGAAATTTTCATTGCGGAAGATTAAAGTCGTGGCACGTCAGGAAGCTTTTTGTACGGGCATACCCCCTAGTTCGAGGAACCCCATTCTCTGGGTTTGTTTGGAGAGGCTAAATCTCAGCTCCATTTTTATCCATTTGCATCCATTCACCTCCAGGCTTACTCCGGATGCACCTTTGAAATATTGATAAAAAGTCTTATTTTCAGAATCCAAAGGAACAGGACATGGTGAGGGCTACAAAACGTAGCACTTTTAGCCCTCATCTTTGAGAGTTGCTCTCATTGAGCATCTCCAGTTCAGAAAAATATTAACCACATGAAAGGCAAGTGCCTGGCCCAGGCTGTTAGGTCCTATGTATATTTAACAGAGCACATCTGTGCGTAATAGCACTTGAAATTCCAAGTGCTATCCAAATATGTGTTCATAAAATTTAGATGATCTTGATTTTTCTTAACCGAGGCGATTGATGTAATTGACAGCCTTGGATATATTTTATTAAGTGAATAATACAGTACAGTTTAAGAAGTGATGAAAGATTTAGGAAATGATTTTGAGTCTAGTCAATAGTGGTTAATTTGTAGCCAGCAAGTATTCAGGAGGGATCAGAAGGATGCCAGGTTGCATTTAACTATTTTTAGGTTAACTGCATTTATGCGGTCTTATGATGTTTTCGCCTCATTCTGAATGAGAATGATTGACAGTAAATAAAAACTTTCCAGACATTGTGAACCTACTTTTTAACCATTTAATCTTTAAAAGTGTTTAAAAAATTTTTTTTTTTAGATTTTACATTATGTTTTGAAATGTGCAGGAATCAACTAGGCTCCTATCAAATAGTTTTACAACTAGACTATTGCAATGATGCTTATCACCTAGAGAAAATCACCTTTTACTTTGCACCCAAACGGTATGTGTAAACAGATGAAACCTTCAGAAAACTAAGTCAGTGACTTATGAATCACACATACTGCCAAATTGCCCACTATTACCAGGAGAAGATTACAGGCCCACAAGCATCTCACAGAATGGATTACATATTGCTACAAGAATATTTGTGATTAGTTTCATTAACCACTGTATCATGTAATTAATTTAATTACATTTAATTTGACAGCCCTAATAACACTATTCTCTGTTTTTTTTTCTGTTTTCAGCATATGAGCCAGATGATGATGTCAGTGTCCAAGAGTCAATCACAGGGGATGAGGGCGAAAATGAAATGCAGGCCGAGGAGGAGAATTCTGAGAGGCCCACTTCCAGGGACAAAGAAGACAAAAACATAGACAACAAAAGCAGCTACAGCTTCCAGAACTCTCCGGTCAGTGTCCTCTCCAACCAGGAGGTTGAGCTGGAATCCCGTCTGAGCGATGGCAGTGACAGACTATCTGACTTTAAAACCTCACCACCAGCAAGTCAAAAGGACACAGAGAGCCAGGGCTCAAAAATGAAGAATGACATGCACAGTAGCCTGGAGAAAATGAGGGCTGCTTATGCCAACTTCCTTTCAGACTCCTACTGGTCAAAGATTGGACTAGATTTAAAGGTTGCTAACACTGGCAGCAAACCAAACTGTGATAGCACCAACGGGAGCACCAAGAGCGAGTTTGACTGGCACCAGGACGCACTTTCAAAAACCCTGCAGCAAACGCTGTCCCCGAAACCTGTGTCAAAGCCTAATCTATTCAGCTCCGTCCACCTGTACAGGCAAAGTAGCAAAGCGTGCAGTGCTGTCTTTACAGGTGCCAGCCGCTTCCGCTGCAAAGACTGCAGTGCGGCATATGACACCCTGGTGGAGTTGACGGTACACATGAACAAGAGTGGCCACTACCAGGATGACAACCACAACAGACAAAACATCGCCTCCACTTCATCATCCAAGAACCGAAAGAGGAACCTTCAAGACATGGAAGGCAAGGAAGATGCACAAAAGGTGCTGAAGTGCATGTTCTGTGGCCACTCTTTTGATTCTCTACAAGACCTAAGTGTCCACATGATCAAAACGAAGCATTACCAGAAAGTGCCTTTGAAAGAACCTATTCCAGTAATCACTCCCAAATTAGTCCCACCAGCAAAGAAACGTGCATTTGAAGCCACAAGGCCTTGTTCACCTGACTCCACCACAGGGGCTTCAGGTTACAGTGAGGCACAAAGGTCGTCTGGCCTCGCCATTGCTCCCAACAGCCGCTATGGCTATCAAAACGGTGCTAGTTACACATGGCAGTTTGAGACATGCAAATCTCAGATCCTGAAGTGCATGGAGTGTGGAAGCTCTCACGATACACTCCAGCAGCTCACCACTCACATGATGGTCACCGGCCACTTCATAAAAGTGACAAATTCTGCCTCCAAGAAAGGCAAACAACTAGCCCTCGATCCTCTAGCAATAGAGAAAATGCAGACACTTGCTGAACCAGCAGTGAACGAACTTGAAGGAGAAAAGGTTTCTCCAAAGAGCACAGCATCTGGTGACTCTGAGAGGGATAGTCCAAGGGACATGTCACCAGACAAAGCTGAAAAGAATGGAGAGAAGGACAACAAACAAGCTGAGGAGGACCGGAAGTCCACTGACGCCAATTTCAAGTATCCCTACTTGCGAGAAGAAGACCTTGAGCAGGGGTCCAGTGGAGGTGGTGACATTCTCAAGTCTTTAGCAAACACGGTGGCTTCGGCAATCAATAAAGCTCAAACAGGGACCCCCAGCTGGAGCGCTTACCCCAGCATTCATGCGGCATACCAGCTTTCAGGGGTGATCAAGACGGCCTCCTTTTCCTCTTCTCCTCCCATCCAGCTCAAGCAGAATCTCAACCACAAGCACAGAGCCATCGCAACCAAGGCGAAGTTCTATCAGGGACTTCGGGGACTTGAAAGTTTCCAGGGACATCACAATTTGGACATCAAAAAGGAGAGGGGTTGCGCATCTGATGGCAAAGAGAGCCAGAGCTGTAGGTTTGATCTGGTGGAGAATGATGACAGTGATTGTCAAGATGATTCCTCCTCCTCTTCAAAGCTTGATGCAGACTGTGTAAGTGAAGAGAATGACACAATCAAAGGGAAGTCGAGCCCAGCTTTTTCTGAAAGAGGGAACCCATCACCTAGCCCCCCTGCCAGCAACGGGCACAGCAGTTCTTCAGAGCTTGTCAGTGACTCCCAGGAAGTACTTAGCATAAACCCTCTAAGCGCACTACAGTCTGTCTTGAACAATCATTTGGGTAAAGCAAACAAGCCCAGGCCTGAAAGCATCCTCTCCCATCGCACACAATCCATCTTTTCAGAATTGAATAGAGGTTTAGAGAAACCAGTTTCTGCACTCTCAGCATCTGCTGCCCTCAGGCCCAGAAATAGCTTCATGTACACAAATGATGATCAACCAATAGACTTGACAAAACACAAACAAAACAAAAACTCTTCCATCTTTTTGAAGTCCTCCACTCCAGTACCCCAGAAACATGCCCTCTCTGACATTGCTGACATGGTGAAGGTTCTTCCAAAAGCCACAACCCCAAAGCTCTCAATGCCAGCGAAAGTGCCTGCCATGAAACTGGAGACAGACGTGCGACGATTCGAAGATGTCTCCAGTGAATTGTACTCAGTTCACAAGCGCAAAGGCCGACAGTCCAACTGGAACCCCCAACATCTGCTCATCCTTCAAGCCCAGTTCGCCTCCAGCCTTTTTCAGACTTCTGAGGGCAAATATCTCCTCGCAGACCTCGGCCCCCAGGAGAGGATGCACATCTCCAAGTTCACTGGGCTTTCCATGACCACCATCAGCCACTGGCTCGCCAATGTCAAGTACCAGCTTAGGAAAACGGGAGGGACCAAGTTTTTGAAGAACATGGACACTGGCCATCCGATCTTCTACTGCAATGACTGTGCATCGCAATTCAGAACACCCTCTGCGTTTATATCCCACCTGGAGAACCACCTGGGTTTCCAAATCAAGGACATGAACAAACTACCCATAGAACATCCAACTAAAGTAGCAGAGCCTGAACTTTCAAAGGCGCTCAATGCACGGCCGACAGATTCGCAGATCACAGAAGAGGAATCTGACTCAAAGTTCAAATGCAAGCTTTGCAGTCGGACATTTGCCAGTAATCACGCAGTCAAACTTCACTTGAGTAAAACTCACAGTAAATCCCCAGAGAATCATTCACAATTTGTGGAAATGGACAAAGAGTAGCTTTGTTGATTTTTACTACTTTTAGTTATCTTGTTGATAAATAACTGTAATTGCTCTGCTTTTATAAAACACGGGTCAAATTGTCTACCCCCACCCCCTCTTTTTTTCCCCATAATGTTTCAAGTAGCATTACATAGAATGCTTAAAGTTCAACTTCAGAATTAACATTTCATCATATCGAGGAATAAATGGACACACTGGCTGGGTTAGACTGAAGTGTACTGTTAGAAAATAAAAAATCCTAAAGAGATTAAGAATACATTGACGTAAGTCTTTGCACCCTGTTCAAATGCACCACCAGAAATGAAATGTATTACTGCTTGAGACATAAATGCTGATGTTTGCATGCAATAGCTCTGGCTATGACTACTATTTATTTGTATGATATGGCAAGTTTTAACTGTATTACGTTTAACAACAAATTGATTGATGCATTGGCTGTAATTTGCAGATCTGATCGTGCACTTGTGTGAACACACAGGTGCTCAAACAGGTAGCCAGACATACATTAAAAACATTTACTGAAATGTACAGTATATTTGCTCTGTAAAATGTTTGTGTCACAACGATAGAACAGAAAAGCACTTTAATAAAAGTTTAATCATGTTTAGGCGCAGATTCAGTGTGTGGGCTTACAGATTTGGACAGGTTTGACATGAGGAAGTCTCACATTAATGTATATTTAGCATTGCAGAAAAAAGTGTCTCATCAGAAAATGCTTTGTGAGACAAAAGAACACTGCACCTTTTATACCAATACAAATAAAGCATTAACATTTTCTAACTGTCTACAAGTCTTCACTTCAAATCCATTATTATTGACTGGAACAAAGCAGAATCATTGTTTTGAATTTTTCTTTTCTTTTTCAATATGTTTTTTTTCTAGAAAAATAGTTTTGATTATATTTACCATGTACTGTAGGTAGTTTTTTTATTTTTTATAACTGAACAATAAATCCAGGTTGCTTTAAATGTTGAACTGTTCTCAAGGCATTATTTTTAATAAATGTCAGGTCAGGGCAGCTTGTCATGCATTTTAAATGTTATAAACTTATACAATTTATTTGTTTGTGCTGGTCAAAAAACTTTTACATTTTTGCTCTTTCATGATTTAGTTTTTCATAGTTTTATTGTTAATAAAAAATTATTGTTTAATGCCAGATTACACCCCACACAACAAAAGGTGTTCTGAATGAACTATCACCTTTTTTTCTCTCTCTCTCTGGGAAATGGTGGAATTATTCCGTTTTCATTGTTTTTGTTGCCAAGACTACTGTACATAAATCGTGAAATGTTCACCGGAGTGAAAAATATGACAACTAGCCCCATTCTCACCTATAACATTTGACCCTTGTGATGTCACTCGGCTATCTAGAATCGCTTATCATTCCTTCAGCTTCCAAAACGATGAAAAATTATAATTACACTCTGAACTTGCAACATTTTATGCAATTTCCTTACTTTTTTTAGCAATCAAACCACCAATTACCACTCCCCATAGTATCTTTTTTATAACAGGAAAGTGACATTTGATAGTAAATGGGAGAAAGCACCTGGTGATTTGTGCATCCTGACACCGCCGTGCCCCTCCATTGTTGGAAATAAGCAGGCAATCACGATAGCTCATCTGATGACTCCTAATGCAGTTAAAGTATTCTGCAATAATTCCTCCTTGCATTTATAATTACAGCCATAGAGCTCACACCTCAGTGCACAGATTAAAGCCATAAATTATTTAGCGCCTTTTCTCACCGATGGATTCCTGATTCCCTCCATTGAGCCATTATGCTTCAGAATACCAACTTCCTTTAAATGGAAGCCTGAGGATGATTTAAGATAGGCTGAACAATATGACAAAACGAACGTCATTTGTGTTTCTTAATTAAAATTGAGAGCGTGCCTCTGAAGTGTCTCATCAAATGAAAGCATGCCACGGCCGTGGTGACTCACAATTGAGTCATTTAGCCTTTGCGGTTAATGGCAAAATTTGAAACGACCCTGCCACTGGATGGGCACGTGTGATGGGGGAACATTTGAAATGGTTTTCTAGGTAGCCACTCATTGTCGGAGATTCACATTACGGGCCTGGATCCTATTCGTCATTGTAATCAGGGGGAGGAAATTAGCTGTTTCTAATATTAATTCAGAACAATAATTCAAAGTCATTTGAGATTTATTGCCACATTAAAGGCGAGTTCCAATCGGATACACAATCAGGGGTTTAAACAACCCCGCAATTAATTAACTGTGTCTCTTATGTTTATACGGGATGGCAGTGGAAAAAATAAAATAAAAGCAACACCGCATGCTAAAAGAACAATAGGATGAGAGTAAATGAACAAGCGATTATGCTGATTATTACATTACTGTCCTGATAAATATTGCTGGGCCTTTCTTAAGATCCGGGATGTGTCTCATTTCACTCCCTACTACTCTGTAATGTAAATCTGTATATTGTGAACACAAATTTGATCATTATTGATGACTTACGGAAAGAAAACAACATTACTACACTGTAAAAAATAACTGTGATTTTAACGGTAAAAAACTGTGAAAATGCTACAGTACAAACCTGTTTAGTGGTTAACGGTAATTTCCTGTAAACTTTACAACTTAAACTTTACGTTCCCAGAATTCTCTGCGTTGCATTTCAAATTTTGTTTGAATTTCATGTTTTTTCTTTGAAATAACTATGTTTCTTCTCAATTTTTTCTCATCTGTTATGTTTATTAGGTTTGTATGTTACATAAAATGTTGTTAAATTAATGTTTATTGCATATTTCAGTTTAATGAGTCTCACCATGATGGTGTTTAGTGCTTGTGTGAATCACACCGTGCACCTTCTATGTATCTTATTATTTAAAAGCTGCTTGTGATGGGCTTTGTTTCACCACGTGACTCTCTCATCACCACCTGCTTTTGGTGGTTACCAGTGTAATACAAAGGTACAAAACAGATTTCAGTGCTTCAGTAAGTTTGTATATTAATATTAAATCAGTTAAATTATGGTATTAAACTGTAAATATAAAGTAAAACCGTTAAACCTACAACAGTGTAACTTTTTTTACAGTATAAAACCGTTAAACCAAAAACGGTTTTACCGTATTTTTTACGCTATAATTCTGGCAACCACAGCTGCCGTTTTTTTATCGTATTTTTTACGGAATATTTTTAACAGTGTAGTTTGACACTGGAGCGATCTTGAACAGGACTGCGTAAGTGAGTACTTGCTACTAAACTAGTGATCGTATTGAGACACACCCCTGGTTATCGTCTTCCACATCTCTGAATGCTCTTGGAACTCTGCTTTCTCTGTCATTTACAAGTCTTAGTCATTTAGAAGGAATTTTTTTTTTTGCAAAACACATCTATATAGAGTTTCCCCTGAATGTCTAATTCAGCAAATGTGCTTGTACCGTCTTCTCTGGGTCCATGTGGATCATCTTGTCAGACAGCCACTTGAGAAGTGCCAGTCCTCTGCCTAATTAAGTCACAGCGGTGGAAAAGGGCCGTGTGCATCCAGACACTGATTTTAAACTGCAGAAATAAAGCATTTTATAAGCGCACTAACTGGACTGAAAATAAACTCAAATTTGTGGGCAAAAATGTCAAAGAGTTGTTAAGTGTTACATGTCAAATGAACAGCAAAATAATGGGGGACCCTGGAGTGAAATGTTCAGAAAATGACTTGTGTTGAAACATTTCCACAGTTTTCTACTCTAAGAGACAGGTTAAAAAGTGAGCACAGAGCACGTCATTTAATCTAGCCAATTATTTAAAAATTAGATTGCACATTTTTATCAAAAAGTTTTAATGGCGAAATACTGAATATTGTTATATATCGGATGTTTTTTTTGTTGTTAAATATTAGCCCACCTTGACAGGGCTCAAGACTGCAACTAACTGCTCCCTCCAAAATATTTTGTAGCATTTACATCTTGGTCGCCATTGGTTTCAAGATATTTCATCAAGTTAAGGCGTGTATATATATAATTTAAATAAAATACATTTTATTTATTTATTTATTTATTTTACATTTTATGTACACTTATGACGTATTTGGTTTTCTTACCTTGGCAATAAATTACAAAAAATGTATATCACTGCTGTGTGAGTGTTTCTAATACAACAGCTAGTGTAGTCAAGACTATCTAAACTGAGACCAAGACTTTGAGGGGTTGAGATAAAGACAAGGCCAAGACAACATTTACTTCCTGAAAAAGTCTTCTATTTGATCAATACGTGCAATTAGAATAATAAGGTACTTTATAGAACTGTTACAAATCAAACGAAATCACTAATAATAAAAATCATCTTTGCACTGCAGAGGTGGCAGAGAAGTTGCATACAAATGAATAAATATTGTTGAGATTAATGTTTTAAAAATGTAGACAGTCCAACTGGATTCACTAGTAGCAAATTAATTGCATCATTTATTCAACCAAACTGTCATGGAATCATTTATTAAACTCTGTGTATTGCTCAGAAAAGCACAGTAGTTCAGCTATTAATTGGTTTTAACTACTTTTGTTGCCGAAATAGGAAGACCAAAAATTCACCTAGTTTCATATTTGTTGAACATTTGTATAAAACCAATATCACATTTGCCATAACAAATAAATCAGGCAATTTATTGACATCCCCACAGTTGTATTCTTAAAAAAAAAAAGCAAAGTCCTTATATATAATAATTGCTGTTAATAGTGTTCTTGTATTGTATACATTTTTCAGAAAATTCCTGTCATATGCACATAAACTGACAGTCACTACTTATAAGCTACTTCTAAATATTGTAGACTTGATTTTCTGTAAAGTTGCTTTGCGATGATTTGTATCGTAAAAAGCGCTATACAAATAAATTTGAATTTAATTATAGTCTGAGACCAAGACAAGAGCGAGTATGGTGGAGACTGAGACAAGACCTTCAAAAAATGGTCTTAAGAAAAATCAAATAAAAAAATCAAATAAATATCAATCAAGTTTTGTTGACCTGTCATATATTATATAATAATTTAAACATAACATAAATACATTTTGTTATTTGCATATACTGTTGTTTTTAATTTACTCACACCCAAGTTTCTTGTTACTGGAAAATTCCTGACAATCATGTTAAATTAGAATGCTCATAAATCCATACGGAAATGTGCGGTCACATTGTAACTTCCTCTTAGACTTTACAGGCATTCCAGAGTTGTTTACAAGCATGCCGTCTGTATCGGGACCGGCCGTTTGAGCAGGGCATATGGGCTGTATTTTGAGCTTTGGGTCAGTGAACCTCGGCTATGTTTACAGGATGAGGGGGAAAGCTAATTCACATCTCCATGAGTGACAGATAACCTGAAGGCTACCGGCCTGACAGCAAGACCCATTACATCCTCCAGGCTTGCATACGCACAGATGGCCTGCACGTGACTGCTGGAGTTGGCACACACACTTGCTCATGCACGCATTAGCTCAGATATACACATGCCAATGGACAAGACTGTCAAAATAGATTGAGATGTAGCAACAACAGTAACCCGAGTCCTTTTGGGCTCCACTTAATGGAAACACATAACTGATGTTCCATTTTTCCACTGTCAGCATCAGGAATGCAGCTGATAAAGGCAATTCATAACCAATAGATGCACACTCACATTTATACAGCACTGACATGCTTTATTCATGCACATATCACACTCTGCATCAGCCTTACATCACATAAAGCTGCTGATATATTGTTTGAGAGTGTTCAGAGACAGTATAAAGAGGAGACATATGAATGGAAGAAACTGCAGTGCTCAACATGGCAGGTTTTGGCACAGACATCAGTCCGTTTACAATGTGCATGTTAGTTAGTTAGCTGGCCCAACCTGACAAAAAAAGCCCAACCTGTTGTTAATGTTTTCATTTTATTTAAACCAAGTGCAATACTGTCAAAAAATCTAACAGTCATCAATAAATAATTTTAAATAAATAAATATATATATATATATATATATATATCTAACATGAGTTTAAAATTTTCTAATTCTGAAAAAAGTCAAACATAAATAGTGATGAAAGCCATAATATTAAATGTAATGGATGTATATTTACAGAGTAATCCACTATTTTGTAAATGGGGTCAAAATTACAATTTTCTCCTGAGATTTGGAGCAAAATTACTTAAGGCAGACTTTAGAAAGATATATATATTTTTAAGATTAAGTTTTTTTTAAAGATTTTAATTTTGCCACACACTTTAATATTTTTTTTTTGGTTAATGTCTTTAAAGATAAATAAAGGTTAATGTCTTTAAAGATAGATAGATAGATAGATAGATAGATAGATAGATAGATAGATAGATAGATAGATAGATAGATAGATAGATAGATAGATAGATAGATAGATAGATAGATAGATAGATAGATACACCCTGGAAACCACCAAGAACGTCTTAGTGTCATGGTCGGGAGTTTTGCATGCACAAGCACATCATATTTTATTTAACAAAAAAAACAAAAACCAAAAAAGAAGTGAAAATGGACATTATTGCAATGTAATCTTGCCAAAGTCCCCCTTCATGCCCACAGAAGCTGTACTTGACTGAAAATAGCTGCTGGAGGCATTGGCAAGATGGCTGCTGACTGGTCTGACTGGCTTCAGGATGGTACAGTATCTGCTCCTAAAACAATTCACCGTACAATCGTCCCACAATGGCCAATCTGGCGTGGCTGTGTTGGGATGATGCACGAGGGGTGAGACTGCTGTCTGTGGCAACAGGCCACGTTCAGCACATTTCTGCTTTGCTAGCTAGTAACAGCTGGAGCGAGCAGTCGGACGGTCGTCAGGAATCAGCATGGCAGCCGTGATTGTGCTGACGCCGGCACAGGGCCTGGCCAGGAGATCAGTGCCCAATGAAAATGTGTGATTTGTTGCTTTGAGATTTGGGTGATGTCAGCTCCAATCTGAGGCAGCTCTCCGGCCCTCCAGCTAGTCGCTGTGACACGACCACATACTGATGAAGTGCTGGCAATCGGGACCCAGTTCTTTCATCCAGGCAGTAATGGAGGCCTAAACCGATGCACACTCTTTCATTCAGATGTGCTATTGGCATTCACTCGCCTTTGAAGATAAAAAATTAATGGGTGCCATTGACCCCATACATCTCTTTGCAGTGTAGAAGTGGCTTGCAATGAGCACAGCTTGATTATAGTTTTACACGCAGACGTTGTGAAAACAAGAGGTCAGGAGAAAAAGGTCTAAATAATCACATGTTAGTGAATCTCTCTGAATGTTGTGATTAGAAGAGGTTTTGTTGGAGTTATTAGAATTGAATGAGCGGTACAAAGAAGTGTAATGAGATGCTTTCATCACTTTGATTTAAGATTGGCAAGATGGGACAGACGTCTGTCTTTATGCTGTCTGTTTTTTGTCCTAGCATGCATCTCTGTTCAAGAAATATGCTTCAGATGTGTTTATCAGGAGCTGACCAGGCAGACTAGGAATTCTGAGAAACATTTTAATGATATCCATTGTAAATTAAAGAGAGATAGTTGGACTCATCATGATTTATGAAAATAAAATAAAAGGTTTGATGATAATGCAGGGTTGGGTAAAACTTGTCATTCCAATTATTTTCACAGGATGTTGAATTGGAATTGAACTGAAATGACAGGAAGAGGAATTTATTGAATTGCGCAAGTTTTGAGACATAAATAATTCAAGTTTATAGACAAATAATTTGACTAATTATACATATTTAATCCTACAATTACAATACAATTTCTAAGCCATTTCTGTAAATCCTGTTATAATTACCATTATAAATACTGATAAAAATCTAATAAACAGCACATTCGTCAAAATGACCATCACAATCACATAAGTTTATAAAAAATATTGAAAAGTCCAAAATTCAATCCAGTGTAATGTTTCATAAACTAAAAGTTAATACAATTACATTTTTAATACCCCACTTGTCTGTACATAATATTTCATACTGAAATTATGCTCTTTTAAATGTTAAAATGTATTTTCTTGAATTATTTTATTATTATTCTGTCCATTTAACTCCAAAATCAGTTTAAAATTATGCATGCTGTTTGCCTGAAATTTTAAAATAAAATAAAATAAAATAAAATGAATATTGGTATTTCATACTGAAAATTTAAATTTAAATGTTAAAATTCATTTTTTATTACTATTATTTGATCTGTTCAAAATATTTTGATTATTGCTTAACTTAAAACTACAGTTACAGTTCTTTGAAATTCCTTAAATTTGAACATTGCTACAGTACATCAGCCCGTTAATCATACAGCCACAAGACATTAAGCAACCTGGTTTGATCAAGCCTCTCTAAATTCACTACAGCAGCCATAGAATTAAAATTTCATGTTACACATTGTTTCATATAGTGCATATTTATACAGCGCTAATCTCCATTGATGGGTAACACTTGAGCTGCTCAGAGTCTTGAGTCTACAGTCTTTTTTTTGGGGGGGGGGGGGGGGGGCGTCACTCCATTTATCCTTGAAAGCACGTCTGTCTCTCCTCTGCGCTTCTCTCTATTACTGACTGTGCAACACTTTATTTCAGCTGGCCTTTTGAAAAGGTGACTGGAAGTGAGTGACGCTTTGCTAAAACCTTTCAAACGTTCTCGTGCAGGTAAAAAGGAAACGTAGACGCTGCTCAATCATTGAGCATGTCTTTCTGGGCCGACCCAGCATCAAACACAGAAATGAAAGAGAATGAATATTTAAAGACAACCATTACAAGTTGAGCTTGCCACAAGGAAGACTAGCGAGGAGGAAAATAGCGACTGTCCTGAAAATGATGACGCTGTCTGTTGGTCTGAGGTACACGGTATGATGGAGGACTGTTCCAGATATCGCTGTACGCCAAAGAACTATTTAAAGTGCGAGAGTTCCTTTACCTGAAACTTTTATAAAGCGAGGTTTCAGATTGTCATCTCTGTCAGTTTTGTTTTACAAACACGTCGTCTACAGTTAAAATGTTTTGAGAGGTTTTAGAAGTGCATCTGAAGCAAAGCATGGAATCAAAATGGGACTTTAACGGCTTTAGTTCACGTCTGCTAGATTCAAAGGCACCCATATGCTAGTGCATTGCGAAAAGTTAACAAAATTTTAAGGCACAATCACCTCACAAAACGAAGATATAAAGACTATCGTTTTAGTTGTACATATACCACAGCATTTAACACACAACCCTGATCGCTGAGAATGAACAAACATAAAAAGACAAGCTCTTGACATCACAACACAACAAACGTTGCATCATTTTGAAGCAAAATTGTTCACTCTGATATTCTATGTTAAGTGATTTGTTATGGACTAGTTGGAACAGCATTTAAGGGAATTCTGTTGGTCTAACATGAGTTTCACATTTTCTAATTCTGAAAAAAGTCAAACATAAATAGTGATGAAAGCCATAATATTAATTTACAGAGTAATCCACTATTTTGTAAATGGGTTCAAAATGACAATTTTCTCCTGAGATTTGGAGCAAAATTACTAAAGGCAGACTTTAGAAAGATGTCTTTAGCATCTTTGTTGCAGTTGTTGTTGTTGACAGTTAAAAAATGGTACACAATTCAAACATTTTATTCAAAATTTGCATGGCTGTAACTCAAGAAGTATATCTTAATACCCCTTACAAATTTGTTTTTTAACAAGCTTTCTTTTGCTATCTTCATATTTATGGCCTTGTATGGTTCACTACCAGAGATATTGGGATCTCAATATTGCTCCAAGAGTAAATAATTCAATATTACACATTTTCAGGGGTCAAAACCCAAATGTGGGTCACTTTGCAAACAGCTGATACTTTTGTGTGTTTAAAGAAGAATATCAAAGGAACAAATAATATTGAAACTAGAAATGTATCTTGTTTCCCTCCATCAAAACAATTGCATAGCACATACCTGTCTGTGTGCCATAAATATCCATTTTCCAAAGTTTGAGTGACTGAAACTCAAGAAGTATTAAAGATACTCCAATATGATTTTAGATTCTGGTTCTTAACAAACTTTCCTTTTGTTGTCTTCTTTTTCTAGGCCCTATATGGTTCAGTCCCATTGATATGGGGATCTTAATGTGGCACCATGTCCAAATTGTCCAAGTCACTTTGTATATAGATGCTTATTATATTTAAAGGGTAATATATGAACAATAAGTATTGTTGAAACTAGAAATGTAGCTTGTTTTCTAGCATCGTATCTATTGCACTGAACTTTCCCAGACAAAAAAATTAAAAGTGTTGGAGAGTAGTGTGACAGAATTACCTGCTAACCTTCTTGGTGTAATTTTATCTGATCTTTTCCTCTCAGCGTCCATATGACACCAGTAAAATTTCATATACGGCAGAAACACACAACCACAAGTTCATCTGCCTAGAAAAATTATCAAAAAAGAAAACAGAAACAACTTCAGCATTATAGGTTTTTACTAAACAATTCTTATAATTTAAGTGCTTAAAAACACAATCCTCTGGAAAAAAAAGGCCCGGTTTGCTTCTAGGAAGCAAACATGATGCCACAAATGCTGTCGATGTTTACATGATAAAACAGGGTTTAGTTCAACTTTGACCTCACATTTCAGCTCATGTAGGAGGAAGAAAGAAAGATAGCTGATCGACATCACTGTTTGTGATTATGAAGATCTCTTAGTTCACAGAAAAGAGCTGAGCTTTCATCTTTCACCCAAGTCAACATCTGCCGAGGTGTTAACATCACGTACATGTAAAAACAGCTTCTCCCACACATGTGGTCATATAAACTGACAATGATTCATTTAATCTCTGTTCATCCACACACAGATACTGCAAACAAGACAAATGAGAGGAACAGCAAAGATTTCTGCAAACCTAAAACCGAGATTTGTCAACCCACTGATAAAAATTGCAAAATGGAAATGCAATAGAAACCAAATCAAATGCAGGTACTTTTTAGACTCTTTACTTTTTAGTGTATGAGGAAAAAGTTCTCTCTTTACATGGCGTCAAATGAGTGAGTTTAAAGGATGCAAAATAAACACGCTTGTGCTTATGTCCCTGTTAAAATGTGTTACTTAAGAAAAAAGTTAAATTGGTATGTTATATGCTTGTATTGTTGAATGCATCTCATTCTAATTCACCTCCTTAGAGAAACGAGGTGCTTATTATGGCCTCGACATCTCATGAATCCTGAGACCTTCTAATCGAATAGCATCCACGTTACCATTGCAAGATCGTTAACCCTTTTATGTTCCTTTTGAGTCAGTGTTGATCCAGGGAACACACAGTCATCAGGAAAATACAAAGAAAGGCAGAGAGAGAATGTTTTCTGTTTATTCAAGCAGGCAAATTTCAATGCACATTTGGTCCATTACAACACATCAACATCAGAGAGCAGCACGCAAAAGCAAGCGAGAAGCGTACACTTATCACTATTTTATAACATGTCTAATGACAGATTGACAGAGGATTTGCAAATGTGAGCTGACGTCAATTTTGCCAAGTTCTGTCTGCGTGAGGCAAGCATACTTATGTGGTTAATTTGATTTTGCAGTGGATTTATTGGTACATTTTTTATAAAATGAACCTCTATGCTCCGTCGGTGTGGTAAATCTACGATGTTCAGAATGTTTTTGAAGCCATCAGACTATGAATAATAGGAATTAAGACATTTAGGAAGCTCAAAATGCTGTAAATGCTTAAAAACTATTTCATAAGGAGTCAGAATGTATGTGATGGTACAGGCAGGCTGTTAGCTTTGATCAGCTGCAAAAGCATCATGCAAAAATAAACCTGACCAAGTTGCTAGTTTGTGACACAAGTGCTTTCAGATCCCCATGTGTGTGTTCACAGTGTGTGTGTGTGTGTGTGTTCACTGCTCTGTGTGTGTGCACTTTGAATGGGTTAAATGCAGAGCACAAATTCTGAGAATGGGTCACCATACTTGGCTGAATGTCACGAAAAAAAAAAAGTAATACTGTGCTGATCGCAGTACAGGATTGATGTATCTACAGACGCAATAAGAACTCTCTCCTTTTCACCCACTTTCTGTCACGTAATTTTGATTCAGTACGCGGCCCACCTCGTGTGCACCAATGTGCAGAGTCAATGTGCAAATGAGGTGCAGGATTCCTTTAATCATTGCTCTTTGCTCAGACTGTAGCAGGTCAGGGTTCACAAGAAGAAAGGTTGTAATTAAGGTGGACATGTTAGATATTAGATTAACTGTATTAATATTGAAACACTTGAACTGAATAAACATGAAGCTCGAGATAAATTGCTCGCTAAATCTTCACAATCGCATGACAGCGAAGTAAGACGCGCGCTAGCGAATGAGGATGATGATGGAAATGACTTTTAGAAGGCAGCCATAATGATAATCATGATCATTATAACTGTAACTGCACACATGATATGGTATTACCATGTTTTTTGACAAGTTTCATGGTAATTCAGTGACATGCTTTGATGTACTTTGGAGTTCTATGCTAATACCATGGTATATGAATATGGTAATAATTTTAGACCATAATTTATGTTTGAAATCAAAGATAAATAGGATTCCCATGTTTTTGGATGAGCTCCACGGCAATGCCAAGGTATGCTCTGATGTGATTTTGAGAAAGTATTGAGAATTATTGTCATTATATATATATTTATATAGTATATACCAAAGTACCATGCTATTACCATATTTTTGGACAGGTATTCATACTGTAGTATTCTTTGAGGTGCATGCAAATACCATGTTACTATTTCAGGTAATCATTTATTTATCATAGTCATGGTAATACCATGGTACACTGTTATATGTCAAGTAAAACAATTGTACACTTTGAAGCACCTGAAAGTATCATGCAAATACCATTGTATATATTTTTGTTAATCATTTAGAGACATGACATAAAACAAAGTACTGTGGTATTACCATATTTTTAATAGATACCACATGGTATTACCACAGTATGCTTTGAAGTTCCTAAAAGTATCATGAAAAAACCATGGTATATACATATGGTAATCAATTAGAACCATGATATATAAAAAGTACCATGGTCTTACCATTTTTAATGACAAGTACTGTGGTAATACCATGATATACTATGAAGTACCTCATAGTACCATGGGATTACTTTCAAAAAAGTACCACGGTACTGACATGGTTGTTAGGACATCATACTATGGTATTTTGGGCATACAGTTATCTTTTTTTGTACATGTAATATTTTGAAGCACATTGAAGTACCATGTAAATACTGTGGTCTCAATTATTAAAATAAGCTGCATGGTACAGCCATCCATGTTTTTAGACATGTACTATGGTATTACCATGGTATTTTGGACATGTCTTGAAAGGACCATGGAGTAAATAAAACTAAAAAACATATTGCATGAATTTCAGTACCATGGTATAATGTCAAACTAATCCTAACATATATTAATGATTTTTTTAAATTGCTATTTTCTTTTATTGTCGTAATCTTTTATAAACTGCCATAATGTGCACTGATGAATCATTCATAATAAGACCAGTACATGTGTTAGGAAATTAAATACGTTCAAATTAGTTTTCATGTTGACTTAAGCTGTTAGCCAAAGAGTATGTGATTGTACAATAAGACACAGCAGAGACTGTCCTTTGAATATACATGACACAGGAAGCATAAGTTAGTGTTTAAAATAGCAGTCGGGCCTGAGCTGACAGTGGAATCAATAGAACACTCTGTTATCTATCTCTATATCAGCGTTTAAAGAGAAAGATTATATGTCAGGACTGGGTCTGACCAGACGGAGGCAGAGATACATCATTGTGAGGAGTCAGTGGTCTTTTGTGTGTAAATCATACATCACATGGCCTCTGAGTTCATCCTCGGGCCACGGAATATATTTACAACAGAGACAGACCTCCATATTTCTCCTCCGATTGGCTGTTTCCTGTAGATGTATTTAGATTATTGTACAGCACTGCATTTGCCTGATATTTATCGTGGTCAGATGTGCCATATCTTTTACAGTGATTCTTATGTTATTTTATGTAGATCTCAAAATAATGGCATCATTTTTGGAGGGAAAACAAAGCATTGATCTTCATGATGAAAAGTCGGTCTGACATCATGGGGGTCAGTTCTTACATTAATGCTAAGGGAACAAAAATAGCCTAATCCAGCACACTTTTAGGTTAACGCACACGCTAGCTACTAATTCACGCACTGTTGCACTACTAAATGTGTCAGAACAGAGCTCATAATGCAAGCCTGGTACATGTTTTCAACGCTTTTTTTGTTAGTTTTCTCTTCCAGGTCAACTACTGTCAGGCAGGAAACAATTTAATAAGAAATTTGTAGTCATGATATATAACATATATTACCATGTTTTTGGACAAGTACCATGGTAATACTACAGTCAGTGCTGGGTAGATTATCACTGTAAAAAAAAAAAATCTGTACAATATACGGTTAAAAATCGGCAGCTGTGGTTGCCAGAATTATACCGTAAAAATACAGTAACACTGTTTTAGGTTTAACGGTTTAACCTTAAATTTACAGTTTAATACCATAATTTAACTGATATAATTTTAATATACCAACTTATTGAAGTACTGAAATCTGTTTTGTACCTTTGTATTACACTGTTAACCACCAAAAGCAGGTGGTGATGAGAAAGTCACGTGATGAAACAAAGCCCATCACAAGCAGCTTTAAAATAATAAGATACATAGAAGCTGCACAGTGTGATTCACACAAGCATTAAACACCATCACAGTCATCATTAAAATGAAATATACAATAAACATTCATTTAACAACATTATATGTAACATACAACCCTAATAAACATAAGAGATAAGAAAAAAAAAATAAGAAGAAACAGTTATTTCATAGAATGAACATCAAATTCAAACAAAATTTGAAACGCAGTGCAGAGAATTCTGGGAATGTCAGTTTACGGTAAATGTGTTCTTTATTTGTAAATTACCGTTAACCGTTTAACAGATTTGTACTGTAGAATTTTCACAGTTTTTTTACCGTTAAAATCAAAGTAATTTTTTGCAGTTACAGTTGTAGTCTGATACTGAATCTGAATTATACATGACACAAATTGCAGTTAGTAATGTAATCCATTACATTACATATTTCAGGTGATATAATCAGAATACTTTTAGATTACTTTTGACCTAACTTGTTGATCACATTCAATTAAATAGCACAATCTTGTATGATATTGATCTAAAAATATAAAGAGAAAGAAAATATATTACATTTGTTGTTGTTATTAACACGAAGTGCATTAAATGTTATATTATGTCAAAGTTGCTCAAACTGGGGTTCGTGAAGGAATTGAAGGGGGGGTTCGTGAATTTATTGAAAATTGAATAATGAATTAAAATTAAAATAAATATATTTTTTAATCTTTTTAAGAGAACTCTTTTTTTTAATTACAATAATCAAATAAAACAATAAAAAATATGAAATACTATACCTGTTTACCTGCATGTAATGTGAATAGTATGTAACCATGTAATCAATAAAAAAGTAACTGTAGTCTGATTACTAGTATTTTAAAAGGTAATACAATTTAACTATAGGTACTATAATTATTAGTAGTACTTTTTGGAATTGTATAATCCAGATTACATCCAATCAGAAAAGATTCACTTGTAATCACAATTTTGCGGTGACATTCATATAATACAATCAATAAATACAAGCTTTCCGACATGACTTTTGACATACATACGCATTTTGGCAATTATTGGATGGATTGCTGCAGCTATTTTGCATGTGTAAACTATGAGAAACCATCATATTTGGACAAATAATGTATATTTTGATACAGTTATTCAGCAAGGACACATTACATTTTATAAAAAGAGACTTTTACAGACTTTCACGTTACAAAAAAAAATCTATTTCAAATAAATGTAATTTTATTAATAAGATTGGGGAGGAGCGCGTCAGATACTTAGCCTAATCAACACAGGTGGACCATAATCAAGTAATCAATCCCATAGTATAAATATCGCTGACTTACCTCTATCCTTTGACGGTTTATCAGCATCCCTCCTCCACCCCATCTCCTCACTTTGAGTTCACTTTATAAATAGACGGGGAAGGGGGGGTACTCTAGGTTCGGGCCATTCCCGAGCTCGGAGCCCTTCCCCGGACAGCACGCCAAATACGCATTCCATACCTCAGCTAATTATATGTAAGCGTGAACTAGTGAAATGATCTTCTTTTGACTCTTTTCATCAAAGAACCCTGAAAAAAAAAAATTAAATAAATAAATAAATCTAAAACAGGTTGCACAAAAACATTAAGCAGTAAAACTGATTTAAACATTGATAATACAAAGAAACATTTCTTGAGAAAATCAGCATATTGGAATGATTTCTGAAGATCATGTGACAATGATCAAATGACAAAGAGTAATGCTGCTGAAAATTCAGCTTTACTATCAAAGGAATAAATTACATTTTAAAATACATTCAAACCGAACAGTTGTTTGACACTGTAATAATATTTCACAACGCTACCTAGATTCTGCTAACTGTAGTTAGAGGAACAAATGCTATGGACTAGAATTTAGCATTCCTAAGACTCATAACATAACAGCACCTTTTGCAAACTAAGTTATCTCTAGAATCATTTATAATTTATCACATGCTTTAGAAAAGACAACGCATTGCCGCTTGGCACATATAGACAGAAATGTGATATTAAGATACATGAACAAAGCAGATAAGAGGCATCCAACACTCTTAAACCAACGCAAAACAAGGAATTAGATATTTTTAAATAAAGCGTTCCTTCTCAGAGATGCCTTGAAGTGATATTACCAGCTTTCTGGATCTTTACAGGAATAAGATTAGCAGCCAGTGATCGTGCAGCGTTATGAACATCAGCTTAAATGTGGTGGGTGAGGAACGAACAAACACGCGCTCTTATTTGCTTCAGTGTGAACTCAAGACAGTCATCTAAACCCTGAAAAAAGGCTGTGAAAGCCGTAATTGGCAGGCTGCTCCCATTCCCAAGCATCTTCTACTCAATTTTAGAGTGCCAGGGAGCACTTTCATTTTGCTTTAATGAAGTTTTTAAAAGTTTGACTTATCTTCAGTGTAAGTCATCCAGAATGCCAGACCATTTGTGCTCGGTTCCCACTTTTTTTTTCATTATCACTCTCTGTTATGACTCTCTCTCTCTGCATCTCTGCCATTTTATTATGAAGGATAGAGCCCCTATTTTTTCACGGTTAGGGCCTCCATCATTTTGTCAGCTTTTTTACAGAAAAATCATACGTACACCTAAAATGCCTCTTTTTAAAAGGTCAACAGATGTATATTAGACTATTTGGAAAAACAAAAGATGTTGGACTCATTAAAAATAGTTAGTTTTCTTCCTAGTTTGAGCCTGGCACCTGAGCCATATCTAGAGACCAGAATATCACAGAGACTTGATGATGAACCCTTTGACTTGGGCTTGTAAGCAGCCAGCTACACAGAACATGCTAATAAGTCCCTAGCAATTTCCAGCAAACATCTAAAACAGTATATCAACATGCTATAAGCTACTCAGAACACCTTTAAGTTGCTTCATAATTATTTTGACTGAACTAAAGCATAAAAACACCTTAACTTGTCTGCAGATATTTAGGAAACATGTTCTCATGCTTGTTTCTCCGATAAACAATGCTACAGCCAGTTACTCTGCTTTGAAATACGTGTTCAGTGTCAGGATGGCTGGTTATTTTTTTTATATATTTTTTTCACTCTTTATGATTGTCACACACAGTGTATTGCAGGCATGGAAGCCAGCAAAAGAACTGGATCAGAGATCACAGATTCTACCCGACCTAAAAGCCTTCATCTAAAAATGCTCTATGAGCTAAGGCATATCAAAACTCAGATAAATAAACTCATCAAGGCTTGTTGCAATCGTTCCTGTTGCGTGCCCCCAATCTGGCAACCCACATGAGCATCGAGATTGTTGACAAGTGTGTGGTTTTCCTGCGGACTTGGGCTGCTATAACACTATTGCCATGTGTGGGTTGTGTTTTTCATGTCTTCGGGTAAAACGACCACAATAACATGATATTTAGCCCCTGGAATAAGAATTTTATCGGTGAAACCCTGCCAAAAACATCTATTTTACACCCGGAAAGAGATTGACGGAAAACACGTGAATTAGAGTAACAATATTTGTTCTTACTTTACCTTCTATAGTCCAAATTTCCATTCAGCAATAACTCAATAGTTATTACTCAATAACTCAATTCAGCACGCTTAGTAAACAAACTACAGCTATTCCAAAATGCAGCAGCAAGAGTTCTTACTAGAACCAGGAAGTATGACCATATTAGCCCGGTCCTGTCAACACTGCACTGGCTCCCTATCAAACATCGTATAGATTTTAAAATATTGCTTATTACTTATAAAGCCCTGAATGGTTTAGCACCTCAGATCCTTTTCCTATTTGGCGCCCAAACTCTGGAATAACCTACCTAACATTGTTCGGGAGGCAGACACACTCTTGCAGTTTAAATCTAGATTAAAGACCCATCTCTTTAACCTGGCTTACACATAACATACTAATATGCTTTTAATATCCAAATCCGTTAAAGGATTTTTAAGCTGCATTAATTAGGTAAACCGGAACCGGGAACACTTCCCATAACACCCTATGTACTTGCTACATCATTAGAAGAATGGCATCTACGCTAATATTTGTCTGTTTCTCTCTTATTCCGAGGTCACCGTGGCCACCAGATCCAGTCTGTGTCCAGATCAGAGGGTCACTGCAGTCACCCGGATCCAGTACGTATCCAGACCAGATGCTGGATCAGCACCTAGAAAGGACCTCTACATCCCTGAAAGACAGCCGAGACCAAGACAACTAGAGCCCCAGATACAGATCCCCTGTAAAGACCTTGTCTCAGAGGAGCACCAGGACAAGACCACAGGAAACGGATGATTCTTCTGCACAATCTGACTTTGCTGCAGCCTGGAATTGAACTACTGGTTTCGTCTGGTCAGAGGAGAACTGGCCCCCCAACTGAGCCTGGTTTCTCCCAAGGTTTTTTTTTCTCCATTCTGTCACTGATGGAGTTTCGGTTCCTTGCCGCTGTCGCCTCTGGCTTGCTTAGTTGGGGACACTTCATCTACAGCGATATCGTTGACTTGATTGCAAATAAATGCACAGACACTATTTAACTGAACCGAGATGACATCACTGAATTCAATGATGAACTGCCTTTAACTGTCATTTTGCATTATTGACACACTGTTTTCCTAATGAATGTTGTTCAGTTGCTTTGACGCAATGTATTTTGTTTAAAGCGCTGTATAAATAAAGGTGACTTGACTTGACTTGAAACGTGAGTTTATATACAGGATTAATGGTTAAACTCAGGTAAAGTATGAACAAACAAGATAACCCAGGATTCAGTTTACCCCAGGGTTAACTATTTCAAGTGTGAAAAGCTATTCTGTTCCTGAAGAGCAACTACAGTAGATGAACAGACTAAATACAAATAACAAATCCTTACAGATATGCAGCTTCCTAAAATTGTTGTATAATAGATGCATTAAATCATTTACTGCAACCTCAATGTCAACACCAAATAGATTAAACAAATACATACAAATAAAAAAAGACTAATGGTGTTTTAAAAATAGTCTGTTTTAACAATAGTTTTACAATATTTATAAATGTTAATTTCTGTAATTGCAAGCTGTAGAAATTAACATTTATGTAATTTTTTTTAACTGTTTATTATTAATGCATAATGGCTGATTGGTCCATCACAATAGCTTAAATTTCATGTGCAGTACTTGTAATCAAGCCTCTAAATGACAGCATCTGTCACCTAAAAAAAAAAAAAAACATTTCAAATAATGGACCTGTAGCCATTAATGTGCAGGAACTACAAATCATATTGTTGTGCGAGGTGTTATGATTTGTAAATTCACTCAAGTGTCTATAGATAATGTCCTCTTTGCAGTCAGGGTGTAAAAAAAACCCAAAGCATTTGAAGGCCTAAGGCTTCCACTAATACAAAAGTCTAATCAGAGCAGCAATCCCTGATGTTAATGAAGGTGTCACACATTGCAAAAAGAAAGTTGTGCCTGGCAATCTTCCATTTTTCGGCTGCCTACACCAGTGACATTTCATCTCACATTCAAAGAGCGCCTGGGCCCTTAATGAAATGCATAATTAACATATTCTAATTGTGCTGAGCTCGGTGATGGTTTTGACAGAGCTCACGTTCCATGTCTAATTCAATGCTAATTTAATCTGTTCTTTTCCTGGCGACATGACCTTTCTTGATTGAGTTTCACCGCAAATTTTTTTTGATGGATTGATTTATCAACTTCTTGGAATGCAACAAAAGCATCACTTTGAGAGAGAAGTGGGGGGTACTCCTTCATCGAAAAAAAAAAAGAAAAACACAAATAAGAATGAAGACAAAATCAAGAAACAAAAATTAGGTTGGGGGATAAACTCAAGAAACCTGTAAAATGTTTCTGATGATTTACTGTGCTATTAACCCCTAGTGCACATATTCACTCATCACCATCCAGAGCCGTAATGGAGAATTTTCCCAGCCATTTAATCTCACTTGCTGAGTGTCTGTAAACCTGTACTAGGTATAGTGGAGATGCTGGAGGGCCTTTTAATACATTATTTGCATGAGATGAGCCATTGTCCCTTTTGGTCATAAATATTTGCATACCTATCCATAAATGTATTAAATTCATAAATGCATATTCCCTTTAACTTACAAGAGGAAACCCTGTAAACCTCTAAAGACTCACAGAATTCTGTAGTGGCTAAAGCGGCTCACACATTGGTTGTGCAGTCATTGCAAAATTGAATCCTTCATAAACAGAGAATGTTTTTCTGAAATATGAGCTTGATGGTTTAACTGGGCCACCTTCAAAAGCTGCATTAAAATTAAGAAAACGAAAGAAAATGTATAATTTCCAACAATAATATCCTAATATTCAACAGAATAATACATATTATGTTACAATTTAAAAAAAATAAAAAATATTGGACACTTTTGTTATACTTTCATTTATGATATATAGACTTAGATTTTAATTTTATGATATATCAAATCAAGTGGCATCTGTTAAAATGCTAGGGACTTTTTCAGACATTTTTTTGTTGTTGTTGTTGTTGTTGTTGTTGTTGTTGTCTTGCAATGTCTTTTAACCAACTTAAAGTAGCAATGTGCAAACATATATTCATAAATTTTAAAATATGGTTTAAGTTTCCAAAATGTTTTATTAATTTTATTAGGGCCATTTTATATTATATTTATTATGGTTTGAATGTACTTTGTCATTTGTAAGAGGAAAAAATACGCTATGCCAAAGACATCACAACATTATGATTTTTTCCATCTCAAAACAGGTTGGGACTCTGTGTCACCCCTTTATTTTGAAGAACCACAAGTTTACTAAACTGCTGTCTTTTTGCCATTCACACAGCGAATGGTGTTATTCCACAGGATGGAGCTTTCGGCTCACTCAGAGACCTGAGAGAAGCATACGACAGCTCATAATCCAGCAGCACTACAGTAATTCCCTTCACCTGCCATTTTGCTTACCCCATATTTAGAGTAGAGTTAGCACAGTGAGATTCTGGGGAACTGCGTTCAGACTGCAGCTGTCTATCTTCAGGAGAGACGAGGGATTATACATTCGCTCGTATGCACACACACACACAACTGTAATTGCAACACTGCCGGGCCCACCCTCATTTGCATCTTTCCCTTCCGTAGACTTTGATTGGCAGCTGTACATGAAATGCCACATCAGTTGAAAGTATGTTGTGAGCTGGCACTAACGATCCCCGTGGCTCCGGAGAGACCTGCCATATTGTAATTTGGTTATCAGGCATGGAGGAAATAATTCTAAGTGCCAGGATATGTGAGACAGAATAAATGCTTCAGTGCCACATGTTGCCCAGGCTGACAGTTTTTGTTTAATGTACAGGAGGCTCCTGTTGCCGCCAGCATTTGGGTAGGGGATCAGCAGAAGTTCTTCATCTTTCCTCGGATTGGAATAGAGAAAGTGGAGGGAGGAGCAGGGGTGGGAATGTCGACCGCAGAAGAGCATAATTTTTTAAGGCAGGTGTCCGTCTTCGGAAATTCTGTACGCTGCAAAATCTGTAATTACCTCCTCAGTGGTTCCATAGGATGACAGAAGCAGGGGCCTCCCGTAGAGATGATGCTGAATTGCAGGACAGACTGGCAGAGAGCCGTGCAAGACTGTGGAAGATTGCCTCGTGCGCTCTGGCATTGACGTGACGTTAAAGGGTGGTACTGATCGAAGCTTTCTCATAAGTGGCGGAGGCCTTATTTGTTCTGATGCGCTGTTTTTGCATGGGGAGCCATACCCCTTGAGATGGAGCTGTCACATTGCAAAGAGAGGCCCCTGACGCTGGAAGCAGCCCCCAGGCAAAATGAAAACAAGTAGGGACATAGATGGAGGATGCCAGCTTGCCTTTTTCCTGAGCAGTCCAATGAGAGTGAAGCAGTCCATACTCATTATGCACCTGAAGTAATCAATGCTGGCTGATAAATGGTATCAAAAGTTTATGTGAAGTAATTGGTGAATGGGCCACAACAGAAAGGAATAGAAAGTACTCGCATTATTCCACAAGTAAAAACATAAATGCATGCACCAGTCAAAGGGTCTTCTGAAAAATAAGAATAGCAATCAAGTATTCACACACATCTTGGGTATGGCTTAGCCCTGCCTCACAAAATTAAGCTAATTATTAAGGATTTCAAGGGTTAAGAGAGCATGCCCTGCCAACATCCTTCAAGTGAGCTGACTGAAAGGCACGAAGCCTGATATTCCCGGCCAAGCACAGATCGCTGCTGAGTTCCAAATGCCATGTGAGTGGGACACAAACAGCTCTGTTCGCCGCTATTATCCCTGATGTCACAGCCTGTGCCCTCCTGTGTGAAGAGGTCTTCTTGTCTTCAACAATGTCACTATGCAATACATCATTTGGTAGTCTGTCAATTTCCCCAACATTATCCTATCAGGTGTAAAAATAGCAGACAGATCTGTTGTCCAGAATCTCTCCGCACCCTTTCCCTTCTTTCGCTGGAACTCAAGTGCCAGTCTGAGGGAATCCAGATGGGTGGCGTTTAAGGAATGGATGAAAGTCATGTGTTCATCTCACTCAATTCTAAAGCTGGAATACACTAAACAAATTTGCACAGATTTACCGTCTGGACGAGTAGATGCTAGCTGCTGAAAGTAAGCGCCAGTCTGCAGATTTTTGTTGGCAAATTAAATAGAAAATTGTGTAGTGTATGATAGCATAGACAGTAAAAGAAATTGACACAGCGACCCCATTGGATTAAACGGAGACAAGTGAAGTCAATTAGAAGCACGCACTTCCTGGGGGTCGGGCGTACTGCGCAGACTCAAACTGAGCTTGATGACGTAGAGGTCACGTGAGCAACCTGTAAGTTTTCTAATCGCTGTGCCAAGAGAAATCTGAATCACCCACCGAATCTTGCAGAGAAGGCGAGCATGAACAGGAGCACATTTTGGTAAGTATTCTGATTAATTATCTCCCTGGACTTTATGCCACCACATCCCCCCGATAGCCTCATAGACAGTAAAAGATTGCCTGCGAGCTTCTCCTCCTGTCCATACGGTAATTTCTCTACTGTGCGACAGAGAGTCGCTGGTTATGACGCAATCGTTAGCCTAATTTTTACAAAAACTGCTTCTACATGACCATAACGTAAGATACAAGGTAATGGAGCCTTTTATACATTTTCGTGTTTCTTTAGAAATAATGAATGGACAAATTGAGTCTTTAAACACCTCAGATGTAAAGTTATTCGCTGTCAAAGTGACGCCATAATGAATGGGAGTCAATGGAATGCTAACAGCAGGTGGGGGTCCGCTAGCCAATGGCGGCGCCCAGGGGTGCTTCAAAAAAATATGAAACCCTGCCTCCCTGTATGATAGTCATAGACGCCGATTTTTTTAGCTTCAGACTATTAGTCCTTCCTGTCGAAGGATGTCAAACACGTTTGATATTTTCAGCCGATTTAAGAACATATGTTGTTTTTTTATTTGTCACTCCAACAATGTGTGTATTTTTAGGTGAGTTTGTTCTGTTTGGAACAACTTTAAAGTCTAATAGTGTGCAGTCCTCAGTCATTTAGTGTATGACAGGCAATTTTTGCATGTGACAATTTACAAATTCGACAACCGTACAATGCCTAATGTCGAATATTAAGTCATGTAGTGTATTCCACAGGTAAAGCAGATTCATTATGTGCATGTTTACTGAAAAGGGCCTACGGCCTATAATTTATTAGACTCTAGATTGGGTAAACGACATGGCCGAAAGTTCATGGACACCCACATTCTAGGGAACAGGTTTAGCAGATTTTCTAGCAATGCCCATGGTTTAAAATTAAACACTCAAGATGAACATGCAGGTGTGGGGTTCAGGTGTCCACATACTTTTGGCCATATAGTTTATCTTATGTATGACCAGATGGGTTGTACACATCAATACCACCTCTGCAATTTTATTCCACAAACCAAACTCATTCCTCATTAGAAAAAAAAACCTTCCATTGCTTCAGGAGAAAGTGCAACCAAAGGCAAGGCATTGGCCCTTGATGGCCCTCGGTCCCAGAGACTGACTGGTTGACTGATTGATCTGATGACAGATCCTTCTGAACCTCAGCCTCCATTCTGCTCTCTGTGGCGATATCTGTGGAGATCATTGACACGCAGGGTTGATACCTGATCAAACAGGCCTCTGAACTGCCAAACACGGGGCATCATTAGCAGCATCGGCCCATCACTGGGGAGATGTTGGCTGGACGATGGCCATGTGGTGTTGATGCCTGGGGAGACGTCTGGTGAAGTGGGTGGTCGGCAGGTTGAATCTTCACCTCGGGGTGTGTATGAGCAAGGTCTGCTGTTAACTAGCAGCCAGCAAACCGGCCATCAGATCTTATACAATACTTGTAAAGCTTAATACAACCAAACAACCAAACAATTTGAAGGCTGTTCGCATTTTCAAAGTGTCATCAAAGCTCAAAATGGCTCTCTCAAATGATGTTAGCAGAAAAAGGAAAAATAATTAAAAATTTAGAGTAATGAAACTTGCTTTTGCTTAAAGCCTGATCTCTTTTCTATTTACAAGCACTTTTAACACCGTACAACACAGTCCAGTGGCAGACTGCAAATCTGCAGCACTAATTTTCAAAATAATGAAATATCCAAATGTTTTGATATTGCGGTTCTTGCAGTGCATGACAGTATCTTTTACAAGCTCTCAGAGCAAGTCTTTGTTTTCACACTTGGCACTGCCAAACACACCCATATGCGTTTCTGGAGATGGGAAAGTTTCAGGCACTCAGTAACGCCCGAGAGAATTAGATGTTAAACCATCAGTTTGAGGGGAGAAATAGATTTTGCCAGTGGTAGTTTTTGAGATGTGAGAGCTTGTTTATGTTTCCTTTTTAAGCATAACTCTTGCTGACAAATGAAACCAGATGGAATCACTTACGATTATGTTATAATAATGTTTTGTCTTTGAATAAAAAGACTCCCTTTACCATAAATTATTGATACACTAGAAGGAGAAGCATCCTCTTCAAAAGTCAAAATGTAAACTTAGATGTACAACAAAATTAATTGCATATTGTGTTTTAATATTTTGGAATATTTTGATGCTTCTGTGTTCCACATTTGCTGGTTTCAGAAATCCAATGTGACTGCCATGCGTTTGGATTAAATTTTCCATTACCTTCTTGAAACTAGAATTAGAAGTGCACTGTCCTAAGTTCTTAACCCTCCTCATTTCAAACTTCTGATAATGGAAAACACATGGCGCAGGTACCAAAACTACCGTAAGAAAGAACACAAAGTATAACAAAAGCAAGTACAGTCTCCAGAAGAAAGTGACTGCCTTGGCTTCAGTCTTATCGTCTGTGATTTGGCGGAGTGGAGCGGATCTTCACATTTAGCTTTGATATCTTAGACAATTGGGAAGAGAAAGGCAACCTTCACAACTTTGAAGCGCACATGAAACTTCAACTTTATCAACTGCATTTTTAAAGGTGCAGCAGGGGGACTCGCCATCCTCAAACCAGGCCTAAATCAACATTTCAAAGTCTCCACTGAGCTCTTCACTTCTGAGTCGGATCACAGAGCTGTGGATTGGCAAGGCCTCATTTACATGGTTCTGAAACAGACACTACTTCATCTCATCAAGAGGAGGGGGGATTCTATCAAATGCACTTTATGGAGCCTAAAAATATAACTATTTCTTCCACAGAGGGAAGAAACGCTGGAAAATAACTACACTTCGAGATCAAAGATGGGCATAATTGACATGTTATATCTGTGCAAATAGAGCAGAAGTGGGCGGACCCCCGAATAACCAATGGTCACACAGGATGGTAGAGGTGGGCGGAATCATGTCATTTGTATCACATTAATGGTACACATCATGATAGTTATCTTTTTTTCTGGAAGTTTAACAAAAAAATTAAATAAAAAAAATAATAATGTGGTAATGCCTATTTTCTCTGGATAACCCAGTGAATTAGATGCTTCACAAATGAAAGGTACTTCATTTTGTTTGAATTTGACTGATTACTGGATGTGCTCTTAAAATCATGTTTTGATTTCAGTGTGTCTAGACAGCTTGTCACTAGGACAGTACCCTTAAAGGAACAACTTTCTACTTTATTTAGGTTCATAGTAGTGCATATTTCTACTCTAAGGTACTAATATGCTGCTTTTAAGGGGTAGATAAGGTACAACATTCCCCTTTAACGGTACTGTCCCAGTAACAAGCTGCTGGATCCATAAATGTACAATTTTTGCAAAAAAAAAAATTATAATTCTGACAGTGGATACTACAAAGGTGTTTAATTACCTCAGATTAATAATATTTGTTCAGCTATTGTTCAGTTATATTTCATCCATCTGAATAAATTTTTTATTAATGTACAGCAGGTTATTGAGAGGTCCAATCATGTACTTCTGTTTAGAAGGTATTTAAACTAGTTTTGAGGATGGGACCCTTGAAATTGGTTGGGTGTAGTTTTGTGGCTTTGAGAGCAGAAACGAAAGCTCCCTCTCTCTGTATTATTTTCTGTTCTCTCTTTTTGTGTTCATAAGTAAATTGTGGAAGCTTATTTTTCAATATTAGATTGAAAGATCAGAAAAGGCCCATACATACAACCACCCATAAGCTGATGATACACTGGACAATTTTTTTGAGCAATGTTGCTGTCAATGGGCAACCAGGTGAGACACAGGGCCGACAACCGATTTAAAGTATCCAGATTCCAGATTTGTTACCCATTCTCAATGGGAAAGTGCCCAAGCAACATTGCTCAAAAAAAGTTGCCCAGCAAAATTGCTCAAATAGTTGGCCCATGTACCACCAGCCATTGACCCTCCCCTCGAAGAAATTACTGAAGTGGTTGAAAGTGGATCAAAGAGATATATTAAAACAGCAGGTATGAATGGGAATGTTTCTCCATCATCTCTTTATGATCTGATCGACAAAAAGCGCATCATAGGTATAAACAGAGCCTTAGACAAGAGAACATGATAAGTTTGCTGTGACAAAAGGCCTTATATGTAGACGGTTTGGGCATGTTTAGTACAAATTAACCTTAGATACATGGTTGCTCATTTTGAATACTGCAAATTCTTTAACATTACAATGAGGTTAAGAGAAGTTCTCCTGTGCATATCAATATGAATAATCTACACAATTATTAGTGAATGAAACCCATTGTTCTCTTTGTTTCAGCACCTCGACCAGCCCAACACTGCAACACAGGCTCATCCAATCACGTGATTTTGGAGGCGGGGCTGTCTGACCAATTGCAGACTAGATTGTGTTTGACAGTCATTATTTTTGTATTTCAGTTTTAACAGCACAGAAATTACACAATCTACCCTTAAGTTTGTAACGTCGGTTTCTCCTCAACACTCATACCACCCCGCAGGAAGCCGGTAGAAATCTTTTTGGATTTCCTTCCCGGCAGACGTGTGGATTTATAGCCTGTAATGGGGAAAGTCAAAGGGGGGAAAGAAAGTGCAAAAGAGAGGAGAAAGTAAGTTTGAGTGACTCCTTGAACGAGCAGAATCTGTGGTCCTGTCAGCTGATTAGCCCTCTTGATTAGCATTTATAAGAGGCCCTGGTGCTCTATTATTTGCATTCCTATTTAGCCATGATTTTGTGGAGGGCGCTCCGTGATTAAACTTGTCACCGGTCCTGATTGACAGGGTCAAATCTTCACATTCCACTCGTCTGAAATGGAAGTGCGTAAGAAAGAGAAAAGGAGGTGGAAAAAAATAAAACGATTGTCAGCTATTCTTCGCACTCCTGATGAGCTTTGTGAAGGATCTCTTTCAACTTCTCTCATGTCTATCCCTTTCTTCTCCCCCTCTCTTTTCTAACTCTATCACTTTTTCTCTCTGCGTCTCCTGTCATCTTAGATAGGTCAGGATTGTTTTAATTTTAGGGATAGATTCGGCCTGTCACTGAGGCGAGATGACATGGTGCTCAGGAGATGAGACGTGAAGGGTGTAAAACAATAAAAAAAAAGTATTTAAACAAAAAAAAAAAGAGAGAAAAATGCTCACTTTATCAGACAGTTTAATTACTGTGAATAGGGATTAAAACAGGCCATTCAGTGGAGTGTGAAATTAACCCTTGATTACTGATGAATCTCTCAATGAAGTATAAAACAACCATTTGGAGGGGAAAAAGCGATATTCTTCAACAGTAATTGTTTTTTGGTAAAGGAGATCACATTTCTTTCGCATTACTATGCCTCTGGTTTGGCAGGCTGATGTCAGGTGACTATATTATTAACAGTGAAAATGCTAACAAAGACATGACATTATGTGAAATCCAGTGCTGTGCTTGCATCAGGGACCACTAACCTTTCGGAGAGACTGGACTGCCTCCCCAAGGATGAGCTCTGGGTAAAAAACAACAATTAAAAATGCAGAAATGAGCCGAGTTGATGCAGTCTGTCCAATCTGATGAATATACGGTGGGCTGAATATTAGAAATGCTGTCTTAATGAGGCCCAACTGTTGTTGGTCGCCATTTCGGTCAAAATACCAAGAGCAAGAAAAGTAAGGAATTATTTTCTTTTAATAAAGTTTTTGACTGGGAGTATTTGTTCATTATATCATATAATTAATATAATAATAAAAGCAAGTAGTGTGTGCAAACTCTGCCCTATTTGTTCAGTTTTACAACAAGACTTGAAACAGCATTCATAACCCATTTTACTTCCATAATATATAATGTAATATATTATAACACACTAAATAAATAAAATAAATATGAATAAATAAAAATTAAGATATCATTAATGTGTACAGCTTTGTAAGTAATTAATGACATAATTATGAAAAAATGAAGGAGAACATATTTGGTGGCAACATCTGAAAAGGAAAGTCATTTCAGGGGTTGGGCAACTTCATATTTTGATGAAATGTAACCAAACAAGCATCTTTAAATCATTTGAAGCAAAAAATATAAAGTAAGTAGTGTGTATTTTTATTTCTATTTTGATTTTAAAAATGTCTCCTTTTCAAACATGGCATTTTTAAGATATTTTACACATTTCTTTCACACCTCCTCATAATATAAGAGGTCTGATTCATGCTATTTAAGTTATGATTATGTTTATCATCTTGACATAACCTGCAGGTGCCATACGGAGTAATCAGGGAGAGGGTTCAGATATGACAGAGAAGACACAAAGACAATTAAGACACATCAGTGACATTCTGATTGTGATATACACCATTCAAGTACAAAATCCTCTAATAGGTGCCTCAGCGAGAGTGTGCATGTGCTCATATAATTAGTAGTAATTAATGATGAAAAAGTGAGGACCCGTTTGTATTTCAAATAATCCCATTAGCTCTTGTCATACTCGTGTACACAAAACAGCTTGAGTTCAATTAGTTTTTTGTCACACAAAGTGATTATAAGCAGCCAGTGCAACCTGATTCATGGGATAGCCTACCTCCTGTCTAATCACAGCGACTGATTTAGTAGAGCACCGGTACTCAACCCGAGGCACGCCAGCTCCGTGGGACTCTTTGGTCGTATAGTGCTTTAAATATTTTTTTAAGTAAAATTTTAACTGTCAACCACAAGGGCATTTGTGAACGTATTTTTTAAAACGTTTAAAAAAATTTAAAACGTCAAAAATACTGGAAGACTCAAAACAATTTATTATGGCTTAATATTTCATAAGTTTGTCTCTAATATATCACAATTGCTCTCATCACTGCAACCTTATTAGCCATAACGTGATTGCGCAGTAATGAGAAATAAGAAATAAAACACAATTTACACAATTTAAAAAACCTTAAAAAAAATAATGGAGGCCTATAATATCCTCTGGGAAATAAGGGGGGGAAGGGCAATTATGATTTCATGTGTCTTTTTATCATACAATGTGACTTAATATTTTCTAACTGCAACTTTCTAATCAAGTCATAATGCAATATGACTTGCAGTCGCAATTAAGAGAAATAAGTCTCAAGAAGAAATAAGTAAAAAACATGTTTGATAATCGATCTGTTTATCCATGAAGTTATAATTGTGATATATTGAGAAAAAATTATATATGTATGTTTATGTATACATACACACACACACACACACACACACACACAATGAATAAATAAATAAGTTAACTGCAACTTTTTATTTTAGAATTCCAACCTCTTTCTTAGAATTGAGTTTACATTAAAACTTTTTATCTTAAAATTTCTTCTCAGAATTAAAGTCATAAACTTGCAATTGTAAGTTAACATCTATAGAGTTGTAAAGTATAAAAAATATATAATTGCTAGAAAATAATCAGAATTGCAAGACAAACTTTTTGAGAAAAGTCAGAATTGTGAGTTTTGAGTTTATATTTTTAAATTCTCACTTTATATATTGCAATGTATATCTTTGCAAATGCAAGAAAAAAAAAACTCTGAATTGCGAGATATAAACCCAGAATTGTGTGATAAAGAGTCACAATTACCTTCATTTATTTATTTTTTATCCTGTGGTGGAAACAAGCTTCCATAATAAAGAAATTCATACAATATCTCACTGACAACTGTAACTTCATATTTTACAGTGACATATCTTTCCTTATTTTAATTTCAACTTTAGCTCACAATTAGCTTCCTATATCTTCTAACCTTCAAAATTGACAAAAAAAATGAGTCCGTATGACATGCATTTTATTATCTATTGCAATTGAAAGCATGACACAGATGCAGCACATAAACATTATGCTGAGAATATCCCAGAATATTCCTTCAAAACAAGCATCTCAGCCAATTATCAAGCAGTTCAACATTTGAAACCGCCTTAACCGAAATGAATAATGAACAATGACATTTTGAAGCATGCACTGCAGTCTTCACCAGCACGTCTAGGCTGATTCCACATGAAAAGATATAAAGTACCTCCACTAAATCAGCATACGTCCTGCCAGTTTTGCCGGAAAGGGCCGTTACTTAGGGGCTCTTTGCTTTGACCTTACTTGACCTCTTCATCGATCCTTTCATCTGTCTAATTCAGAAAACACACATAATCAAAAGCTTTCAAAATAGATCAGATGTTGTAATGCACCCACGATGGCTCGGCAATGAGCATATGGACAAGAAACTAAAACATGTTTGAATCAATGGGTTTAATGTATTAATGCAAACCTCATATTCTAACAAGCATGTCTGTCGTGGTCACGTGCACCGGTCTGAACGTTTTAACGGATCCTCTGCACAGTTTGTATTTCTCCCTGTGAGCTTGCATAGGAGCTGCTATTTCTAGGCTGAGTGAAACTTTAACAGATGTTGCTGTTAATTACAACAGGAGGGGGGAAATGCGATTTAAACACTTTTATTAATTAGTTCCAATGAAAGTGTGATGCCAGGGAGATGGAAAGGCTTGAGGGACAGTCAAGTACTGAGGTGTCAACAGTGCCAATGTCTGAGATCAAAATAACATGCTTCAAATGGAGCCCCGTCTCAAGCTTTGAAAGAAACCATGCTTGCTGGAAACACCATTTTAGGTTAGAAAAGTAATATAATAACATGTTTTTAATTCTGAAATATAAATATATATATATATATATATATATATATATATACACACACACACACACACATGTTATCATGTGGGTTCTAGAGTACAGCTCTAGAGAATAAAAATTAAGACTTGATTGTAAGCCTATTTGAAGTGACACAATCTATGCAAAATAAATATGTAAAATATTGTATAAAATATATACACACACACACACACATATACAGTAGTCAACATATGAAGTGGATCAAAACCTTTGATCAAAGTTATCCTAAAACCAAAACAATACCCGTTGTTGTCTTATGACAAATCTGATTAACTTTTTTGATCCACTTCAAATGTTGACATATTTGACATACTGTATATATTCTCACATTTTTTATTTATATTTGTATTTTTTTATTTTCTGATTAGATATTAAATCCATGAAAACACGCACATGCACACACACACATTTAAATATGTAAAATATATAAAATATGTAGTTAAATTTTAATATAAATATATTTAGTATGTTATTTAATGTTAATCTTTTCCCCCAGATTTTTTTGTTACTTTTTTTAAGATGAAAACCAAGATTTCCAATTAAAATTGATGAAAACATTAATACAGTAAAATATTTAAAACAGAAAAGTATTTATACAGTATATATAATTTACATTTGCATATTGTTTTAAATTTACATAAAATATATTTACATTTTTAAATTACAAATATACAGTTAGAGAAATAAAATTAAACATGACATTTTTAAATAAATATACAATCTTAAATAACAATACAAGCAATATTATCTAAGATATAATAAAATAGTATTAGTTAATAATAAAATAGTATATTATTTATAATTATTATTTCACTTTAATATAAATATATCTCAATTATCTGCTAATTGTGGGCTTGAAGTTACAAATTCACAACAATTTTCATACATAAATTATATATATATATATATATATATGAAAATTCTTGCGAATTTGTAACTTCAAGCCCACAATTAGCAGATAATTTAGTTATATTTATATTGAAATATTTATTTGAATATTTAAATGAAAAAAAAAAATATATATATAATTTTTTTTTTTTTTTTTTTTTTTTTTTTTTTTTTATTCCAAGTTTATGTTTTCATTTAGTATACTGACTTTAATAACTGATCAGAAATGTCCAGTCTTAGTTATAATTTTCTGAAAAATACATTATTGGTTATTATATAAAGCTGCTATATAACTCTATAGCAGTTTTAAAACAGACATAAAACTAGTCCTGCTTCTAGATTTCTCTCTCTTCACTCTCTCCTCATATAACCAGCTTTAACCCAGAAATCACGGACAGCCTGATGTGACTTTGACGTTGTTCCCCCGAACTTGTCTTTTTGAGTTCTTTGTCTGGCCAGCATGTAAGACAAAACAGACACCGACGGAGAGCTGAGCATCTCATCCGGCCCACAGAGCAGAACCGCGTACATATCATGAAATATGTACGCTGTCTGTCCTGTAATACACCCTCACACGTCTCACTCCCAACACTGGATGGACAGGAGAGAAAAGGCCCAGTGGAAAAATAAAGTGCCATAATGAATCTAAAAAGCATGATTCACTCCCATCAGACGTACTCAGGGAAGTGTCACGTTCTCCCAAGCTCCCTGACCACTGACAGGCCAGTTGCGAAGAGAGAGGGGAGAGCAGGGGCAACAGCGATGGTACACAAGAGTATAAATCCTAATTAAGCATGGTATCGCCTGCTGTAAAATGGCCATCTTTTTCAAAGGCAACAGAACTGGATGTTATTTCTTAACCTATAAATTGCAAAAAAATTAAATCCCCAAAGGAGAAACAGGGCGAATGGCTTTATACATGAACAAAACACACAAAAAAAAAGGCTCAGGAAATAAGTGCATAAAGTGGGGAAAGAAAGAGCCAGCAATCTCTGCGTTGGGCTTTGAAAGAAAGGTAACAATCAATTAATCCTGGCAGTAATTGGGTGTTGGGAAAAAGGCAAAATGCAGTAATGAAAGTCATCCGTTGTGCTCATCTTTCTCTCCCGGCCTGACGAACCCTCCCCCCCATCATCTGCGGGATCTCAGGTGCTTAGCCATGCAAATCTGTCTGACAGCTCAGTACATCTCTGTCTGCCTAATTGGACAGTATAGAGTTGTTTATGGATATTGAAGACATTTAAGGCTCAGTCGGGGGCTGCTCAAAAATCATTAGCCGTGGGCCTCTGATACTGGACTAAGTCTTCTTCCTCCACTGATGTCAAACTCGGCCGTGAAAAATGTTTATCTTTGCCACCTGCGTGGAGAGGGGCTCTGGAAACGTGCAATGTACACGAGGAACATCTTAACGTGAGCGAATGTGCGAGGCTTCAGTCGTGACAGCTCAGACAATGGTCTTCCAATTAGAGACATACTGTGGAGTTAGCGATGCAGCGTAACGCGCCTCATCAAAATAATTTGCTCCAAAATCTTTTATTCCGTCTCTTTAATTTATTTATTTATATAAAGTATTAGAGAATGGCTTAGTGTCTTCAAGGTACGGTCATATTCTTGTGTAGAGAGCATCCATGAACTGTTTACTGACTGAAATACACACATAAAGGACAAGAGCTGGCTGGAATCTCCAGTTCCCATTTGATTATTTAGCTTCTACAGAATTCTGGCAGTCAGCGTGCACATTTTGTAACAAACTTGTTTCGAAAGGGCCATTGACACGACAATGTTTTCAGCCCAAAACTGGAAACTTTTTATGCATTTTGCCTGTTCGTTTACACAACAACCGTGTTTTGGAGACAGTTTTCAAAGTGCAAGTTTTTAAAAACTCCACCGTTATCGTTTCCATGTAAACACCCAATATGGGAATCTTTGAAAATGGTTATGTCATGCACGTGCATAGTAAGTGTTAGGTATGTAGACATGGGCAGTGTGTGTCGATTTTAAATGCAAGCGCGAACAAACATACACAACAATGGTGGAGTACTGTATTTGCTGCTCAAGAGTTTGCTAATGGTTCTTCAGCAAAGTGTGGATTTACTTCACCAATATTACAACCAACATCGGCGATGCATCATATACAACATATAATCGTTACTTCCCTACAGGTATTATTTACTAACAAGGTGACCGCGCCAACTACTGGGGTTCTTCAAATGCACCTGTTGTTGATGATTGGTATGGCTGGATTGAGTTAACCTTCATGGGTTGCTTTAAAAGGGGTTATGTATAGTTACTTGGAACCACGATCCGCAAAGCAGTGATTGGCTGGCGGCAAGACAGCAACATAATGACATTTATTTAAAAATGACACCTGATGAAACACTTGACAAATTTCTGGACTTGGCAGGAAACTGCCAAGCAAACAAAACGAAATGTTATAATAGATAATTTACTTTTTTTTTTTTTTTTTTACATGATTCCCAATTATTTATATTCACGATTGCTAACATTTCTACAGGCTTACCATTTTTATTTCAGTGTAGTAATTAGCAATTCATTTAATTTTATATTTAAACAGATTTGTTATGTGACAGCATTAATTAAAGTTTCTTAAGGGTCAAGATCATGTTAACTGCATCTCCTGTGCTCCATCAAGCCATTCCCATTATAGCTGTCATCACTCAAATAATGCACGACTTTACATTATCTGTATAGCATGTGTGTAAGACTCTAATACAATTATGAAGTAATTTTTTTATGACGTATAAATCTTTCATTGAGTGAAACTGTCTTTGTCTAAAGATTACACAACATTATTATATTATCTTCAAATACATTTTTTAATGATTACTATTTTAAATTACTGTCCCTGGATCAGTAGGATACTCTTGTAATAAAGTAGCGGTGGCAGTGGACAGATTTTAAGTATCAGTTCTACTTAAAAATATGCAATCTAATCCTGTTTTCATGAAAAAGCTTACGGACCTGTTGCTATGAAAGCAACTCCGGGATGAGCTTTGAAGAACCAACCAATCCAAGATCATGCCAAATCATCAACAATCAAATCCAGCTAACTGAGTTGGCGACATACGAAGAACGAGTACCTGGCATGGGATAATCCATCGTTTTTGGTCGTTTTCGTAAATCCTAATAATTTTGAAAATGTTCTTGTGTATACGAGAAAATTTTAAAACACAAGGGAAAAACTTTTCCATTTTTGACTACATCGCTGTTATGTAAATGTAGCCTAAGGCTGATAGTAAGTGCTTTAGCTTCATTTTTTATTTAATTAATTAATTAATTAAATTTCTTAGCTCAAATCACGCTACAATAATGTATGTTTAGCAACTTTGTAATCAAGATATACATTTTATCAGTTCTCAGGGGATCATTTGCTAAGAATGCTCTATTGTACAGGAATAATATTTCAAAATATTTTTTTCAAATCTGCAATCAAATCTGACAGCAAATGTAGCATTCATTTAGCTGCTTAACTCAAATTATAAAAAAAAAAATACTGTATTTTTAATATTTCTAATCGGCAATACAATTTGGCAGAAAATGAAGTGTAACTCCTCATATGCTAACAATGAGCCGAGGAGGGACCAATAGCCTCGGACCTCAAGCCACGATGTCAAAATCAAGCTTCGTTTCCACTGTCAGACCAGGGCTACAATAAAACCTGCCCTTAACAGGCCTCCCTGAAGCAAACGTCACACAACACCACATTTTCACCAGAGAGGGGAAAATGAAAGAAAACGAACTATATTGCAAAACAAACTTGACAGAAGCTGACATTTGGACCTTACATGAAGATTTAAAGACTTCAGCATCTATATTTTATATACCAATGATTTACGATAAAAAAAATTGCAATTTATTCATTTGTGTAAGCATGCTCAATCAAGCTGATTTTTTACATTATTTCACATAAAAAGAGACCACACATACTGGTTTAGTCGCAGCTGCTCCATATATTTGTAATGACAGGAATGAAAAAAACAACTCCATTAGGACTTTAAAATCCTAATGCATACACAAATAACACAATAGAAAAATACTGATAAACCCTTGTACGTTTACGCCAAATTTCTTTAGAAAGAATAAGTATTTATGTTTGTTTTCCATGATGGATGTAACCGGAGCAGGTTTGAGCACTGTCTACCATCTCACTATACTGTTATTCCATTCAATTAATGACATGCAGATGCAAAAGTCTGAAATCATCAAGGACACAGAGAAGAGACAGAACAAATATGATTTCATGCTTCTTCAAGTTCTTCATGCTGTCGCTGGTATTTTCATAAGCATAATGTACATTTATAATGGTATTTAGAATTAAACTATAGGAAGTGAGCAGTGGTGCTGGCCGTCTTCTAACTCAGAATAAACGCCTTTATTCATTGTCCACTTTGACCCAAGGTGTTCAGCTGGCCTAAAATCCCTGGCTTTTGGTCCTGAGGAAGTCCTGACATTTAAAATTTCAAATCTGGAAAAAAAATCCGGTAAACAGTTTATGTAGTATGGGTAAACAAACTGAAACTACATTTCTACAGCCACCGTACTGAACGTTTCTGGACAATTTAAGATTTGCCTGCCTAAAATGTTACATAAAAAGGCAGTTCTTGATTGCTCTTGGTAATGTGGACTTCATCACCAATAGTGAAAAGCCTGACTATGGAAGACTAGCAACAATACAGTTAACACTGTCCTGCATTCAACACACCAATTCTGCAAATAGAACAATGTGTGCAAATATGAAAAGATCTATTTTAAGTAAAGAGTTCATTATTGTGTAAATCGATGCCTTCATAATGAGAGTTTGCTTGCCAACGACCCAATAATTCCGCCATAATGTTGCACGCACCCAGTAGACTTAGAGATATTGGTGAAGTCAAGAAAGAAAGATTTCCTTTCCTTTTCCCCTCCTCTATCTCTCTTTCCAGCTATAAAACAAACGCCCAATCAAAGGCAAACTCAGTTTCTATTATCTGTTCTCTCACCAACACCCCCAAAGCCCTTCTTCACCAGTGCGCCCGTTACAGAAATGTTTCTTCCCATCAAAGCCTTTACTTATCACTTCACCGGTGACATTGAACTTCCCGTGCCCCGGCTGCCGAGACACATCTCTGAACCCTCACAATCACTCTTCATCCCCAGTAACAATTTAGTAATGAAGTATTGATTTCCAGATTCCCTTCTTAGGGATGATATTAGATTTGGTTTGATAAACTGTGTCGGGGGCCCCTAATCTGCTCCGTCCCTTTCCCCGCTGTCTGTAAAACAAAGTGCCACTAGAGGGATAATGACCAGGGAACATCGATGAACTCATTTCATCAATTTGTAACACTTGACAATGAAAAAGGGCCACCGTTTTTCACACACCAATGTCAAAGTTTATTGCTCAGGGTAGGGTCTTATTGGAAGCCTGACATCTTGGCTCTAATTTATGGGCCCCTGTGTGCTGGTTACTTTGAAAGGAAATGTTTGGATATGGCTGGGATATTAGTGTTGCACCTGGTCTGGCTGGTTTTTATACGGCCACCGGGGATCTATGCATCATGTCTGCAAATACAACAACAACTTGCAGCCGCCAAAGCTATCTAGCCATTAGGAGGGGAAAGTAAGGGGGTCTATGACATGCATAAGTCATGAGATGCTGCTAGGTCTAGGTCAGATGGACTCCTGAAGGGATGAAAATAATTCAGAGACTACAGTGAGCAACAAAGGCCCCAGCTCTTTTCACAACCTGCCGAAGGTGGACTCAACTACAGAGTCCTGTGTTTTCATTGGTAGTATAATTCAAGGTACTGCCATCGCATGATGAGTTAATGCAACCTAAATATTTCTAAAGCTCAGTGGTCCAGTCGACGCCTCTGATCACATTTGAATAAATCTTTTTTGCTTTGCATTTGAACCTTTTTACATTTAAGATTGCAAAGTTGGATCTCTACAAATTACTTGCTAGATACATGCATTTTCTTCAACTAGGCAAAGAGTATCCCTCTGACATCAGCTCTAATTTCCAGCCAGTCTGCCGTGAGATAATGTTGTATCCTGCCCTGGCTGATGTACAGCTGAATCTCTTTAGCCTTTGTTCTTTATTTACAATAGTCAGACTACTTTGCACGCTGGCCCGATTTCACAGGTGAATGCTTGCTATTCTCTGGGAAAAACAATTGAGGTACAGCAAGAGGATATAAACTAAGAAAAATACCAAGTCTTTCTGAGGCAGAAATAGATGATATCTTTTTCAAACACCAAAGAATACCTCTCAAATCACCTTTCTTCCTTTAGTCAGTAAAACAAACTAATTTATTCTCCTTTTCCATCGTTTCATGCTAACTGTTGCTAGTGCTGCAAGGCATTACATGGCTGAGAATTGAGAACGAGTGTTTACTTTGTCTTCTTCAAACGTGTTTGTTAGAGGCCCATCCCTTGGAGTTCCAGAGGCCCTTTAACTGCAGCTCAGGCATCAATGGCTCTGCTCTCAGTAATCACATTGCCTCTTCCCCCACTAGAGATCTACATGCATAGAGCTTATCAACTAGATTACCGCCAGGTGAAGATGAAAAACCCAATTTGCGGCTCCTCATTTCGGTGGGTCTAGTATTCAGTGTCAGCACGCATTAGCGGATGAAGTGTATTGCTTTGCCAGGTGGGTGTGGCTGAATCGCCTTTAAGATTGAGATGTACATGCACTTGGGCAGATGAGAAGTGTCCAGAAGCACAGCTTGGACCATGAGTTTGAGTAAACTTCAAGTTCAGCTCACTGCTGACCACAAAACATTTGCAAAGAATGAAAGCTTGCTGAACAGAACACCATGTTCCAGACTTAAGTTGGGGGGATGCCACATTTAACACAGAGGGATAGATGGTCATTAAGTTGCACTGTTGTGTTGTATAGCTTGGTGTTCATTGTTAACATCCAACCAACCAAATCCCCCCCCCCTGAAATGGGGCTGTCAGACAAATGAGACAAGCTTGGGGGGCAGGAATGTGTAGGGAACCACTGGTCCAGGAAATATGGGCTGTGAAGATTAGATGTGACCTTGGACAGTACAGTCTATTGAATGAACTATACATCGGTCCTTCACAGTTTCATTTTCATTTGTATAAAATTAAATTTACCGTCTATTGTGACTAGAGGCAGTGGCACACCAAGCTGATGGTCAGGCGTCTGCCAACGTCAAGCAGGTTTTTTTCATGTGTTTTAAACTTCAGCTCTTGTAGGAAGCAGTTTGCCAGATTCCCGATGAAAGCAAGCAAGTAAATCAAGACTGCACTGACAGAAGTCTGTTATAATGTCAAGTTATCTTTACCAAGCATTCCAATACACAAATATTTTCATAACAACATGAGCCGCTTAACATGAAGCAAGTTATTAGATTATTTAAGGCTATATAAAATTGAAGACTATATAAAGACTTAATACCTGCTGATATAGAGAGTTAACTCCTAACACACAGATGCAGAACACATATGCTAGTTTGCAGTCAGCCGTAGTCCTTGCAGTGTGTTTAAGCACAGCTTTTCTGTCCAGATGTAGCCAAAGTTAGGTGACAACACCGTCGGCTTTTGTCAACATTAGTTCTTTGAAGTCAGCTTGGTGTGTCCTGGCCTTAAATCCAGAACACATTTTGAAAGCTGCCGTCCTCAAAGGGCTTCTTAACTAGCTTAACCAGAAATACTTCCTTTGCTCAGTTGGCATCACTTGAAATACCATACTAGTTAACTCTGCTAGATGCTACACAAGTTTTGCTGGTGAACAGCTTGGCAATATTTGTCCACTAGCTTGACCCAGACCTAACATGAACAAACCAGCTTGTTTGTTTAAACCAGGACTATTTCACTCCCATCCTGGATAGGCAATGGCCTGGAGCATTTACCTCCAACCCAAATCCAGTACATGTGAAGAAGCAAATTAAGGATTACTTGATTAGTCAGGAGTCTTGGAACTAAAAACTGCAGGACAATGGCCCTCAAGAACCGGAGTTGCATAGCCCTAGTCTTCTCAGCAGGGTAGGCATTCATATCTACATAGCTTAGCGTATTCCATTTTTCACCATTTCTGTTGGTTAATGAATACCAGAGTTTTGATGGGTCCCAAAAGGTGTTTTCCCCAGGCCTTGCACTTGAACACTAGTGCATGAAAAGGGTGACTACACTTCATATTACCACTCTCAGTGCAAGCGAGGTCAGAATCTCGCAAATGAGTGCCATGCTGCCCTCTAAGGTGATTACTGATAAAGAATGACATGCTGAAGTGAAGACACAGGGGAAATATACGCCAGAGTCCAATCACCCCTTCTGCCTCCATACATTCTCTCATTGGGAAGGCTTGTATAAATACAGGAGGAATGGACACTTACCTCTCCTTATGAGTCACTTCATCTCTGGAAGAGGACAGAAGGTTGAGTCATCAAAAATGCAGGAGGTTTTTGGTGGAGTATCCACATGTTCTCTCTGATATTGTGATGAAGTCTTGAATATTTTCAAACATGCTGCATTTCCTCTGAAAGATATTCCCCTTCACAGTGGAAATGACCTGTGACACAAACACTGTAAAGACAGAGGAAATGGTTCATGTGGGAATCCTATAATTTTAACACATTTGTTTCTGATTATATTATATTGCACAACTGTGGCTAGCACACAACACACATCCAAGAAACTGCATATTCACTCTAAAAATGGTACCATAGAGGTACAACAGCTTGTCACTGGCGCGGTACCTTGGAAAGGAAAGCTTTGTACCTTACCTATCCCTAAAATGTCCTTTAGAGTAGTAATATGTCCCCTTAAGGTACTACTATGAATCTTATATGAGTAAATAAGGTACAAAGATATCCTTTTCCCAGTGACAAGCTGTTGTACCCCTAAAAGTACAATATTTGCACAGTTTTACGAAAGTGTTGGAGTTTTGTCCTAACCTGCCAACAGGACATTTTGCCAGGCATTTGGCCACTGTTCCCATGGTGTCATACTGGGTAGCTCCGCCCCTAGGGAATCCTCATTGGTCCAAGATCATGTGCCACAAAGCTATATAGGTATAGCTCCGCCCCTAGGGAATCCTCATTGGTCCAAGATCATGTGCCACATAGCTATATAGGTATTAAACACAAAATATGTTCTGATTGGTTGTATTTGAGTCAATTCGCACAGTATTTTTCTTTCAGTGTGGCCAAATTACTGGTTAGGACCATTTTCTTTTTTTCATGAAATATTAAATTAAATATTATATTTTCATGAAATGTTATATCTTCAATGAAGCCTTAACAGGCAATTGTAATGTACTGCTAATTTAAATTAAATTTCCAACCATCACACTCTCTAACATATGGTACTTGAACATTGTTTAAATGTGTTATAGCATGTGAGTGAATATATTAACAAAATTAAGGCTTTTGACTGAAAGGATGACTAGCTTAAATAGTAGACTTAAAGTCTGAATAAAATCAAAAGCTTTGCATTTCTGTTTTTTAAACCTCTAATATGACCAATTTGAAGTGCATTATCATAGTTAAACTTTTTTGTCACAAATATTATACATAGACAATTAGCTGTCTATTAAACTGATTAATGTGCATTCAATTTCTTTACTTGAGAGTTATGTGCCGCAAGTGAGTGACACATTATTGTGCCATCTTTAAGAGGAACAAAATTAGATAGATAAAAGCATCTGATAAATGACTAAATGTAAATGTAAATTAACCAGAAAACTCTTAATATAAAGATAATTATGTTCTTAGATCTTCAACTCAAATCCTAGGCTGTTTTCATACCCACACACAAAGAAATAGAGTGTCAGAGAAGGAGAGAAGAGAGTTTATAGTGTTTGGGCTACTGTGTGTGCACACATACACTTGAAATATTAGGTTGTTAGCAAGCACCATTACGAAGTGAGAAAGGGAGGCGAACAGAGAGCCATTCTTTCACGAGGAGGTGCCATGTCCCAACCATCACACTCCTGGCTCATGAGGGCTCCAATGGCACCTGAGGGGGAATCTCATGGCTGTCATCCCAGAAAGCCTCCTGCACTGATGAAGGCCTGCCATCTGCTCTCCATATGAGATAAAAATGAAGAATTGTCTTTGAAAAGCCATCTTTCTCTCTTCTTCAACTCACCAACTGAAAAATCGTTATTGCTACGATATTCTGGAAACAAGAACAGGAAGCCACATCATTAGTTTCTGGTTGACTAACGTAGTGGGTAATTACCTTAAATGCTAACAGAGTTGCTGGGACATTCCTGTTATGCAGTACACTTTAAAAAAAAAAAAAGAAGAAACTTTTGTTGTAATTTAAACAAGGTAGTTTTATCAAAGTGTATATGAAATATGCTATGATATGAAATATGATATAAATAAACACCTAAAGTTAACATTTTCTCATTGAGGGAATGGGATTAGCTTGCATTGGGTATGCTAACTTCAAGTTCATTCTAGTTTTTAACTATATTTTGAAATGTATAAATTATCATAAGTTCTGCAATTTTATCAAAAAGGATGGGACATTTTTTAGTTACATAAATGCAAAATACCACAGTGCATCACACAATGAATCAAATCCATTGCTTATACTCACTTGACTATTGTTTTTGCTGTTGTTTTCCCTCCAAAATGATGATACTTCCTGGAGGATGATGTCATGAACAGGCTTTTGTTACACAAAATTACCATGAAAAACGTGTGAACATGAAAAACATTGCGATAAACATGAAACACACTTTGTTTCCAATTAAAACAATAAATTTCTCAATAAACTCTCAGTTTTTCCATAAACATGACAAGTACAGCAACATCTATAATAATAATATAATTATTTAAAATTAACCCTCACGTTTACTTAATTTTGATATTGTGAGGGATAAAAATGATTTCCGTCTTTCAGAATTTTATAAATGAAAGAAAAAGAAAAATGAAGCCAAAAACACCCTGCACAGCAGGAATGACAATATTATATTTAAGCAGATTTAAATTTTATGATAAATATGTCTGAAACATGCATGTTCCTCCTGTAAGTAACCTCTCCATGCCTTTTGTTTTATCACTCTGTGCAAATTATCCCAGCTCCCACAGAGCCTACAAGAAACAGCATTATTTTATGACACCAGGAGGAGAAAAATGGTAGAAATAGAGGAGAAAGAAAAGGGAGATGGTCCTTCAGGGAACATGGTGTAAATGAACTTCCAGGAATGACACAGGCGAGCAATGAGGCGTAGATAGAAAATGTACGCTGCACATCATCGGATAGAGATGCCAGTGGAAATAGCTTCATTGAAGTGTCAGCCCTCATTCATCAATCAATCATCCGCAAGAAACAATAACGGCCGCGGCGATAGTGCGGCTTTTATAGGGCTTACTCATGGGTATCGGCAACAGCACTTAAGGGTGGCTCTGACACAGGAGGAAAAAGTGAGGTTAGGGGTATGCAGATGCATTTCACATGCAGGTAGAGCGCAGGAGGCAGAAAAAGAGAGCGAGAGGGGTGAGCGGGCGGGGGAATCACACTTAGTGGACATGCTTTTGCAAAGAGAAAAAGAAAGAAAGAGCAAAAAACTCCCCTTGCAAAAAGAAAAATAGCCCACCGCCCCATGCTCCTGATCCAGAGTGTAGAAAGGTGGAAAACAAAGCTGTCTTCTATCTATCATTCACCCACCATCTATCAATTCTGCAATGTGTTTTGTGATTGTGATGTTTAGGCATTGTAATATTTATGGCTCGATGATAGAAGGGAAGACAGGCTCAGACAGGCCGACATTAGATATACATTTTCAAGGGGTCATGACCTCGGTCCTGTATCTCCCTCAGTGGTCTGGTTTCGAATACGCTAATACAACATCTGGGGAAGAGCGATTACACTTTTTGTTTACAAGATGAAATTTCCCAATCAGAGATCTTTTTTTTTTTTGGACAATGGTGACGTGTTAAGAGAACATTTAAAGATAATATTTAAAGGAATAGCGTGCCAAAAATGTAAATGATATCAATATTTATTCAGCTTAGTTATGGAAGCCCTTTTTAATTTTTAGTTTGTACCTAACAGTTGTGACCTTGTCTTAAGTTTCTGGGGTATATTTGTAGCATTAGCCAAAAAAACTTTGCACTGGTCAAAACTAATGATTTTTCTTTTATGCCAAAAATCACTAGGAAACTGACGAAAGATCATGTTCCATGAAGATATTTTGTAAATTTCCTACCATAAATATATCAAAACTTAATTTTTGATTAGTAATATGTATTGCTAAGAATTTACTTGGACAACTTTAAAGGCGATTTTCTCAATATTTAGATTTTTTTGCACCCTCAGATTCCAGATTTTCAGATAGTTGTATCTCGGTCAAATATTGTCCAATCCTGACAAACCATACGGAAAGCTTATTTATTCAGCTTTCATATGATGTCTAAATCTTAATTTCAAAAAATTGATTGGTTTTGTGGTCCAGGGTCACCATTCTGTTTTTCTCACAGTTCTAATATTTCAAAAATTAATTATGAATGAATTAATTAACATTTGCAATACCTTTATTATTATTTTATTTATTTATTTATTGTATGGCACAAATAATAAAACTGAATTGTGAGATGTAAACTCATAATTGCATGAAAAAGTCAGAATTCTGAGTTTATGTCTCAATTCAAAATTGTATATACTTTATATAGAATTGCGAGAAAGTCTTTTTTATTTTTATTCTTCTTATTATTATTATGCTTTTGAAAGGCTCTCCTACTCACCAAGGGTTCTATTTGATTTAGGCACACACACACACACACACACACACACACACACACACACACTAGTAATATTGTGACATTTTAAATAAATGTTTTCTAACTGAATATATTTTAAAATGTAATTTATTCCTGTGATGGTAAAGCTGAATTTTCAGCATAATCACTCCATTCCTAGTGTCACATGATGCTTCAAAAATCATTCTAATATGCTGATTTGCTGCTCAAAAAAAAAAGAAAAGAAAAAGAAAAACGTTTTTACTGCATATTATTTTTGAATAATATGTTTTATTTTGGAAATTGTTGTTAAGTATGATATTTATATGTGTGCGAGAATGAATTCTGAGTCAAACTATTCCTTTAAGACTTTAGGAAATAAACTTTTCAACAGCTGGGTGTTTTGGTTTTTTGTTTTGTACAGGTGTGTTGAATATGTATTTTGCCCCATTTCCACTGAACAATGACAACAATGTCATTTCTTAAAAACCCTCATCCCATTAATGGGTTCAGCCATCAGAGAGCAAATGTGGGCTGATGGAACCAGCAAAATCTTTAAATGCTGCAACAGTCGCTTTTACTGTACGTACGTCTTTTGATTTCCCCCAACCAGGTCTCTTGATGGCTTCTTAGCAACATGAAACATGACACATCATCCATTATTCTGAATGTGTGCCTTGCTATCTTACCCCGCTCCATATGGTCCTTCTTGTCTCCAGACACCCAAATCCCTTTCCTGAAGCCAGCGGCTGTTTTTTTCCGCAAGTGCCATTATATCTCCCTTCTTTCTCAGAGGGATCTACGGATGATGATGAGCAATCACAGCGAACGCTGACTTTACATCTCTCCAAAAACACGAGTCGGATTCCTTCAGTGCTCTTCTGGCCCAGTTGCTAATTGATGCAAGTTGACAATCTGGAAGGAGCAATTGTTAGTGACGATAACATCGGCCATGAAGAGGTCACTTGACTGATATAAAGATTCCATGTGCTGCTTTTGTCTGGAGCGAGGAGAGACAGGTGTCTGAAATAAAGTGTTGGGTGTGATTCAGTGTTAGGGAGTATATTAGGCAGAGCTGTTCAACTGAATTTATTAAATGAGTATCAAATTAATAACTTAATTGCAGTCTACTTGTAATTTGGGTTTTTGTAACTTGGGGTTTTGTATCTAATACTGACTCTAAGAAATTTTAAGTTCATCCTACATAATATTTTGAGTAACTGCATTCTTGGAAATATAGAAACAGAGTTAATACGAAGCTCCCAAATAGCATAGAAAAAATTTGTAACATCAATATACTATTATCATTTTGATATTTATATCAGAAATACACACAAAATACAGTAATATTGAGAAATATTATTACAATTCAAAATAACTGATTTCTATTTGAACATATTTTAAAATGTAATTTATTCCTGTGATGCGCAGCTGAATTTTCAGCATCATTACTCCAGTCTTCAGTATCACATGATCCTTCTGAAACCATTCTAATATGCTGATTTGCTGCTAAATTATTATCAATTATTATTGGTACTCAGATATTAAGAATGATTCTTATCACTGTCAGTGTTGAGGCTTAATAATTTTGTGGAAAAAATGCATTCTTTGATGAATAAAGTTCAAAAGTACAGCTTTTTAAAAAACAAATATTTTTGTAACATCATAAATGTCTGCACTGTCACTTTTGATTTTGAATAAAATTATTATAATTTTTAAAATATTTACTTTTGAACTTTTGAATGGCAGTGTATGAATGGCATTTCCACAAAAATAACAAGCATCACAAAACATTGATAATAATCAGAATTTCCTGAGCAGCAATTTATCATATTAGAATGATTTCTGAAGAATCATGTGACACTGAAGACTGGAGTAATGATGCTGAAAATTCAGCTGCGCATTACAGAAATACTATTTTAAAATATATTCACATAGAAAACATTTATTTTAAATTTTAATATTATTATTTCACAATATTACTATTTTTACTGCATGCATGATCAAATAAATGCAGCCTTGATAATGGATGCAACATTTGTCATTTGCATGAAAGAACATTTTAGATCTGAATTGTGCATTAAGCCATGAAATGTGAATATAAGCGTCACAGCAAAAAACATTGCAACAAAACAACAAGAGTTAAGACAAAAGTGACAGTGTATGTACTGATGAAAATGCACAATATAGTTGCAATGATTAATTTATTAAAACATTATTCTTAAAATATCAAAAATGAAGCAGACAATTAAACATTTTCATGGTGAACAAATAATTTGCCTGACAGGGGGAAACGGCACTAATAAAATATCGTCTACTCGTCTACAGGGAATATCGCCAGCTTTGCTTTTGCCACAAAGGCTCTCACAAATACAATGACAAGCAATAGGGTAACTGCATGTGGCCCCACGTTGCACATAACTCTAATTAACATCTTAGTGTTGTTCTCCTGCACATTACCTGCTGCACACAGCATTGCGTGGGGCCCGGCGCGCTGCGTGCCAGATCCCTATGTCAGCAAAAGCAACACCTCCTGTGGTGAATAAAGCAGAGCCCGGTGGAAATAAACGTCTCTTCTGCAGGGTGTGACCCCGGGCACAAAGGGGCCCACACCTTCACAGAAAACAAGGCAGGACGAAAACAGGAATTAACTATTGTGCTGTAACAGCAGGGGATGACGGCGCGAGCTGTAATAGTTGCTCTGCATTGCATGCATGCATTAGAAAATGCTAGTTAAGAGAACATTTAAAGGTGCAGCCAGCTGTTTTTTTTTTTTTTTTTTTTACAAATGTTTTGCACAAATAAACTGCAGTTGTTATTGTAGTAACAAATATGACTATATGACTCATGCACTATTACAAAAAGCTTTGCACCTATACTTACCTCTAAATGGAACATAATAGTACCTTAAAGATACATATTAGTGCTTTTAAAGTATACTAGTGTGAAATGGTGCATATACTATTATCAATTATTAGACACTTTTGATTGTGAAATAAATTAATCATCAGAATCAGAATCAGAAAGAGCTTTATTGTCATGTATGTTTACACATACAGGGAATTTGTTATAGTGACAGAAGCTTCCACATCACAAACAGAATGACAGTGACAAGACAAAGATAATTACAATAGAATAATTGAATTCAGAAATAGCTATATAAAACACTTTTTTGAAGAAAAACAAAACACAAAATAGCCAAAAGTTTTTTTTATGTATAGTGTCGTACAAATGCAAGGAAATGTGAATAAGTATGGTGTGTTAAATAAACGTATGAATAATGTTGTGTATTACATGTTAATTGTAATCATGGGTGACAAACATGAATAGCACAGGACAGCAACTGAAAATTCAACTGCATAAAGTTGCATCCATCAATAGATGTGAGGAATAAATCCAATGCAAAAAATTAAACTCTTTTTTTTTTAAAGTAAAGGGAGCTGAGTTTAATTTGACAAAACAAATATTGTTAGACTATGTTAAGAAAATACTATTCCAGTTTTTCTACTTCAAATATTCATGTTTAATTCAACGTGATACATTTTTCTTTCTCCAAACAACCTCAGCACCGCTAAAGCAACACTGAAGGCCCTCACCGCAGCCAGAGATTCACAAGAAGCCTGCATGCTTTCCACCTTTCACAAGGCAGTAATGAGGCTTGATCCAGACGTGTACTGATCACCGCAGACCAGCAGCATCAAAAGAAAACAGCGAGCGGCTCTGAGCTTCAGTCCTGCCTTGAAGGGTTCAGGCAAAACAGGAAGCGTGTCGCTAGCTGAGGTTGTGCTTCCTTCCCTGCTGCCATCCAGATGCTCTCGCTGGCCTCGGTTTGAGGGCCGTGTGAGGGTGATACTAAGCGAAATGCTCATTTTGCGTTGGTGATTATCAAGGCCCATGGGCGATATGCACTAATGTGAGCTAATGCAATAGATTACACAGCAGCGCTGGCCCTGGGGAGCAGACAGCAAGCAGATGTGCTGTAGTCAAAAAGAGAAGGAGGGGGTGAACGACTCTGTTTAATGTGCTGGATACTGTCCTTTGTAATTTGCTGTTGACAGACTTGAGCACTGTGATGCACTCGGCCAGGTTCAACACAGACAAACAAAGCAAATGATCGATTATTAACGTACGGCCGTCCAATAAAAGTGTGTGGGCCTCAAATGAAAGATGCAGAGGATGATTATTCAAGGCAGTGTAGTCATCTTACATCCGAAACGGTGAATGATTGTTATATCCGTGTAAGACCTAATGTGTCTTTGTGTGAAGAGTTCATTGTGTGTTCATACGAAGCAAAAGCACATGGTTTCACTGGAAGCTGTGCACATGTTGGTCCACATTGCCCTCTAGTGCGCTGCCAGTGAAGACACATTTTCTTCTTGCTACACAATTACTCCAAAACAAGTGTAAAGGACAATTCCAGGCCATATTTAAAAGCAAAATATTATGCTCAGTGACAAATATCAAGGCTGCATTTTTTAAACCTAAAATTACAGTAAGATTTATTATTAGACTTATTATTACAGTAATGAATTATTATTAAAATTAATGTTTTCTGTGTGAATAGTGTAAAATGTAATTTATTCCTATGTTTAAAGCTGTATTTTCAGCATCATTGCTTTAGTCTTCAGTGTCACATGATCTTCAGAAATCCTTCTAATATACTGATTATCAATGCTGGAATCACTTGTGCTGCTTAATTATTTATTTTTATTTTATTTTTTGGAACCTGTGATGATTGTTTCAGGATTCTTTGATGAATAAAAAGTATTTATTCAAAATAGAAATCTTCTGTAAAAAAGTTTGAGGTCAGTACTTTTTATTTTTATGTATTAAGAAAGAAATTAATACTTCTATTCAGCAAGGATACATTAATTTGATTTTAAAAAGCGTTTACAATGACTTATTGTTAGAAACAGTGTTGGGGTAACAGTAAAGCGCAAGTTACATAATCAGATTTCCAGTAATGCATCACTTTTTAATTTATAAGAAAATATCTGAGTTACTTTTTGAATTAAGTAATGCTAGTTAGTTTGTTTTCCCATTTATTGACTGACAGCTCTCTGGCCCTCATGTTGACAGAAATCAGGAGTAAATGCAGAGGCTGTGTAAACATGACGTCACTGAAGTTCGATTAACATAACATTTGTATTTTTATAACATTCAAAAAACAAGCAAGCCCAGGCCAGATGAGGAAAAGTAACACAAAAGTAACATAATACATTATATAAAAAGTAATCAAATAATTAGTTATTAGATACTTTATTATTTTTCTTAGGTAGTAACACAATATTTGAATGCATTACTTTTAAAAGTAACTTTCCCCAGCACTCGTTACAAAAGCATTTGTTCAAAGCTTCTACCACTGGCTTTCCTAAATAAAAATTTATTAAACATAATTAGAAATGTATAAATACAGGATTCTTATTGATTTATACAATATGTGTTGCATACTGTTCAAACTGTATCTTAAGAACTAGTCTGAACAACTAGTGGTTGACCAAGTGGTAAGCAGTCTTACTTTTTGGATTCAGATTAGACCTTCTTGTTATTGACTTTAAAATGTTATCAGAAACTGCTTAGACTCTTAAAAGTTAGTCATCTAAAAAAAAAAACTAGATGACTGACATTTAAGACTGGTCCAAGCAGTTTATGCAACCGAACACAAGGTCTCTGTTCTGTCTGGTTCTTGACCTGAAAAAAAGCTTTTGATCCCAGATGGATTTGTTGAAAATTGACTCACAATAGAGATTCAGCTGCAAAACATTTCCAAGAAACACTGTGGGTCCAAGAAAAATATACCTTTTACTGAAAGTGAAAAAAAGAGGAGTTTGAAACATTTGAAATAAAAAATCCAGCATATCCTTATTTGTTGATCATTTGCTTATGAAAATGTTTGATTTATTTGCATGATAGTGATGATAATTTAGGGGAAAATCAAATCTAAAATAAAGTGTTACAAAATGTGTAACAACATTCCATTTGTTAACATTAGTTAAAATGAACTAAGTTAGGGATAATCAACGCATTAAAGGACGTGGAGGCAAAGAACCACCCAACGCAAAGCGTTAATCAAGCCTCTTTTGGATGTCTTTTACAGAATAAGAGTTTGTATTTATATCTGTATGATCTTGAATGAGACTTGTATTAAGATGTGCCTGCTGTTTAATTTGCATAAAGACAAGTGTAAATGCTTGGAGGGCAGGCTCCGAGCCTTGGATCATGACAGTGCCAACCTCTCTCTCTTTCTCTGTGTGTGTGTGAGCGAGTGATCCATGTTGGTTGGTGTGCCTCAATTAAAGCAGCACATTAATATAGAACGTGATTAAACTGACTTGGAACTACCTGTGCATCAAACGGTTTTACTGCATACCTGTCAGCCAATCAGAATCCAGTATTCAGAGAGACCATGGAATAACAACATGTATCAAACTTAACCTCAACCGTTACTTATACATTATTTAAAATAAAAAGTTGCATGCGTTACCATTGTTAACACACTGTTAACATGAACATTTTTATTTAAAACCTTTAAAAGGGTTGATGTCTCCCTCTAAAAATAAGTTTTAGTTAATGCATTAAGGTTAACCAATGAGATTTTATTAGGGTTAGTTTTTTTTTTTTTTACTTTCTGGGGTGACATATGATCAAATATTTATTTGCAAAATTCACCCCACAAATTAAAATAAGCAAATAATCTTTCTAGAGGTTAAGAGGGGTGAGCACCTAAACCTCACGAAAGCTACACACAACTAGATCATAAAAAGCTTAATCTGTCTCGATCTTCATAAGAACTTTTATATAAATTAAAAAAAAAAGACTAACTAGCACTTCACTGGTAGTTTGTATATAGACTACTTGACCTGCAAAACTGTACAGTATGTTTAACTGCACATTTTAAGCATATGACATAAGTTTAATTATACAATAAATATCCACAATCAAGATCAAAGACAAAATAATACTCGGATGAAAATGAAAAACACAATCTGACTTTTCTTCCAGTTTGCACAACTGCTTTATTCTGCCTCTAGAGAGGGCCTGAGCCCTTTAATACACCTGGCTTTATAACAAGGTGGGTTACAAGATTGGAAATCCAAACTACACATTCTGTTAAAGACCAAAAATAACAGCATCATTCATGAAACATTGGACGAGACCAGCGGGAAGAAAAAGCATCTTGGCTTCATTGTTTTTGCACGCCTTTGGCGCAACATGGCCACAACAAAGGAACTCTAAAGAGAAAGTCATCAGTGAAAGTGCAAAAGAAAAATTTTAAATGGGAACAGGTACACCCTAGAGAGAAAAAAACAACTACAAACACATGTAGACATTAAACCAAACTACCTACACAAACCCAATTCGGTGTGAGTCGCAATACTGAGCAGAAGCGAGGACAAAAACCAGAAAGACAGATCGAACCTGTCTTTAGCATGAAGCAGCGTTGGTTTTTGACCAAAGTCGAATAGAAATCCATTACCACTCAGCCTAACCGATCTATGACTCACAAGAAAACTAAAAAAGGGGCGATTCATCATTGTGCTGTGAAGCAAACAAAGAAAATTATAATAAAATGGTTCAAGTTTATCATCAATGAAATACGATTAAGCTTATTTGCTTAAGCTCATGAAAGCCCCTTAAATAATACAAAATAAGTTAACTCTCCAAATCTGAAGATGTTTCTTCAGTTGGTATACTGAACGCAGACAGTAACAGAAACCATGATGAGCTTAAGCCACCTTTCCACATACAACCTAATAAAGCAACACACTTGTCTGAAAATAAATACAACTGATTATTAAGTAAAAAAAAAAAAAAAAAAGACAATAACAAAATTCTGGTGTTTGAAAACATCACAATCACATCAAAAATGCTCACCACATATTTGGCAGAAACTGCTCAGCAGTGGATGCGCAAAATCACAGTTATGTTTCTCATCAGTCCTGAGGATCCCGTCGAATGTCTTTGTCACAGTGAAAGAGGTTCCACGCAGTCCCTGCAATTCTTTATTTTACTTATACAACAGTACAGTACGTCACCATTGCTTCAGAAGTCTCGCATCCGAGACGGTAACACAGCAGCTAGATTTTGTACAAATGAGAAGCTTTCTAACTTCGGAAACTATCGACTTCCCGTTCTGTGCATAGCATAAAGTTAACCTGCAAAAAAGATGTTAAACATTAACAACTCAGGCACGATTAGAGGAAAGCAAAAAAACACAGTGCCCCTCTTTATTTATTTGGTCAGTGCCATCCACTCATGTATTTAGGCTTTTAATAAAAAGTAATGGAGGCACTTGCTGGGCTTGTGGTTTGATTATTAGTATTGAGGCCATCATCATAAACCACCGACCCACAACAGATTCACAAGTCAACTGTCATGCACGGAGTGCGTCTGACGTTCAGCTTTGTGTTAAGTGCACCGCAGATAATTCTATTGCCATAATGGAATGCAAATTGAATCAAAACAACACTGTTCAAGGCTGCAGTCCAAGTTCATTCTCAGAGCTCAGGCCCGTATCCACAGTACATCTTCCAACATATCAATCCCTTCAGTGTTAGTGTCTGAAGAACAGTGAGCAACATCAAATCAGTTCAACTTTTCTCCCAGCCAAGGACCCCACAGTCGCCATCAGCATTTAATCGGAGTATTTCGAAGCTGTGGAGGAGAAAGAGTGCGATTTAACTACTAAAACCACAATGCAATATCTGTGAAATGAGAGCTAGGTCTGCTGAAGACATTTACCCTGGATAGGTCTAAGAGCTCTTTTCTGAAGGTCCACAGCGTTCATTACTCAGAGGGCTGGTTTGGATTCTTCTCTGAGTCATACTAGTAGAGTAATGAGGGAAGATCAAGGACCTGCTCCCTAAAGAGAGGAGCATACAGGGTAGTATTCAGTCATGATCTCACTAAACAACCACCAAGACCATTTAGGCCATGGTGAAGTCTTCAAATAATTCTTCAAAGCTACTGCCTTCATTTTCTTAAAGGATGCTAGAATATATTCAAAAAATAAATATTTAAAATAATTATATGCAAATAAATAGCCTTGACGTGTCATTCACTTGTCAGAGTAAAAAATTTACTTGTCCGGGGGTGGGGGGGGTGGGGGGGGGTTTAGTGTAAATGTAATTTATTGCAATTTATTCTGAAGCAATAGTCTCATCTATCAGGTAGTACTTTAATCATCATATTTGAGATATTTGCCTTAAATTGATTTCTGTTACACTTTTTAACGCTATGAAAGGCTATTTTCCTAACCTTATTAAGTGTACGTCACCATTTACGACAAATTCTTAAATTTGATCAATACATGCAGTTAGAATAAGACACTATATGGTTGTTACCATTCAAATGGCTCCATCTTTCCACAGTAAAAGAAACACAGAAGATGCATTGAAAGTGCTATTTAGATGCATTTACTCAGGCTGTTTAATGAAGATAAGTGGTTCCATAAATGCTTTTACTCAAAATTGCAAATGCATAAATAATGTTATTAGATTAAAGGGTTAGTTCACCCAAACATGAAAATTAGGCAATAAATGACTTACCCTGAAGTCATACTAGGTGTATATGACTTTCTTCTTTCAGACGAAACCAGTCAGAGTTATCTTTCAAGTAGTGCTGGGCGGTAAACCGGTTCATACCGAAAACCGGTGTATATTTTCGTTACGATGTTAATTTTGAATATACCGCCATACTGGTGTATTTAATTACTCAGAGTTCGGAACGAACGTGATGCTTCGCCGCGGCCGCGAGACACTGTTTCAGACGGACCCTTTACAATGTCGCACTTGGTGAGGGTACACAGCAGTGCTCTGGTGTTACGTTATAACGCCTGTTTCACACAGTCCAGTCATATTAACGGATTCCAGCTGCACGAGGTTGCGGTCCGTAAGTGCGTTCAAGGAGCGGTGCTCTGCAGCAGTGCAGCGATTGTTAACGTACTGAGTCTATTTTTGCTGTGCTGCAGGCGTGAAAGTTAAAGTGAAAGCGCATTGTTCGCGGGAAAAATGAACATGGATTGACATGGAAACACAGTCACATGGGTTTTTGGCTAGGTTTAAAACAAGAAAAAGAGCACTTTTAGATAAACAAGGAAAACAATATATATTTTCACTTTTATGGAAGCAGAAAAACAAAGTTCATTAAGACCTGTGGGATTGCTTGTGATAAAGATTTAATTGCAAAATGCACGAGACTGTTTCTGTCTGTGGTGTTATAATTTTAAATATTTTAACAAGAAAAGTAGGCTAATTATTGTGTTTAAATGTTTTGCCGATTGCTTGAGCAGCTTATTATACAAACCTAGAAGTAAAATGCATGAATAATGCATTGTTTATATTTATTGAGTTTAAACTAATGTCTATATGAAAGATTGTTACTGTTCTGTGATAAGACTTACGATGCTGAAAAAAAAAAAATTATATCTATATCTATATATATATATATATATATATATAATTTTTTTTTTTTTTTTTTTAAATGATATGAAATCAAAACAATGAACAAATGTTGTGTTTGTGGACTAAACAGACGCGGATCAGTAGCGGACTGCAAACACGTCCTGTGTGAAAACACAATGAGTCCGTGCTGCGGACTGCATATGCACCGCAGGCAGATTATGCATATATAATATCCATTTTATGCAAGTGCTGTCGGGCTAAAATTGTCGCCAAAGGCGGCAACACGAGCAATTTGCTCCAGCACCTTAGCCGCAAGCACTTCTTGGAATATCAACCAGCAGAAAATGCATTGTACACCTGGTTATGCATGAAAAAAAAAACGCCATACACCGGAAAAACGGTATATACATTTTTGGTCAAACCGCCCAGCACTACCTTCAAGCTGTTTGATGCCACTCAGTGAGTTTTGCAGGGCTTCGGTCCAAGCGCTCCGGAGGGTGAACAAAGGCATTCTGTAGCGAATAAATGCATTTTTGTGTATTTTTAATTTTTAAAATGACTCCGACTGGATTCGTCTGAAAGAAGAAAGTCATATACACCTGGGATACCTTCAGGATAAGTAATTTGTGGCCTTATTTTTATTTTTGGGTGAACTAACCCTGTAATGTTTTACTTTTTTTGACATACAAATCTGAAATGTTGGAAAGATGCAATGATACTTTTAAATATGAATTCAAGTCTCAAGTCTCGGTCCTAATGGGTGTGTCAATGATTCAACCGATTCATTCAAACATCTGATTCCTTCAATAAATGAAGCAAGTGACTGTCTTTATGAATGGCTCACTGAATCACTGACTCACCCAATTCGTTCAAAAATGATGAATCATTCAGCAACTAAAGACTGTTGTGTGTTGCTCTGAGATGCGTGACTATTCTGATAGTACAGTATTATACTTTGGAAACAAATACAAATGTTAAAAAATACCAGTAAGTAAAGGTAAATAATGCATAAAAATTCTTTATGCTTATCTTAATGTAAAAGCCATTTCATTTACCCATTGAGCAATTACTGACAACCATGCAGTAAATACTCACCAGAGACAGGTGAGGCCATAACAGTGTGGCTGGAACCTGCAGTGGTGGGGTGATAGAGTGAGGACAGGTTGTTGGGCGTGTAGGTGCGGAGCAGGTTGATGACATTCCAGTCGGCCTGCATGCTGTTGGGAGACGCAGTGGGAGTCACCTTAACTGAACCCAAGGGTGAGTTTGCCTGCAACGAGGTTTTTGCATTTCTGCTGGAGGGCACAATTTGGGTGAAATCCTCTCCAAGCCGCCCAGATGCAGTATGTAGAGGCTCAAAGGACTTGTGTCTCTTGCTAGACGGTTCGCCGAAATCCATTTGTGTCAAGTTTCGGAAGCGGTCTGAAAGGCAAAGTCTAGCTGGATCTGTGGGCCAAACTATTCCATTTTTGCCCATGCTTGCCCTCTGATTCATCTCCTGATCCAGACCAGGCCTCTGCTTGGAGAACTCTCGATCAATTATCAATGGCACTTTTAATTTTCTACTGGATTCTTGCTCCAAGTTTCTAGAAAGCGAGCTGGTTGTGTCCAATTCCCTGCTCCTTTGGCCCTCCTGGTTCTGATCCCTCCAGTGATCTTTTGCAGGAGAAATCTTAGACATCTGAGGTTGTTTTGGAAGCTTCTCCACAAGTTTTTCCGGCTGGCGCAATGGGGATTTGGTCCGACGGGGATGCTTCCTGTTGATGTGGGGCAAAGGAGTGACGTCTTTGCCCTCAAGAGCCGGAGGGCAACCAGTGTACCGTTTTGGTTTCTGTGGTTCCCTGTATCCATTCTTCTTGGCATCCAACTTCTCCTTGTGGATGAGCTTTTTATGCATCAAGAGAACCTCGGGGTAAAGGGTTTCATAGGAGCAAGAGGTACACGTGTTGGTTGGTAACAGGTTTCTGGGTACTGAGGTAGCAGATACAGGAAGTGGCCCTTTGAGGGACAAATTCAAAGGTGCTTCGGTAGCCTTCTCCTCCTCCATCTTCGGGTTTACCGGTAACAGGTATTTTTTGTTGACCTCACCCACAGGGGTGTAAGGAGTTGTGACGGGAGAACTAACATATTCTTGCTTGACTTGAATGGAAGGACCTGTGCTGTTGATAACGGCTTTGCTCATGCCAGGATCATGTTTAACACTGGCAGGGAGAGGTTTAGGAGCAAGCCATTGTTTGGCTGGTTTTAAGGCTTTTTTGTCATCTACATTCTTGGGAGGTTCAATGACCTTGATGATACTTCTTGCAGATGATGTTGCAGGAATGTTCGGGATTTCTGTGAAAGGTTTGTCCTTGTGACGTCTGTCTAGGTGGTACCTCAAAGACGTTTTCTGTGCTGCGGCATAGTCACAGTATTCACATTTATAAGGTTTTTCACCTGTAAAATGAGAAGAGAGACGTCAATGTTTATATAAGACAAAGAAAATAAGCAAACTACTTTCATCCTGGAATACAAGCCATTGGAGACATAAAGCAAGGCAAAATTAGACCCAACACAATGTTAAAAGATAATACAACAAAGAACTAACCAGTATGTGTCCTGAGATGAATATTGAGGTAATAGTTTGAGCGGAAAGTCTTGCCACAGTAACCACATTTTCTTGGAGCGAGAATTTTCAGCTTCATTTTTCCCGATCCATCCTCACCTTTTTCTGTAAGAAAAGTGACTGGTTTAGTTTAAGCCTTAAATGATGCATGGTATTCTAGAATAGAAATTTAAAACTACAAGCTGCACTACAGAATACCCACAAAGGGTTAGTTCACCCAAAAATGAAAATAAGACTCTTTTACTCACCCTTGAGGCATCTTAGGTGCATATGACTATCTTCTTTCAGACAAATCCAGTCGAAGTTATATAAAAAAAAAATTCCTGGCTATTCCAGTTGAATGGTCCACAAGTCGTCAAATAAAGCGTGCGCATTCATAATAAAATGTGCCTCACACGGCTCCGGGGGGTGAATCAATGCCTCCAAAAGACAAATATATAAATTCCAAAAGCAATAAACACTTTTCTGTCACTTCTGTTATCTGTCATATGCAAAGCCGTTTTGCCAGATAACATAAGATGTCAGCATTACGTGATTAGTGACAAACACGGAGAGAGAACAAAACAAAAAATGCCATGAATTAGAAGTACAAACAGAGGATGTGTGAGGCACGTTTATTATAAACGCGCATGCTTTATTTGATCATTTGTGGATTGTTCAACTACATCACCCGCTGACTGCAATGATAGAGGTTGGAATAGCCAGGACAATTTTTTTATATAACTTTGACTGGATTCGTCTGAAAGAAGAAAGTCATATACATCTAAGATGCCTCAAGGGTGAGTAAAACATTCTAATTTTCATTTTTGGGTGAACTAACCCTTTAAGTCAAATATTCAAGCATTTTCTCTGACCAGCAGAGGGAGCCCTAAGTTCTTCACTGGCATAAAAAATGTGCAATCGATCCCTTGAGACAGAGGTATCTTCATCTGTAGTAAAGAGTGTTCATTTCTGGGTAATTATGGTGTACATCATTTGAAAAGATCACAATCTCAAGCGCTCTGTGGATCAATTTCTGACAGATGTTTTTATTAAGCAATTAAAAATGAATAAAAATCAAAAACAATTCTGAGCACATGGGTAATAATACCTGGATTAAAGGCGTCAACTGGCACTCCCTCTTCGGAGCCATCCTCGGAGTACTCCTCTGCTCGGTCAAGAGATGAACTACTACAAGAGCCTACGCTTTGGGCCCTACCATCTACAGGCATGGTGGGACTCTCTGCTCCTCCTCGTTCCTTCTTATGGATTCGAGAATGGAGGACCAACTGATGGTACGTCCTGAAGATCTTGCCGCACTCTTCACAGTTTGTTGGCTTGTCCTTACGAATCAGACCCTTTTGCTCAGGTGATGGGGAAGGAGTCTCTCTAGGCTTAAGTTCACTTCGTAGGCCTCGCCTGGGTTTATCTCCACCATCAGAAGCCCAAATGGCCCCCAGTTCCTCTTTTTCAGAACCAGAGTCCTCATTGTCAGTGTTGGAGTCAGCATTGAGCTCCTTGGCCAAGTTCGGACCTGCTGCGATCTTGCCTCTAGTGGCCAACTGCCAGGCCTGGTAGGTGTTGAAGGGATCAAGTTGGGATATCCAGCGTCCAGATGGGTGATTCTGTTCAGCTTCTTCTCTTGCTCCCGAAGGATGCAATTGTAGGGTCTGCAAAAATGACTTCTGAGAAACAGGAAGCTCCTCATTACGATGGCTGTCGGAGGATACGTTCTCATCCACTTCCAGTTCACGGTTGTGTACCTTGCTGTGCTCAGCCAGAACTTCCTTGTTCAGGAAAAAGAAGCCACATACCATGCACATTTTGTACGATGTGACCACAGGTGATGGGGGCTGGTCTTGGATGACCTCATTAACGGTGGCTGGGCTCTCCAGGTCCTGGTTTTTGTTTTTAGCCTTTCCGCCATGGGTTCTCATGTGGTTTTTAAGGAACCACGGCTCTTTGAAACGACGTCCACAGAGGCCGCAGCAGTACGTGAAAGAGTCCTTGTGTTTCCGCATGTGTGTTTCCAGCTCAGTTGCATCTGCAACAGCCTGGTCGCACACAACGCAACAGAGCTCCTCATTCTTTTCCACAGCTGGGCAGGTTTTAGAATGAGCCCTTTCACTGGGAGTTAAGAATTCCGCTTCCACGCGCAACACTGCAGGAGCGTGGAATGTTGTGGGATGCTGAGAAAGAAGGTGTGGTCCCAGGTCTTCCTGATGCAGGAAAGTCTCCTCGCAAAACATGCAGTCTAGAGGTAAGCTACTTTCTGCCAACGTGTCTGGTTTTTCCACCACGCTAGTGTGGGGCGTCATGCTAGATCCAGTACCAGGCATGCTTGCACTGCTGTGGCTGAGTATATCATGACCTAGTCCATCAGGACTTTCCACATATGGGATCAATGGGTGGGTAGGCATGTCAGCAGGAATTTACTTGGCTATTTCTTTCTTATTTCGTTTGAGTTGAAAGCTTGTATGAAACAATATGACATGCGAAACAAGAGTCATTCATTTGAAATTCTCATGAAGGACATCATGCATTAGAATACCAAATACTCATAACACTTGGAACACTACCGTGGAACATGCTAAATTTTTCCAAACACTTTTTAAATTTCAGCTCAGTGTGTATGCTAAGAGTTTCAGTAAACCCGTATGATCCATCCTGTAGAAGAGAAGCAGTCGAGGCTTGCCAGTCACTGCCAGGTAATGGGGCATAAACTTGATCAGTTGATTTCTTGTGATTCACATAGAGGAATTGTCCTGACAGGCAAAACCTGAAATAAAACAAAGACAAAATCAGGTGTGGCCAGTTCTCTGGAATGTAATCTACTCAGGACTACACTTACAAATACAGATGATTACATTAATGGGGGAGAGAAAACAATTAATTAAAAAAAAAGATTAGTAACCCCATAGGGCTCCAAATTTGATATTTAGCTTAAGTTTCTAAAGTAAACCGGAGTCAAAAGAAAAGTTGTTTTAAGTAACTACAATTTGTCATACAGCAAATATAACATGATAAAAAAATTTTTTTGAACATTTTGTTGTTATAGCAGTGTTATTTTGATTCTGAATATATGCATCATTATTTAAGGGAACACAGACTGGGTAAAACACAATAGTAACCTTGTGGTTAAAAATCTGAACCAACAGCCAAAAGTAATGATAGGAATTAAAATGATCTGAATTAGGAATGGACAAGCAGCTAAAGGTATGCCGAGAGTGTTAGTCTTTAATAATTGTACCCTTGAGAAAAGTCTTCATATATACATATATATACACACATACACATATATATATATATATATATATATATATATATACACACACACATACATAGATACATACATACATACACACACACACACACACACACACACACACACACAGGTTTGTATAAGAGATGCTGTAACTGGTCTCCATTTTATTGTTCTTCACAAATTTTAATCAACTTTATTATTTCACTAGTTAAATTTTAATTGTCCAGGAGAGTGACAAACCAACTTTTAATTGTACAAATATCCATGTAGCAATCTCAATTGATTAGAGGTCATTAAAAAAAAATGCATGAACAATCATAATACATTATAAAAGTATATTATAAAAATAAGTAGCCATGTTATATAGCTTTAATGCTGCCAACTAGCATTTGACCTTTAAGTCCTTTGATGTCATTTGTCTTTGTTTACATAAATATATATATATATAGCAGTACATCTATTTCTGAAGGATCATGTGACACTGAAGACTTGAGTAATGATGCTGAAAATAATATTTCACAGTATTACGGTTTTCTTTCTGTATTTTTGATCAAATAAACGCAGCCTTAATGAGTACAAGAGACTTCTTTAAACCAACATTAAAAATCTTTCTGATCCCAAACTTTGGAACACCAGTGTAAACACATACACACATACATCGGGCCCAAATGCCTACTGAAAGTATTATTTCAGTAAAAATGAACACATCACAAACAAAGAAAACACTATCTGAGTGCACACAGATCTGGCATCAACTTTTACAAAACATGAAGGGAAAACCCAATTTCAGATCTTTTAGACAGATCTTCAGGGACATAACTGATGAAATGCCATTCTTTAGATGCATTACTCTGAGGCAACAGGAAGCCAGAGTCGTATGCCTATCTACAACTGTGTCCTTCACAATATCTGTGAAACCTCACTCATGAGGTCTAAGGTGGAGTCACAGCATTGTTCTGCAACCGTTTAGCCTATCTTCCATGCTGAAACAAGCCAATAAATATGAGGAACCACATTTATCTTTCTCTTAGGATATTATATAACTCCCAATACAAACTTTTGAAGCCTAAATGCAAGATCTTGCCAATCTTTTGAAACTGCACACAAAAGTCCTTATACAACACAAAGCAATACCTAAAACACACCAAAAAAAAAGAATCAAATCGCAATCATACAACACCAACAATCACCTGCTATTTCATAGATACACACAACTACTTCAACTCACTTTTAGGGAAACACACACACACACAGCTTTGCTAAGGTTAGGTACTAAAAAAAAGAGAAACAGAAGCTGAAAAAAAGAAGAGAGACACGGAGGCTGAAAGGGAAGCTTGAGCACATCAGTTATCCACTGAATAAACACTGTTAAAAAAAAGCAAGTGAAAAAGAAAGAAAACCATCTGAATTGTTTTACATTATGCAGTCATTCGCTAATGGCATGCGTCGCCATGCTGATTTCAACAAACAATGCTGTTTACTTCTCAAAATCCTTCAGATAGTAATCTAGAGCAAAGCCATTTACTTTCAGATGCAGAAAAGTTCTATTATTCTAGGTAACTAAATAGTACAAAATGATAAAGTTAATGGGCCCACCTATGCTTGGGTAATTATAATAGCCTAGAACACAGTTAGTTGACATGCTGAAGAAGAAACAGCTAGAGACCAGCTGCTGTTTATCTTACTCTCTTGTTTGGGCTTTGCAATGCAACCTGTTCACTTAGCCCCCAAACCATCCAAATTTCTCAAAAGAAGTTCTTAAAAAGAGACTGTGTCAGCTACACTTATAGCAGTGTTCTTACAGAACAATAAATGGAGTGGCTGGCTCATGCAAATAACTCAAAAGCAGGTTATTATAATTAAAAAAGAAAACAGTTTGCATGGTTAAAATAAACCATCATATGCATAAATTTCATTTGCTATATAGCAAAAGAAATGTATGCATATCATGGTTTATTTTGTTTTATGCATAGAGTGCATGTATACAATGTTATGAGAACTTACAAACATTTTCTGATATAATTATTGAGTGGTGGTGTTTTTTTTTATTTTTAGTTGTTTTTTTTATTATTATAATAACCTGTTTTTGAGTTATTTGCATGAGCCAGCCACTCCATTTATTGTTCTGTAAGACCACTGCTATAAGTGTAGCTGACACAGTCTCTTTTTAATAACTTCTTTTGAGAAATTTGGATGGTTTGGGGGCTAGCAAACACACTATTCTTGTGAACAGAATGCATATACATACATACATACATACATACATATATATATATATATATGTATATGCACTTACAGAGACACACGGTATTCAAACACAAGACTACTTCTGGGGTCATCACGTCGAGAACAAATAGAGAGATGTGGCGATGGCTGCTAATTAAAACGACGGTTACCGATCTAATAAAAAAGTATCGGTTTTTCAAAAACATATTAGAAAGCATGCAAACGACGCGCGTTATAAACGAAATCACGCTTTATATAAATAATAATGCCTCGTGTGGAAGCGTGTCTTTAATGTGGCTGTAATTTCCTGACACGTGATCATTCTAACTTGATCAGCAGCTTATGTAGTTATTTTACTACATCCCTCCTCGCCAATATACCTGCATGTACCCTTTTTTTTTCTTTTTATTTCCTTTTTGGAATGTGATACAAAACTCCTCCCTAACTACAGTTAAGATGTTTTTTAACTACAGAACAATGAGATCACTATGTGGTCGTTGTATAGTTTGAAGGAAGAAACAATACAAACAAGACGGAATAGCTATTCAAACAAAAAATAATAATAATAATCATATAAAGCCATCATTATAACAAACCAGACCAGACTTATACAAAAGTCCCTTCTTCTTTGTAACTATTAGAATAACTTGTTTTGCTGTTAAAGCTATTATTGTACCCAATAACAGGGCGGATATCAAAATACAACTTTATAACTTTGTTTTTGGGGGATGGCTGAAACTTTTGTCAAGTTGTTTTCTATTGTTTCAACTTTAATTTTAAGGAAGAACACCAGAAGATCTCAATGCAAAACAAAACAAAAAAGACCCCACCTTTATCATCCTCTTCTATTTCGTTATATATCACAGAAGGGTCTGACTAAAGCGTACGTGTCAGTTCGTAAAATTTGGTGAGGTTTGATCAACCTGTGCTCGTGCTGATTATAGAAATTTTGCTAACGACACGCTAGCGTTGAGTGATATAGAAAATAAGGAACTCACCCTCCATACCTACCATTATGTTCAGACTTCGTCAGGTATTCTTATTGTGTGCCAGCAATCAATATAGTAACTAACGATATCTATGGGGTGTTAGTTTGGTAGCTTCTTTCTTTCTGGAAATCTGATTAGCTGAGTTAGCCAATTGTTAGCCGGACGAATTGCCTTGCTTTCAATGTTTGCAAATCACTCACTATGCAGCTGTTGCGTTCAGAGAGAGAGAGGGGGCGCGCTCCCGTGGGGAGCCGTAGATGTCTGATTCGTTAAAGCGCGTTCTTTGTGATTCGGATCTTTGAAATGAATCACTCGAACTGGCCCGCGAAAAAAAAAACACGCAGCGTGATTTTCGAACGAATCGCTCTAATGAGTCGGTTCATTTAAGTGAATCTAATACATGTTGAGTTTGATTCCCATGAACAAGTGACTCGTAGGATCCCGTTCTTTTTTAGTGAATCAAAACACTTATGAATCAATCAATCCCAACGGTTACTTTAATTCATCAAAGTATCACTTTTGTCATTTTTTGTCGACTCGTCATGAACTAAAACTTTAATAAAAACGCCAATATCCAAATAGCAGACGTGTTTAAAATAAAATGCATTGGAAGTATTGTATCGAATTTGGTTTTATTAAAACATAAAAAAAAGTTATTCCGGAGTTTTGAAATATTGCATAAATATATTATTAAATATGAGCTCTGAATTAAGTGTTTATATGAGCGGGAACCAAAATGTTCTGGTAGACAGGAAAATAAACTAAACATAAAAGTATTAAACAAAAATACTTTTTTCAAGAGCATGCAGCGTACCACGCTGGGACATCGGGGACCACACGGTGACGTAATAACGTACTGACGTAAAATAATTAATGAACTGTTCACGCAAATAAGGCAGACACATGCGCGTTCACGCAACCCACCTCTGATCACATGACCCTCTCAACTATTCTTCATCTAGAAGTGTTAGAGTGGAATTGTGGTTCACGGTTGTTGCTTATTATGAACTGTGGTATGAGAGTTATGTACATTCTCTGACGTGTGAGGATGGCTTCCGTTAGTAGTAATGTGAAGGAAGTTAACACTAAGTAGTTAGTAGTCACTTTAGCCCGCATTGTAAACAAATGTCCCTTCTTAAACCATGACGTGGTTACTAAACATCCCTTAAAAAAAAGGTCATGCTCGTTGTATATTCACCATATAGGCCTATATAGTGCAACTACAAAACATTTTCAGTTCACACTCAGTGGGTGTTTTCATCTCAAACTTAAAAAAAATAATGGGTTATTTTAGAAAATAAACTCTCTTAAAACACACTTCCATACTAGTTTGTGTAGTAGAAATGTTCAAAAGTCATTAAAATTTCCACCAAATCAAGATGCATTACATTTAACAGTCTCTGTGCTGGGAATTTAATTTTAAATAATCTTTTAATAAAATTATGTTTTGCTAAGGTTAAATTTATAGTATTTTATTCATTCTAATACTCACTGTTAGCCTAAATGCACTTAACATGGCATAATTTGAATGGAAATTCTGCAATACAAAGATACATTGCTTTTATCCTTCAGGCTTGTGTCCCAAATGAGGGCAAAAATGTGTTTATGCCAGTATGTATACATAGTATGCATATATAAAGCTCATTCTGATTCTGATATGCACATATATATATAGACCCTCCTCATGATGGCATCATCCTAAAAACGTGCATTTAAAAGTCCTAGTTTTATGAGGAACAGAGGTGGACAAAGTTGCTTTCTCTCCTCCCTTAATATTTTCATTCATTATTTCTTCCACAAACAGATAAGCATTAAATCATCACTATTCTGCAACTGCATGTAACTACAGGAAATTTGGTTATTTGAGAGAGTAGATACCTATCACGTCCCTTAACTCTCTCTCTCTCTCTCTCTCTCTCTCTCACACACACACACAACACACACACACACACACACACACACCACACCATGTAGAGTGGGGGGAGGGGAAGAAACTCACACAAGAAAACACATGAATGTAAAGCCTAGATCAGGGTTTGTTACTTTAATGGTTAAAAGTCAGAATCATAAGCATATTTAGAACTGAATATCACAGTATTCAAGCTAAGTGTGCAAGAAAAGCATGCTGTTATGCGTCTGTATTCAGATAAGCAAATAAAACTTTGTGGGTTGCATGAACTTTGACATTTAAAGGTTTTGCAGAACAATCAATCATTCAAGGAAATGATATTGATTCAGTCGTCTTCTCTACAGAATAGTAGCTGTTATGACTCTTAATGCTAATCCACCATGCTTTTGTTGTGACACAGAAACCAGCACAGGAGTATAGTTGGGATGTAAAGCTTCATCAGAAGTGAGAAGTACTGTAAACACCCTCAGGCGAAAGACAGACAACTGTTAGGTTGTGCAATCATTCAGTTGGGGAAACTTTGTTACTGAAATTACTCAAATGTAAAGACCTACACGAGTCGGTTTCACGCATTTGTTGAAGCCTTTGTGTTTCCATAAAAAAATCTGACCTTCAAACCATAAAAAACAGCTTTCAGCTTAAGTCTGTGCAACAACTTCCATACAGATTCTGTATATTTAAGGCTGGATGTCCTTCTGCACCAGGTTCACCTCCTCTTGTTTTTAAGTTGTATATTATGCATGTGAATGAAGCGTCAGCGTCCCCATCCCCCATATTTCCACACCCAGCAATCATGGAAAGGAAGATGCAGTTCTTGGGAATCTCCCTAAGGCTCTTTGCTTTTGCTTGTTCTTAAGGATTTAAATGCTTTGTTATTTTATGGTTTTGAAAAGAGAAATAAAAGAGATCCTGATGTTTTTTTTCCATTATGTTAACTTATTCATATAATTGATGCAATTACTTAAATTCAGGTGCTGCCGTAAAAAAAAATATATATATAGTAATCTTATAATACTACTGTATATTATTATTATTATTATTATATCAGTTTGGAAATTATAATTGTATGCAGTTTAAGGCAGCAAATTATTATTATTATTATTATTTTAATTAGCATTTTGATATGATGGCGAATATTACAACTCCGTATAAATATTAAATATAAATAACAACTGCATTTTAGTGTCAAGTAAAAAAATTATAAATAAAAAAATTATAAAATAATAATAAAAAAAATATTTTAAGAATAAATGCAAAATTGTGAGAATAAAGTCATAGCCATATGAGATTAAAGTTGAAATATTTTAGGGGGAAAAAAATATATATATAATGTAATAATATATATAATATTATATTTATATAATATTATTAAATATATATAATATATATATATATATATATAAAATATATATATATATATAAAATGAGCCAAATTCTATCTATCTATCTATCTATCTATCTATCTATCTATCTATCTATCTATCTATCTATCTATCTATCTATCTATCTATCTATCTATCTATCTATCTATCTATCTATCTATCTATCTATCCATCCATCCATCCATCCATCCATCCATCCATCCATCCTTCTATCTATCTATATATACATATGCATAGTATATAAACACACAAACCCACCCACATGCAATTTGGCTCATGATAATGAGGCATTGATTATTGGTACAAACCTTTGTAGTGTCATAAAGGATATCTTTGGCAGGAACTGTTAATTTCAGTTTCCAAAGTCAACCCTCCCATTCTTTTGGAGCTACAGTAAATCCATTGTAGAGTGTCCAGGCAGTGCTGTGTTGTGTGCGTCCCATTCATCTCTGCTCTGAATGCCGGCTTACAGACGCATGCTCTATTGCAATCATTTCTCTGAGAGAGAGGCTCTCAGTTGTGGCTCACAGCTGTCAGGAGGGCCACACAGTCTCTGTTCAGCAGCAGTTACTCTCCAAAGAGCTCAAGGGAGGCTTTTTGATTAAATGTTTAGTACACACTAAATGATGTCATTCTAAGTCTTAAACCCAGTCATTAAGTCTTAGTTGCTGGTTTCCATAATGGAAAGTTTTGCACAGCATGAAGGGTGTAAGTCTACAAAACAGGCCTTTTAAAAGATTGTTCAGAAGTTCAGCTTCAGTTAATGTCTGATCTGGTGATCTATAACAAATGACAATAATCTGACAAGTAACAAGTCCACAGCAGCTCATACTTACTTTTTTATACATACATGCACGTTTTTATTTACTTTTTTCAAATAAATATCATCATTATTTGACATTAAGTTAACATTAGTGTATTACTTTTTTGTTTCAATTTTCACTCCAGTTTTAAATGTGTTTGATAGAAGTCATTCATGCTCAGCTAGGCTGCACTTATTTGATCAAACATTTTATTACAATTATCATTAATACAATTTAAAATAACTGTTTTCTATCTGAACATATTTTTAAATGTAATTTATTCCTGTGATGCAAAGCTGTTTTTTATTTGATAAATAGAAGGTATAATAAATATAGAAATCTTTTGTAACACTTTACTTTGTCTTTTACTGTCAGTTTTGATATTTGAATTCAGTGCATCCTAAATTCTTATATATATATATATATATATAATATATCTGAGATAAGTTTTATTTTTATCAGGCTCTTTTGAAAATAACATTTATACATATTTAATAAGGCATTTATTTATTACCCACTAATAACATTTTCTTTGCCATTAAATTGAAATTACTGAACATAAATATGATAAAAAAAATCTCAGAAAAAATCTCAGATGGTTTTTGCATCTGAAGTCTTCATATACATACATTCCTTAATTTATATATATATCTTTATATGTGTGTAAATGATATGTAATTTATATAATTTATTATATTTAGTTTTAGGTATTTTACTAGCTATCAAGCTGGAATATATATATATATATATTTTTTTTTTATATTTTATTTTCAGTTAGCTTATTATATTTCAAAAAACAAAAAAGTTGTCACACCATACAGTATTTTCAATCAGTGTTACTTTGATATCTTGTTCTAGTTTTGTTTGATATTTATTTCAATTTTATGTGTCTTTTATATTTTCACTTTAATTTTAGTTCAAGTTTGAGTAATGTTGTTTTTTTTTTTTTTTTTTATAGAACTATACTACGTATATTTATACTTATTACATATACAATATACTATGTAATAAGTGCAATAATGTACAGTCAGGTGGTCATTACCAGATCATCCTCGTCAGGGTTTATTTTTTGGATAATGACCGACTCACTGTACATTATATAGACGATGATTCACATTATCACAGTGTTGTGTGATCGGTTACACAGACTGAGAGATATTAACAGAGTTCTGATCTCATCTCTTTTTCTATAAGATACTTTTAAAATTCACAGCGAACATATTTGTCAGGTGTAAATATTGACATAACATTTGAAACCACTGCATACTATCTTAATCTAAAATGAGAGGATTCTTAATTACATGTCCTTTTTATGACTTTAATGATTGTATGCATCTGTTTATGTTTGTAAAGTGAAGATATTATAGCAAACTGATCTGAATTGTCTTTCACCTGGATTATTTTTCACAGACCAGTGTGGAATCAGCACATGTGACTGGGAGGCCTCCCGCTCACTTCCTATTGTTCTGACATCACAAAGGCTTTGGAACCGCATTATTATGTCGGCCATGATAAAAGCCTGTTAAAGACCTTTTGTAGATCCAGACTGAGGGGAGAATTAAGGTTTTTTTTGGGGGGTGTTTTTTTGTACAATGTTTTACACAGAACATTATTACCAGTAATATTTTAGAATCATTTATATACGATTATAGTTTTGGTTAATATTATATATATATATATATATATATATATATATATATATATATATATATATTATTTTTTCACTTGATTTTTAGTCGTCACCTTTATTTATAGAGCGCTATACAGAATAGATTTATTCAAAGCAGCTCTAATGACCCATTAATGCCATCAGCAGGTTCCTTCCTTTCAGTTAAAGTTGTAGTTATTTTTGTGGTGTGTTTTGTCATTTTTATTAATTTTATATAGCCTACATAGTTTGTCTTTTATTTAGAAATTTCTTTTTATTCTAGTCAGTATTTTAGTTAAACTAAACAAAGATAAGAAATGTTACTAGCTGAAATAACTGTTATAATATATTATATTATATTATTTCAGTTTTTTATTTATCTTATAATATATATATAGTTTTAGTTTTAGTTAACCGTTATAATCTGATCGTTATCTACTCTGAATTAATCATGTTGTGGTTCAGCAGATCTGGATCATGGTTTCGTGATGTTGTTATGAATAAATGACATCAAACGCTCATCATTAGTGAGTGTCTTTGTTTGAGCGGCTCAGATGAGCTTCTCTGAGGAAATGACAGGTTTGTTGAGTAAGTTCATTTCAACACATTTCTCCAGGATCCTGCCCAATCCAATCCTGACCATCCAGTCCAACTAGATAAGTTTGTTGTGTTCCTCTGATAGTTGCACTTCAAGCTATAGTTTTGCAGAGGTAATAAATGGCAGCGTCCCGAGCGTTAGCTGGGAGGGGGTTGTGTTGTTCCCCTGAGGATAATATCAAGCCAAATGGCCAGTCAGCCAATAATGATGGAGAAAAGTAGGGCAGAAGGCATCAGCACAATGTTTGGAGAAAGGAAAGCTACTCACTGATTAGGTGACACATTACGACTTTTAGACGATGCTACACAAAAATAAATCACTGCTAAAAAGAGTGACGTAAACATACATTTACTAAATTATATAATATATGTACTGTGTCTGTGTGTGTGTGTATAAATATATAATAGTTAATTTAAACCATTAAAAACTCTCTTCACTTGAAATAAAATAAACCTTAACTGAAATAAAACAAAACTAAAACTGTAAATGTTATGGGTGCTGATATAACAGCACAGCTGACAGAATACGCTGAAGAAAATGGAGTTCATTAAGAGTGTGTATTGTTTGTGTGTGTGTGTGTGTGTGTGTGTGTGAGTGAGTGTGTATTGAGCTGACGGCACACACGTGTGATGCTCTGAGTGGATTGTGAAGTTTGCTGAAGCCTGGTTTTGTCTCGATGTGTCAGGAGCACCTGACTTCATTGTTCTACACAAATGTGTTTCTTCTATTAATGCAAAGATAAATATGGGAGATTATTATTGTCTGCCATGTTTGCTACGATTCATATTTCATACTAAACATGAGGGATGTGAACAAACCCCAAGTATAAATATCAGCACATATAAAAAATAATTAAAGACTTTTCACCTGTAAATGGCGAATAGTATACATTGGAGGGGGGGCAAGAATATCATGAAGATTTTGGAGTAAAATAAAATAAAATGAAATAAAAAAATCTAGCTGTAATTCTTTTATTTTTACAGCAATATTACTTTTATATCATTGTGTTTTATCATTGTTTTTGTAGGGGTTTTATCATTATTGATTTTACGGGTATAAACCATTGTTTAAGTTACAAACAAATAGTAAAAAAAAATATATATAAAAGACAATATAGCTCTTATTCTTTTAATTTTATAGAAATATTATTAATATGAATGCTAAGTTATTATCCTTAATCATTATTGATTTTATTTGTTTAAACCATTGTTTGAATGAAAAAAAAACACATGATAAAATAATAAAATAAATTAGTTTAAACTATTGTTTAAATGATAAGCAAATCAATTTAAACTGTTGCTTAAATTATAAATAAATTACATTTGATATAAATTTCTTTCTGCTGTTCTTCTTGACAAAAGGAACATAAAAAAACATCTCTACTCCTAACATAAACCGTGATTGATTGATTTTATGAATAAATTTACATGTATTTATTCATACATTTACAATAATAATAATAATAATAATAAAAACATTTAAAGAAATATTTGTCTATAATAAATTGTATTATATATTTACAACCAATTATAAACTAATTGATAATTGACTATTTATAATATAATTGATACTTTTTTACATTTAATTATTTTACATTTATTTTTTGGTTAGTTATGGGGCTTGCTGAAAAGAAGAAAATTTATAAAGACTGGCAAACCATCAGATCATATTTACCATCAAGTTTAATCTTTCTACAAATCAGCTTATGTAAAGCAAGCATTCAATCTTTGGTTTCTATTTTGCCAAGGTAAACGATTTTGAGGTGGAGTGAAAACTCTGGGCAGGTTAGTGCTCTTTTGTCCTGCAAATGCACCACTGAGAGTGAAAATCTTGGAGCTTTTGAGATGGAAACACAAGGCTTGTGTCCGTGATGTGACACTGAGTACGCTTCACACCTCATCCTGCTGACGATGACGCTTTTGAAGAATTGAGTTTTTGTGAGGGTGGATTCTACTGAAATCTACTCCCCATACGCAAAGTGACAGAAGTCTGGAAAACACCTTTGAAAATAACTTCCTGTTCAAGGGGAGAATAGAGTTTCCCCAGTGGTGGACTTTGAGAAATGAAAAATATGTCTGTGAGTGAAATGATCTGCCTGCACAAGAAATAATTCGACAGGATGTGCTGCTTATCGATCAACAAGCAGTGCGTCTCATCATTATCATAACTAATAATGTATATCAAAAACTATACCAATTCAATAGATTAAAATAAAATAAAAAGGTTAAAGAGGGTTGTTGGAAAGTTTTAGCTTTGTTTCAGTTCCTTTTAAAGGAAAGCCAACAATACAATATGATGTGTGTAATGTGGATGAAACTTTTAGAAGAATAAATGTGCTGCTTGGGGAGTTTTAAGACACATTGTCTTTTCTTTTTTATAGTGATTGATTAATTTAATAAAGATAAATGCTAAATAATATCCATCAGAATGTGAGTAAAAATGAACATATTTCTGGTTTGGTGTTGAAGAAGGAGTAACAGAAGCTTACACATGGAGCTGTGAGAGTATTCAAGAAAAAGTTGGAAAACATGGTCTAATGTGAAATCTGGGTCCTGGAGCAAAACCAGCTGAGAGTCACTGTTGTAGAGACACCTTGTGGTAGAGCAAGGCTTTTACCAAATGCTTCTTTATCTAAAATAAAATAAAATATATTGATAAAGTGATGATGAAGAAGAATATTTCTGTACTTAAAATATATTTATATGTTAGAACTAAAGAGTTAATAAAGAGTTTAATCAATTAAATGCATCATTATCAAAGTAAATGAAATTACCAAAATTAAGCATAAGTTAAATAAGCGATAATGAGCAGTTTACACACACACACACACACACACACACACATATATATATAAACCTAACATAGAGGGTTAAGAACTAATAGGGAGGTTATGTAAAACCAATAACATTACAGTAGCATCAGGGCACTGGGTGTCTTAATTAGGCTTATTTTTAATAATAAAAATTAATTGGAATTTGGACCAATGATGATTCTGAAAAAAAAAAAAAAAAAAAAAAAAACTCACTGGGACGCAACCTTCATGCACAGCTGATTCACAGATAAACCAGATACATTTCAGTGATTTTATATTCTTTTTTTATTATTATTATTATTTATATTTTGTGGATATTTCATCTAACAGTTTGCTTTGTGCATTCAATTTAATAACATACAGTTAAAGAGTGTAAACTTCATCATTGTGCTTGTATGTTTTAAACACTTGTGCTTCCTTGTTCTTACTCCGCACATGTATTAAATGCACATCCTTGAAGGCGGGCCGTTTTCTTGCATTTAACTTCTTAAGAGTCTCAAAAGTGACAAGGTCGGGTAAATGATGGCACATTATTCATTTCGTGGTGAACTATGTCTTTAATGGTCAGCAGGCCTCATGCTCATTTGTGTAAGGTTAGTGTGAGGGTCTCCGAGACATCACATCTCTCTCAGAGAAGCGTCATGCGGTCATGAGTCTGCAGGACCGCTCTCTGTCAGCAGCTCTCTTTAATATACAACTAGTTCAAGATAGCACACTAACAAATCGTCCTCAAGCACTACCACTAATGCAGGAACACTATAACATAACTACATTTTCTTCACAAGAACGCATATGTCTGTCTGAGAGTGTGTATGTGTCTAAATGTTTCTTGAGCAGCAAATCATGTGACACTGAAGACTGGAGGAATGATGCTGAAAATACAGGAATTAATTACATTTTAAAATAAACTACAATCTGTAAAAATTGTCATAATATTACACAATATGAGTGTTTTTTTTTACTGTATTTTTAATCAAATAAATGCAGCCTTGGTGAGCAGAAGAGTATTCTTTCAGAAACATACCAACCCCAAATTCTTGGGTTTATAAATATATAAGTGCGCTTGGAGAAATCAGATGACTGTGGAAGAATAATGAAGAATTAAGATTCTGGGAAGGTCTCAGCCCCCTGAGGCTCTTGGAATCTGATCCAGACTCTGATCTCTCTGTCTGTCGGCTGTGACACACATTAGTGCTGACAGGGGTCCTCCAGCAAACCCCTCTCCAGCCCCAAACCCGTGATCCCGCACACACACACACACACACAGCTGGGACAGTGCGTATGCGTGGGAAAACACCAGCATGCAGCAGCACACTGCACTCACAATAATACTGAGAGTGCCATGCATTTTTGTAGGGCTGCACGATTGCGAACAAATCATAATTGTTGATTATTCTCTTGAAATTGTAATTGCAATTACTAATAACGATTATCACAATTTATTTTGCATGATGTTTACAATATTGTTTGAAGCAACTGCATGTCATATTTTTATATTTAAACTACCAAGCTGAAAACACTAGCTGAAAAAAACTTTTACTGCTTTTCTATAGTATCAAACAAATGTCAATTATGTAATTGTGGCTTCCGCTACTGTAAAAGTAAACTATTATATATGTTTGTGTGTGTGTGTGTGTGTGTGTGTGTTGCAAACAGTGAAGCTCATTGTTCAATATACCAGAAATATAATGAAAAAGCATATAGCAAAAATATTTCAAAACTTATTTCAGTGACCAAAAAAAAAACAAAAAAAAAAAACTTTCTAATAGTAGAGTATTCATCATTTAGGCTAAATAAAGTTTTTCTTTTAATGTGATATGTGAATGTCTTTTATTAAACTAAAGTATAATAGAGGGCAAAATATAGCCTATTTAAATATGCTAATATTAAAAAAAATATATATATTAGTAGATTTTTTTTTTCTTTGCATAGTGGTTTTACACCTTTTTTTCAGAAAATGTAAAAATCTATTTATATATATTTATTCATAGTTTTCAATACAGAATGAGTCCTTTTACAGAGGAGAGAAATTATTATTTTATTTTTATAGATTGGTTAAATAGACAAATATGCAACAAAGAAGATACAGACAGTCTAAGATTCATGCATATAGTCTGAATTCTGAATCTGGCCCTTCTACTCAATACAAATGTAGAGAAAATTAGGAAGAAAATCATAAAGTACATGCGACTGCAGCAGAGCGTTGAATGTACATTGTATATGGCCTTACTGTATACCACAAATTTATTTCAAACTGTACTGTTCATAAAAATAAGAAAGAAAATAAAATATTTAACTAGAATAATTTCTTTTTAGTCTCCCCTGGTCAGAACCGGACGGCCAAGCAAATAACAAGACAATAATTGTAATGTGGTTTAGTTAGTAAGTCATGATTAATAAACAAACTTCGTTTTTTTTTTAATTGAAAACTTAAATAACCAAGTAAGTTGATATAATATACGGCGCTCAATTTGATTGACATTATGTTAAATAAACTATTTTGATTTCTATGGATCTGTTAAAGTGATTCAGAAGTTTTGCACTTTAAATGGAATTCCAATTGGCTTTGTAGGTTTCAGTGATTGAAATAAGCAGACGACAGGTTATTGTTTTCAGATCAGATAGTGTATGAATACATAAATAATTTCTTTTCACATGTAAACATGCATGATGTTTGCTTTGTCCAGGTGAAAATGCAATGGTTTTATGGCGCAATACATGTGAATTGCAATGCAATACGACAACAGTGTTAGTATAGTTAACATATTTTACATTTTATCATGCACAGAAAAGGGAGTTTATCTGAAATGCAGGATTACATTTTCACTTTCACTTTTCCATCTCATGCCACAACACGCAACTCTGAAACGGTTCTCTACAGGAAAACAACACAAGTTCCTCCCTCCAGTCAAAAACACATGTAGCACTTGCTTAACAGTGTATATCATTACACTTGCTTCTGCTCTCACTAAATGCATGGGGATTATATTTGATAGTTACTTCAAATTTGGGCCTCGTAAATCAGCATAATACCTCCCAACTATAGCAAATATGTTCTTATGCACAATGGTTTTGACACAATTATATTCATATTACATGACAAAAAGTATAGTTTATTTATGAAGAAGTTATACATTGCAACAAAGATTAGAATTACATAATTAGATAATGAGATTTCATGTAATATTATTAGATTTCATGCAATAAAAAAAATGTACAAGCAATATATTTGCGCCCAATTTAATGAAATATTATCACTTTTTTTTAATCAGCATTTATTAAAATTCGAATAAACTTATGTGGAATTAATTTAATAATCTAGATAGGTTGGTAATTGATGCCATATAGTGTTCACACCCTGTAAATGTTGATTTTTGTATTGTAATTATTGCCGATTAATCGCATCCAAAATAATAAAACACTTGTTTTGGATGCAATTAATCATTTCATCACCTAAAAGATCACTGTTGTAAGATTAATAGCCAGCAATATCAAAATACTCAGGATGGTTAGACATCGGACAGAATTACAAAATGTTTCTCGACAGCATTTACAGTATTTTTCGGACTATAAGTCGCACCTGAGTATAAGTCGCATCAGTCCAAAAATACGCCATGATGAGGGAAAAAACATATATAAGTCGCACTGGACTATAAGTCGCATTTATTTAGAACCAAGAGAAAACATTACCGTCTCCAGCCGCCAGAGGGCGCTCTCGCGGCTGGAGACAGTAATGTTTTCTCTTGGTTCATGTCTCTTAGTTCATTTCTCTTGGTTCATGTCAAATTAATTTTGATAAATAAGTCGCACCTGACTATAAGTCGCAGGACCAGCCAAACTATGAAAAAAAGTGCGACTTATAGTCCGGAAAATACGGTAACCGGAAAACTACATACAACTGAAGAGTTAGACTACACAGATTGCAAATGCTCACAGGTTTGAGTGGGATCCCTAACCCTGGAGAATCTCCGCGTTTCTACTTAGCCAGGTTTTTTAAGAACAGCTGGAAGGAGTTCCTCTTCTCCAGCTTGTGGGGCATGTTTGGGGAGGCGTTATCTGTGCTTTCGGCTGATTTGTTGTCCGGGGCCGCTTGCGGTGCCTCCTCTTTGGCCTTCGCAACCGGAGCAGCTTCTGCCGCAGGAGGAGCAGCTGGAGTCTCCTTCTTGGGCTCTGGTGCCTTATGTTGATAGAAATAAATTATATTTTATATTTTGTACACTTTTGTTCAAAAGTTTGAGGTTAGTACGTTTAAAAAAAAGAACATAGAAATGAATGCTTTTATTCAGCAAGATAGCTTTAAAGTGATCAAAATAGACAGTATTACAATTAATAATGTAATGTAATATAAAAATTGGTCAAAGAATCCTCAAAAACTATAACAGCAGCACAACTGTTTGCAACTTAAAGGGTTAGTTCACCCAACAATCAGAATTGTGATTAAAATTATATAAACCCTTTAATAATTAAACAATTCTAATATTTAAATATTTAATTTGAGCAGCATATTAGAATGATTTCAGTTGTTTTAAACTGTAATCATATTTCACAATATTACTGTAAAGTTGATCAAGAAAATGCAGCCTTGGTGAGCATAGGAGACTTTAAAAAATATTATAAAAACTTTGACTTCAAATTAAACTGTATTATTTTATATTATTTTTAATTAAAATGTATAAAATGTATAAAACAACATTATATATACACACACATACACACTTTATTAGAACTTAATTAAAAAGAAAGAAAGAAAGAAAGAAAGAAAGAAAGAAAGAAAGAAAGAAAGAAAGAAAGAAAGAGAAATGGAAGGAAGTGTGTAATAAAGTTTCAAAGAAAGAAAGAAAACAAGGAAGTTTGAAAGTTTGACAGTTTGAAAGAAAAAAGAAAGAGAAAGCAAAAATGTGTCATATGAAAATAAAGGATTTTAGTGTAATTTATTTATTCAGAAAACAGTCTATATTCCATTACTGAAATATTAAGGTGATTAATAACTGTGCCACTGACACTGTGTGTGTTTTGACTCCATTGCACTTGTAGTGTGAGAGAACAGACACACACACACACGCCGGTGTCAGGCGTGAGCTCGAGCAGAGCAGCTGGTTAATGTATAAAGGGCCTGGTAAAGCGGTGTTTACCGCTGCAGCAGACATGTGGGAGATGCTGGACGCTGCTCACCTGACCGAGCAGTACCTCAAAGTCACACAAATCTGTTACTGCACGCAGAAACACATCTGATACACTCACACTCATCTGGGCTTTACCTTGGGTTTGAACATGCTTCCAAAAGTGGATTTTTTCTCTGGTTTCTTCTCCTCTGGTTTTTGTGCTGGAGGTTCATCAGGTTTGGCGGCGGCCTCGAGAGTGCTGCTCTTAGACGCGTCGACCTGATGTGTCAGAGAAAGATCAGAGAAGACTGTAAAATATATACAGTAAGTGAAAAGAACAGTGAGGGGATTGAAGAAGATGCTCAGTCTATCTATTCGTCGCTCTCTATCTCTCTTTCCCTCTCCTTTGCTCTAGTTTGCAACCCTATTAACAAAATAAATTGTTAAATTGCATGTAAACCCATATGGAATATGTGAAATATATGCTAAATATATGTTGCAAAGATCAATTAAATATATTTTTAAAATAGAAAATATATTTTGTTTTTTATTACATATATTTATATATTTCTAAATATATATTTCTAAATGTATTTTGGAGCAAGAAAATACATTTCCAGTCTTACAGTAGCCTACATTTAGGCTAAATACAAAGATGGATGGCCTTCTAAAGAAAATGTTTATTATTTATTAATAATGTTTAATATTTTTATATAGTGCAATATTGCATTTTTTGAGCATTTTAAATTATTTTGCTCACTGATTTTTATTCAAATGTTTTACATGTTTGCATGTGTTTTCTTGAACTGTAATATAGAAGGCAAAATATCTAAACATTTACATTTACAATATATAAAAACATGCAAAAAATGGCCAATATCTTGGTTAAAAATATATTTGTTTAGATTTTTTTTTTTAGTATAGTTCATCCGATATAACTTCACTCTTTGAGGAGCGTGTCAGTAATGCAACACTGTTTTATAACCTGTTCATAGAAAGTGCCATGTACAGAAGTGTAAATAGTAGATGAATTCAGTAGTAGATGAATTATTCAGGAAGACAGTCCCACCACCATGAAGCCCACAAAGAGATAATCGATCAGCTAAATGTATTTACCTGCACCTCAACCGGCTTTTTCTCTTCCACCACAACAGGCTGCAGGCAAGCAAATATTGGCATTAAATTTTGCAATAATCTACAATTCCTACGGCACTTTATGCTGGCCATTTATTCTAGCAGGGACAAATGCTAAGTCACTGGTTACACAAAGCCTTTACAAGGGCCTGAATAAATCTGATGTAAGTTATGAATCGGTGGAATGGAGAGTCACATGGTTTGGTTGGCAGCTGTTGTGAAGTGAGGCAGTGGCTGCTGTGATATCACCATAATGGACCTTCACTGATTCATTCATTATTTCCAATGAGTTTTCCACTAATTAAATAAATGATACATGGTATAATGCCGTTGTGTGAAAACACTGCAAAGACTGTGTATAAATATGTAATCTGATTCTGCAGTAAATGCTGCTCCACATAAACTGTGAGTTCGAGTCACATGCAACATGCATAAAAAATCTTCCCAAACTCGTAACGACAATGGTTTATAAATAAGTTGTAAACGAGAGAAAAGCATTTCAAAAGAAAAAAATCCTCTGCTGTTTTCCACCAAAATAAAAGCTCTATGGTTTAACATTGGAAAGCAAACAAAAAACAGCCATGAATAGTAGTACTGTTCATAGGGGTGCTGGAAATCCTTTTAAATGCTTGAATTTTAATGCAGTGTATTTTATTTATTTACTTCACTTTTTAGATAAAATAAGCCTAATTGCTTTCGCCGTTTATATAAAATGAGAACAACTCGTGTGTGGCTGTGGTGTAATCTGTCAGTCATTTTTGATGGAACAGAGTGGGAGATAAAAACATATCGGGAGGTTCCTGCTTCAGTCAGCGTTGCCACCAAAGCAAACAAAAAAGCCCTCCAAATTCAAGATAAGGGTGCAGGATTGCCCCAGCTCAGTAAACTAAATCTATGAAGGCTGTCCTTATTAACTTAAATGTAAACATGAATGAAGATGTTGACTGTGGCATTACATTTTGATCTGCTGACATTGCATCATAGATTTCTTTATTAGTTTTTTTTCTTTTCTTTTTTCAGCGCTGAGCATTATAACCAGTCACATGTTTGGTTTAAAGGCTGAAATGGGAAAATGATCATTTTATAACTCTTTTTGTTGTGGTGAAAACCTGTATCTGAACTGTAAATCCTGCTTTTCTGCAGTCATTTTACAATTTAATATGCTACCATAGACATTGCCCTGCACCCCTTATACAATATTCATTTTATTTGTGTAAGTTTTAAAATGGTTTAAAAGCCTTACATTTGAGTTAAAAAATCCTGCAGATACCCTGTATTACAATATCAAGAGCGATCAAAAATAATGATTATCTCAAAATATTGCAGCCCTATCCTATGATAAAATCTTTCTTTTTTTTAATTTTATATTTTATGTTAGCTATTTAGATTATGCAATCTTATATGCAATTCAGACAGGTGATACATTCTGAACCATAAAAGTGCTGCAAAAGCTTGAAAATGCACATTGAAAATGAAAAGTGCTTGATTTTAACTTTTGAAAAGGTGTATGTACCATGTGTTTTAACAATACTTTTTTAATAATAATAATTATTATTATTTACGTTAAAATATTAAATGTTACAATTCAATGGTGTTATAATTATATATATATATATATATATATATATATATATATATATATATATATTTTTTTTTTTTTTTTTTTTACAGATTTGTTTAATTTTTAATTTGATTAATAATAATAATAATAATAATAATATTTTAACTATTAACTAATAACATTTACTAATGCATTATTCAGATCAAAAGTTGTGCTTATTAACATTAGTTAATGCACTGTGAAAAAGCATGATCTAACAATGAATAACTGTATTTTAATTAACTAACATTAACAAAGATGAATAAATACAGTAATAGGTGTATTGTTCATTGTTTGTTCATGTTAATAAATGAATTAACTAACATTAACCAATGGACCATTAGTTGTTAGCTAAAGTGTTACCAAGTTTTTTTTTTATATATATATAATTTGATTAAATAATAATAATAATAATAATAATAATAATAAACAATTACAATAATATAAATTTTTTATTATTATATAAATGAAAAAAAAATTATTATTATGAAATACTTTACAATTCAATAGTAATATAGTGACTTCTTTATAGATGTAGTTTAGAGTTTATTTTTCATCATTTGATTAAATAATAATTGCAATTGGATGTGTTTCCTTAATTTGTTCAGCATGTTTATGTTTTAATTAATTAATTTGTTTATTTATTTAAATAAATAATGCACAGACAGTTTTATGGCTGGTAAAAAACATTTATGGCTGGTACATTTTGCCATTGGCTGGTGTGGCAAAATGTTAGTTTTAGGCTCTGATTCCAGCTCTTAACAGTAGATCTTTGAATTTGCATGTCTGGAGTTAACAGTAATGTGTCAGTTCTGTTAATATCAGAATAGCCTGTTATCATTTACCACTACTGAAATCTTCATGCTCACCCCAGAACCAAACAGAATAGTTTTATTAATGTGCTTTATTGTTTCTGCTGTCAGGTTTGGGCTTACCTTTGAACGGAAGAGTTTGCTTAATGCACTGTCTTTAGTTTTGCTCTTGGCAGATCCCTCTGGTTTTGTTGCAGCTGCTGCCGCTGCTTTTGTTGCAGACGTGTCCTCTTTCTTTACCGCCGACTCTGCTTTGCTTTCCATCTTAGGTGGCGCTGGGGGAGGAGGAGGAGGTGCCTTGGGTGCTTCCTGTACCTCAGAAAAAAATGCAGTTTGTTTCATTTCAAGCACAAAACAGCAGGTGAGTATACTTTTTTTCCCTTCTATAATGCTTTATTGTCAACTAATCACACCTCAAAACCAACTTTTTGCTTATGAATGAAATGAAATGATGCAAAAGGTAGAAATATTACAAAAGCAATAAATAAATAATTAATAATTAAATGGCTCACATTAGTTGATGGTGCTGGTGGGGTCTCTTTCTGTGACTAAAGAACAGACGTTAAGACAATAAATACCAAGAATCATCTGTATTTAGGACAATAATCTGACGTTTTTTTTTTTTTGTTTTTTTTTGCAAATAAACCTAAGTCTGAATTATTATATATATATTTTTTATTTAAACCTAAATTTATAAATAATTAAAAATAAAGCATGCTTATAATAATACATACATAAATCACTCAATCAATCAATAAACAAATAAATACATTGTATTTCCTAATTTTCTATTATTTATTCATAATTGTAATGAACTAACCATCCTTAGTCAAATAAATAAATAAATAAATGCATTTTATATTTAATTCATTTATACATACAGATTTAAAAATAAAGCTTAGATAAATAAACAATTTAATAAATTAATATATTTTTATATTTATTCACAAATGTATAAAGCATGCTTAAATAAATAATGCATGCTTAAACAAATAAATAAGTAAATAAATATATATATTATATTCATGCATTTGTAAAAAAGAAAAGAAAAAGGCATGCTTAAGTTTACTTGTTCATAAATGTATAAATGAAGCCTGCTGAAATAAAAAAATAAATATTACATTACATTATTTTATATTTATTTATAAATGTATCAATAAAACTGTCTTGAATTAAAGAATGAAGAAACAAACAAATGAATGTATGGACGAATGAACAAATAAATGAATAAATGAATGAATGAACAAATGAATGAATGAATGAATGAACAAATAAATGAATGAATGAATGAATGAATGAATGAATGAATGAATGAATGAATGAATGAATGAATGAATGAAGCTGAAGCCCTATGAGAGAAGTTCTAAAGTCAGAATTTAGGGTGTCACACTAAAAATGTTCAGCCCTATAATAATCATTAAAAGCAATCCTATGCAGAAATAAAAATCTTAAGCAGAAAGTATGAAATAGGTTCTGTAGACTGCTCTCACTAAAAATTATATTATAAGAAAAAATATAATATAATATAATATAATATAATATAATATAATATAATATAATATAATATAATATAATATAATATAATATAATATAATATAATATAATATAATATAATATAATATAATATCTGATGAATATGAATGAGTAATGCTGTGAGAGTCAAGGCTTTATTACCTGCTCTTTAGAAGCATCAGGAGTGGCTTTGGCTTCTTTGCTTGTTTTGGTCGGAGTGACCTTCACATGCAGAAAAGAGAATGAGACACGTAAACATTAGAGTGACTTTGAAACACCATCAGGGTGGTGTGTTTAAGCATATACTGCTCCTTCAGGTACTCCATTTCTCCAAACTGGACCTAGTCTAAGACAGAGATATCAAAAAAAGCATCTTTTGTGAGGATAAAGCCTGTCTGTCAAATCCAGACGCAGTTTAGCCGGGCTTGCTTTGCCACAGGCACACAAAGAGCTCGCTGGCAGGGGCCGATCTGAGCATGTATCTGGTGTTGAGTCAGCCATTGTCCTCTGGAGACGGCGTAGGCCTTCCCGTGCTTTATCACAACTCCAAACGCACAGGCCTCCCTTGTGAGCTTACATTATGCAGCAAACAAAAGCCTGCCACAGTCTGACATGTCCAAAAGATTGATTCAACAGAGTGCCAAACAAGAGTTTAACAGATAAAAAAAATGCAGTGTAACAAATACCTCAATGATAGAGTAAAAATGCATCATTTTAGTCTGGAACAACAAGTCTAGATTTTTCAGTTTAAACTAATACACACTTGTTACTCTTATAAATTTTTTTTTTTTATAAACACTGCATGCTTGTGTTTCTCAATAATATTGAAACTTATGATTGTAGCTTAGCTTAAAACACCGATGAGTTTATGCATTTCAGTGCAATTAAAACAAAAATGTAATTTGAAAGAGAATTCAAACAGCATTCAAATCACCCAAAGCAATTAAAATGTACTTACAAATGTTTTGAAAAAGTTCATAACTGTCTTCTCTGCTGCTTTGGCCTCCTCTGACGGGTTATTTTCTTGTGCAGCTTCCACTGGACTGGGTTTGAGAGCTTCAGCCACCGGCTCCGGCTCTGTGCTGGTCTTTATGTCCACTGGATCCTATAGACAAATCCAGAGAATAAGCCCTTGGGAATGTATTACAACCCTTACAGCTGATGTGCAATAGATGCATTGAAATAGAGGCACAATTCCATCCATGCCTCTGCCTACTCCAGCCAGCAGCAACAATCATCCTTTTATTAACGCCTGTTCCCCCCCCTCACTCATTGATATTCAGCAATGTGCTGGATTTAAAGTCTGCATGTGTTTTAAATGGCAGTAAAGTGTGTCATATTTAGAATATACAGTATGTTTTGCTTGTTATATTTCTGTGGAAAGTTGAACATGTGAAAGATGTAACTCAACAACATCTGGTTGGTGATGACTGGTGTACAGTAGAGTTACAGTAGCTCTTCATTAGTTGTTAGATTTCATGCAAATGTAAAATGCACAAGAAAAAGACAAAAGAAACACTTAACTAAGACAGTTAAACTACTAGATGAATGAATAAAAGACAAAACAAACACACCCTTGAAGACAGTTAAACTACTAGATAAATGTTTTGAATGAATGAATGAATAAATAAATAAACAAACATTTATTTATTTTTAATGAATTAATTATAAAGACAAAACAAACACTTTAAATGTCTGAGACCGGTAAACTACCAGTCAAATGTTTGGAATAATATTAGAATGATATATTTATTGTTATAAAAGCCTCTTATGATCAAAAATACAGTAAAACATGAATTTTGTGAAATATTATTACAATTTAATATTGATAAATTGAAGCATATACGATTATTATATATTTCAAATAAGGTTTTAGATATTATTATTAGTAAGAATATAAAGATGAAATAAATGCTGTTCATTTAGCTTTCTATTCATCAAAAAAATCTTGAAATATTGTATTTTTGTTTACATATACATATTAGGCTGCTTTCAACATTTATAATAGATCCATTATTATTAATAATTGAGGACTAATGATAATTGACAATAATTAAGCGCTAAATATGACCCTGGAGCACAAAAGCAGTCTTAAGTATATTTGTAGCAATAGCCAAAAATAGATTTTATGGGTCAAAATTATAGATTTTTCTTTTATGCCAAAAATCACTAGGATATTATGTTAAGATCATGCCCCATGAAGATATTTTGCAAATTTCCTACCGTAAATATATCAAAACTTAATTTTTGATTAGAAATATGCATTGCTAAGAACTTCATTTGGACAACTTACAACTTTAAATGCGATTTTCTCAATATTTTAACATTTTGAGACTCCAGATATTCAAATAGTATTCCAAATATTGTTCTATCCTAACAAACTATATATCGATGGAAAGCTTATTTATTCAGCTCTCAGATTTTGTTGTTTTCCAAAATTTACATACAAGACTGATTTTGTTGTCCAGGATCACAAATATGAAATATATTTAAACACAAAGTCATTTTAAATTCTAATAATGTTTTACAATATTTCTGCTTTTTGAGTGAATCGCATGCGGTGAGTTTGTCCATGCAGCGGTTTTCTTGTCGAAAAATCATCGGTATTGTAACTGACCTTATTCAGATATGTGAGCTCATCCGGGCAAAGCTCAACTGTGATGTGAATAGTGCTTTCATCAGCACATACATCGACACTGAGCGGCTTATATGAAGCATCTTCTAAAACTTTAGTGCATGTGGACCTCAGTTGGGAAAGCAATTGAGAAGAATCTGCTGAATACCATTTAGTTCTAGTGAGTGCAGGTTCTTCTAAAAGTCCAGAGATGTTCTGCGGTCGAGCCAGTTTTTGAATTATCACCCAACTGTCCTCATCTACAGTCATCGATCTATTAACAGCTAAGATGAACTCAGAAGTGGCAGGAGCGATTTCTTTTCCGGCAATCAGCGCTGCTTCCACAGATGATGGTAATGGTTCTTCTGTAACGACCAAAGTCTCCTTGCACATGTTCCTTTGATGTTCTTCTGACTCTTCTGCATCAAGGCTTTCTTGCTCCTGAGTGATGTGGAAGATTTCCTCAACAATGTCTGCAATTTCTTCAGCAACCAGCAATGGCTCATCAGCTCCAACGACTGGTTCCTCAACATCGACAGTATCAACTGCTAATTGTACAACTGGAGACACACTATCAGCGTTGAGTTTATCACTAATCTGTTTGATACCATTTGGCTTGTTCTCACATGCTTGTTTCTTTTCTTCTGATGTTATGCTTTCAACAAGTTGTAGGAGTTCTGTGTCTTCTTTCAAGGCCTTTTCAGCATCCTCAGTTTTAGGTTCTTCTTCTTCTACAGCCTGGGCATCAACCAATAGTTCCTCTTCAGACTTCAGATGTCCTGTATGTAACTCACTGGCTTTTCTTTTAACTGGCTCTTCAGCTACTGGTTCTTCTCTAACATCTACTGGTTCGTGTGTAGCAGGCCAGTCTGGAAAGATCTCATCTGTGTTTGAGGACTCCAACAGGACGTGCTTTGTCAGTAAACCTGAACTTATGGGTTGTACAGGAATGGAGTCAACCAATTGCAACTTGATCTTCTCCGCGACTTCCTCAAGAATCTCCTTTTGGTCTGCGTTAATTAATACTTTATCCTTTTGTAATGAGAAATTGGTCAGAGTCAAAGTGCATTTATTTGGATTTGTTGTTACCTGGTAGATGCTCGGCAGAAAACTTTCATGTTAAAATCAGCTAAACGTACTAAAGCATTCTTGGTACTTCAAGATTTTTTTGCATTCCAAATTTTTAGTCAAATAATGTTTTTTTCCTCCAAACTAACAGCAAAAAAACAAAAACAAATCATAGCTAATTAGCAATATTTGATGTTTAAAATACAGCCATGTTTCACTGTAGACGAGGCCAGGCAAATCGAGTGGCCAGGAAAATAGTTCAACAAAAAATGAAAATTTGCTGAAAAATGTATTTACCCTCATTCAAGATGTAGATATGTTTGTTTGTTTATCAGAAATGTAGCATTGCATCACTGATTCACCAATGGATGCTCTGCAGTAAATGGGTGCCATCAGAATGAAAGTCCAAACAGCTATAAAAACATCACAATAATTCACAAGTAATCCGCACCACTCCAGTCTATAAATCAATGCTTTGTGAAGCAAAAAAGCTCCATGTTTGTAAGAAACAAATCCATCAAGATGTTTTTAACTTTAAATCATTGCTTCAGGCTAAAATACAAGTCTTCTATTCATAATCGTCAGTTAAAAAGTCCATCCCATGTTTTCCTCTCACATCAAAATCAACCCACGTTTTTAGACTTTTGGAGTGTTTTGGCTTGTAAATGGTGCTTGATCTGTGCATATTTCTCTCCTGATTCAGATGAGAAAACTTTTACACCGGAGAAAGCACATAGTATCGTATTTTAGCTGGATGCAACAATTAAAAAATATATATATATATATATATATATATATGTATATATATTAAATAATGTATTAAGATAAAACATCTTAATGATGGATTTTTTTCTTACAAGACTTCACTTCAAGATATTAACTGATGGACTGCAGTGGTGTGGATTATTGTGATGTTTTTATCAACTGTTTGGAATCACATTCTGATGGCACCCATTCACTGCAGAGTATCCATTGATGAGCAAAAGATGGATTGCTAAATTTCTCAAAATCTGTTCTTCTGATGAAGAAACACACTCCTCTACATCTTGGATGGCCTGAGAAAGTGTAAGTTTAAATTTTTGCAACTTCTACTTACAGGCTTCATGTCGATTTTCAGATCCACTGCTTTGACCGGTGCATCCACTGAATCGTTGTTTTCTGCTGCAGGTTCGCTTTTCTTTTTGAACATTTTACCAATGAAGCTAGACATCTCATCTCCACTGGGCTTTGCAGCTTTTTTGTGTGGTTCAGCATCTGATGATTTAGTTGTTTTTTGCTCAGGGGTCGTTTCCACATGCACGGGTCCATTCGCTTTGCTGCTGTCTACCTCCTCTTTTTCTGGTGGTTTTGGTTGATTTGTGACAGGGGCTGGTGGGGTTTCACTCTTTTGCTCCACTGCTGCTTCTTTGCTTGTCTCTAGAAATATATATATATATATATATATATATATTAAAAAAATAATGAATGCAATGTACAGGGACAAATAATATTTATTGCCTTCAGTTATCAATATGATAATAGAATTGACCAGTCATAAATCATAATACACACCCACTTCTTATACACACTCAACATTTTAAAGAACAGTTGAGGTTAAAGCCAAAATGACACAAGAGTACAATTATATTCAACAAGAATGCGTTTGCATACTAGCATAAAGTGTGTTTCTGGCCTTATTTCTATGTGCATTGTACAACTTTCATTCTCTCTTAATATGTGCATGAATAAATGCATGCATCAGCATTTAAGGAAAATGTACTTATGAGTACATTTTGTTTTTATAAAGGCTTTGTGAAAGTACAAACTAGCATTGCACACCAAATGCAAATTAAACATTGCTTTATCCACCATGCACCTGACTACAACACCCAAAGTTTATACAGAGCTTTGAGTCATGTTCTCGATTGTTGGCTGACTTGCTGAGTTAATCCAAACAATGTACATGCCAGCCAGTTTAGCTTTACTCCTTTATATGCTTACTTTGAAATTATAAAATGAGATAAATTAAATTACATGAACAGAATAAATGTGCAGTATATCATATACATACCAGGTTCAGTTTCATCTGGAGCTGCTGCTGCATGTCCATTCAGCTCTCCATTTTGGACTTTTTTCTCAGCATTTGCCTGGTGAATTATACTGGTTATTTTCATAATCTGTTGTTATTTTACATCAAAAATATGATTATATTTGATTATATGAAATTTGTTTATAGTTTTGTATTTTCCATTTATTTAACTATTTTAACTGATGTATATATATATATATAATTTATAATGCATAATAATTTATAATATGCCTTTTCTGAATCAAGATTATACACAAATATCTTCCAAAACCAACACATTGCTGCCATAAAACTTGCTACATTGATAACATTTGCTATAATCTATGACTAATTTGAACAAAATAGTGTTTTTAGAACTACACAGAATATTTGTACTTTTAACAATATAATAATGATATTGCTAAAATGTTTGAAAATAAATTATAGATTTTCTTGTATATTTAACTTATAATATAGATGTTGCAAAATAAAGCTATGTCGATATATATATATATAAAAAAAGAGGAAAAAATTCACCTTCTGCCGTTTTTTCGGAGATGATTGCTCGTTTCCCATGGTCACTTCAAGTCAGCAACTAAATATCGGCATTGACATTGATAATTATTAAACATAAATATGATGAAAATATGCAAAATAAGTCTGTTACAAGAGTTACATTTAATCATATCACTAAAAGTCCGAATAAGAAAAACAGATCGCTGCAGGGTGGAGGTTCAGTCCCATGCACGGATGAAAATTACATTTTTAATTAATATTTCTGATTACTATAAACCTTACAGACAATTGCATATACAGATTTTATAAAAATACTGAAATTAATAAAAACAAAATTAATACAGAATATTTGTATCTACCTTTCCACTGTCTTCTGCCCCAAACTGACAAGTAGAGTCTGTGTACAGTTTCCAAAGCTCGATGAAAGCAAGTCTGCTGTCTGTCAGCCCGCGTGTGTACACATATACCTGTCCTAAGAGAGGGTGGGGCTCAATACTTATTACCTGAAGCTACTTGAGAGATAAACTGTGGATGAGACATGTCCTGTAAACCTATTAGCACTGATGAACTCATGATCATGTCCTATTGTTTCTCACTGATGAGCTTTTCCACCTAAATACAGAAGATACGATTATCATACACATCAAAGATAAGCATCAGTCAGTATCATCCATTGCTTCAGTCAAAGCACCGAAGCAGAGAAAGTGTCGGGCTGATCTGAGAACAGCTCTGGTTTTGTAGGTGTGGTTGAGCCCAAACAGGATGTGTGTAGAGGATATATAGCACAAGTTTATTTGCGCAGCATGACTCTCATCCAGGGCTTGAGTACAGAGTACATGACATCAAACTTTCCAACCTAAGTCTTTATTTATTTAATGATTTAATTGCAGAATACATGGAAAGGTACATGAAAAACAATTAGGAATAGTTTTGAACTTTCTATGCATCAAAGAATCCTGAAAGAATCTGGTTTCCACAAAAATATGAACCAGGACAATGGTTTTCAACATTGATCATATCAGAAAAGTTTCTTGAGCAGCAAATCAGCATATTAGAATGATTTCTGGTAAATCATGTGACACTGAAGACTGGAGGAATGGTGCTGAAATCTAGCTTTGTACATTTCAGAATAAATTACATTTTAAAATGTAGTAAAATAAAGAAAAGTTATTTTATATTATATTATATTATTATATTTATTTATAATAAATAAATAAACTTTTAAAAGGTACTGCAAGTTGCCTTAAAAATGTATATCAGTGTAATAAAGATGAGCCTATTTTTCCAGAGATGTTTCAAAGAGCATCTTGCGCTTCAGCTAAAGTAAGTATTATTTTTATTATTTATTATTATTATTATTTATTTTTTGTTTTTGTCAATTTTTTTTTTTTTTTTTTGAAACGTCATAATAAAAAATAAACGCTGATTTATATTTTATAAAATAACTTTCTTTAAATGGTTTCATTTGTATTAACTATAAAACCCTGCTCTGGACTTCACAGCAGATTCATTGCAGACCGTTTCATCTTTCCAGCCTGTTAAACTGATCAGTTTAAGCTCATCATCAAACATTTTTGTAGATTTGTTTGGGAATCCTGATGAACCCGTGTTTTGATCATCAGCTCCAGATTGTAAAATAAATCCTACAGCAAAGTACATCTAAAGTCAAAGTATTTGTACAATACACTGCTGTGTTAGGCTTACAGTATAAATAATATACTGTATATAATAATAATTAAAATAATAATTTTCTCGACATAATATAATTCTTCTTACTGCACGACATGCATAAATACAGACAAAACACATGCCGATTGTCTCCCACAGGCCCCGCTCAGCCGTTTCAGTCATTGTCCATTCCCACTAAATGCAACTATTCAATGGACACATGGATGTTTGAGCTGAGGAATCCTCTTGCTTTGCCAAAACGTACTGTAAACTCGTCTTTAATATCTCATTAAATGAATGTCAAGCAGAACACTCTAATATGTAAAGTGTGCTGTGTTTTCCTGTTCATCAGAAAGCATGACAACGAACAAAGGAGCTGATTTTGCCATGTAAGCTTCGTATACAGAGACACATTGTAAATGCACACACTGGGGGCGAACAATCAAATTCCTCCATGGTCACTGTGAACTCAATCTGCCACCATGAGGAATTCTTGCAACATGCTAACAGTGAAAAACCTTGAAGGCATTCCACTAAATCATCCAAATGAAGCATATTTTCATTAAGATTAAAGACCGCACAGAATGCAAACAAGTTGCAATTATAGTTTTTACATTTATCAAATTAATATTTGTCACTGATGCTCAAATATGCACACATGGAAATTAAAGATAGCTTTTAAAAATAATCATATATGAATGGTAATGTTGGGAAAAGGGGGGTAAATTGCATATCATCCCAATATTTGTCTTTGGGTGTAACGCTGTTTACTAAGAGGATGTTTAAGAAACTAGTACTAGCAACCAGAGTGAGTTTGTTCAGTCAGGTTGTGTCCGCTGTCATTATGTTAACTAAATATTCAACAGCTTGTGTCTCGCTCACATGGCTATAATGAAGCTGAAAGACCTGGTTCACCCAAAAATGTAGATTTGGTCTTCATTTTCTGTCATACATTTCTTAAATACATTAAATAAGTTAGTTTGAGATGTCTTGAAGGTCGTTTTTTTCACTTATCAATACAAAGACTGTATTGCAACAGAAAATGCATCAAATAAAAGCACATTATAAATCACAAATTGCATAATATGCACAGGCAAATAGGAACAACCAAAATATCTACAATATATCTTAAAATAATCCAAGACTTAAAGTAACAAGTCAGTCGGCCAAGCTGAATTCAAGTGCATGGGTTTTTCTTCATATCAGCCCTGTGGGGTTTTAGAATGTAAACAAGTAGGCCTACAATAACATTTAATTGTCATTTTTTAATATTTTCAAGATGTTTTTATTATTTTTTATTTCTGGTTCTTTGACAAAGCTATATCTACAAGTATAAAGTTGGGGAAAGGAAATCAATCTCTGGGGACATAAAAGTATAGATATACTGGTTTAAATCATCATCATAAAATGTGTATGTGTCTATGTGGAAACAAATCTAGGCTATTATTGTCCAGAAGATGTCAGTAGGCTAAGTGCTGTGAAAATCCTGACCACAACGAGCACTGCGGATAATAATGAGAAAATAAATGCACAACTTAAGTGCTCAAGTCTAAACCGTGTCATTCTCCCTCTTACAAAGGCAGCACATTTCCGAAATGGCAACAACAAACTCATGAATACCCACGTGCTTCATTCCGCCGCCGTTCACGCGCGTGCACGAGGTCCGTTACTCCGTTTCCTGTTCAAGATGGCAGCCACCATGAAGAAAGGAGTGGTATGTGTTTACATAAACGTCTTTCTGTCCAGATTCACGTCGTGTTTTTGCGCGTGTTTAGTAACCTGTAAGTGAGGCTGAAAGATGTGAAACAGTGCACGAGAGAAAGAGCGATGAGTGACTCCGGAGAGTATTTGTTTTCATTTTTTCTTAGAGCAGCTAAATAGCTAACGTCACATGATTCGGGATTTTTCTGCCATTGACATTTAATTTTTTTATTTACATTTATTTATTTTATTTACATTTACGTTTATCGCTCTACAGTAGGCCATTTGCCTTCAGATCATGTGCAAGTAAATATCTGTTTTTGTCACTGTGTGGTTATTTCATAAGAATACAGCTACATTATATATAAATTCAACCTTTTGGAATTCACAAAGTGCATCACAGAAAGTAACTGTATTATATGACATAAAATATTATTTTCTGAGAATTTTTATATCAAGCAGAATTTAAAAAAAAATAGAGAGCAACATTAGTTGTTTATATTGTTATAAATGCATTTTTTAATTATAAATCTTGCTCAAATCATAACAGGCAGCTGAAGATGTCAATGTAACATTTGAGGACCAGCAAAAGATCAACAAGTTTGCCAGGAACACAAATCGGATGTCTGAACTTAAAGATGAAATCGAGGCCAAAAAGGTAAATAATTGTTTTGATTTGTCTACATTTTGGGTTGTATTTTGTTCAGGCAGATGCTGATCAAACTTTTTTCTTTTTTTTTGTAGAAATCCTTACAGAATCTCGAGGATGCCAGTGATGACCTCATGATGTGTGAGGACGATGCAATGCTGATCCCGTATCAGATCGGAGATGTGTTCATCAGTCACTCGCAGGAAGAGACGCAGGAAATGCTGGAGGCAGCGAAGGTGACGTGAGCCACACAAACCAAACCAAACCCTGTGTGTTTATGTGTGTTGTGCCTGAATCTGGAACACCTTGTAGCCTAATGGTTGAACATCTATGCTGGAAAGCTTGTAGGCTCAAATCTCCCAAGAGTCGTGTAATCATTGTGGTCTTTGAAATTTAGTAAAAAAAAATACATTGTCATAATACAGTATAACAGGTTAACTTTTTTCTTATAACAAAAATAACTGAACATTTAAATACAATAAAGCAATACAGCAATACAGAAAATATATATAAAGTTTTAGACCGATTAAAGTTCAAAAGAACTATAAAGACCCATATGTATCACTTTACGATAAGACCTCATTAGTTAACCATTAACATCCACAATGAGCAATAGCTACATTTGCTACAGAAGTTATTAATCTCTTATAAAAATTTCTTAGTTCATGTTAGCTCATTAAATAATACAATTGCAACTAGATTTTAAGATGTTATTGAATATCAGAATACCTAAGATTAATGAATGTTCAGAAGAATTTTTCATTGGCAGTTTGGTAACTAATGAATTAACTAATGTTAACTAACGAAGCCCTAATGCAAAGTGTGAATTAACAATAAAGAATCAAAACACTTTTTTTAAACAATATCTAGGGCATTTTGTAGTCCATATCAAAATGAAAGAAAAAAAAGTTTGAAACTAAATAGCCTATTAAGTCTAAATATTTAAGTATTTGGTGCTGTGATGAACATCATAGTGAATACACAAACCTGAATGGCTATTTAAAATGATTTTAATATGTTTTAGAAAGTAGCGCTTTATTTATGGGGTTTCTGGGCAGCATTTTCTGCATTTTAGCGCCATCTGCTGTCAGAGAGTGAATGTGCTTTCATTCAGCGCATCTCTCACGTGTTCCCCATGTGCTTCTCATGCATGATTGTTTACATCAGAGCAACATGCTCTTTTAAGCAGCATACATCGGTGTTGTGCATTTTGCATGTCTCACGCTAACTTTTCACTCGCGTTTGCAACTAAAAATATACCTGTGCAAACTGTAAAATGTATTTAGGAGCAAACGAAATATAATCCCTGCAGAAATTTAAAAATATCTTAAAAGTGTATGACAAACATCTTAATCATTTTAAGAGATCTTAGATTTTGCGTCTGTTGATGAATTATGAAATTGTTTATGTTAAGGTGTTTATTGCAGATGGTTGTAATATCTAACACACATTATTCAATATATAGATTTTACTAGTATCAGCACAATTTGAGTTGCTGCACATCATGTACAAAGCAGCCTAACGTAAAACTGCCCAGCATCTTAACGTTGTTGGATTTTTCTCAGAATTGTTAGATGGTAAAAAATGTTTTCTTTGTTGGACTTTTTGTATCTCATTTTTTCAATCCCTAAGAAAAGTTACCGGCCAACTGGCGTCTAGCTTCCTTTGCTGTGCAAAACCAATTTGTTCTTGTGTTTCTTGCTTGCCGAGTGTTTATTTTGAGCCCTTGTTGTACTGCTCAACATTTCCATTCTTCTATTCTGCTATCCACAGGAAGCTCTGCAGGATGAGATCAAAGCTCTGGAGGGTCGTGTGTCGTCCATACAGGAGCTCCTTGGAGATTTGAAGGTTCAGTTATATGCCAAGTTTGGAAACCACATCAATCTAGAGGCAGATGAGAGCTGAGACCTTGAGCATGACCTCATAGACTATCAGTCTCCAACAGGAAATGGCATTTCTACTCTGACAGCAAGTTCTCGCCCTGTTTAAACTAGTGTTCTTTGTTGCATTTCACATTTCGTTATGTTTAGTGAATTAATTGAGCTGTTGCATACAGGTGGTTTTGGGCTGCATGAAGCATCCAGCAAGAGAGAATGAGAGGCACTGATGTAAAAAAATAAAAATCTAAATATTCCTTTGTTTCAGTTTTCTTATTCAGTTTTGTTGTATTATTGGTGCAATGATGTATGCTTAGCATAATAGTGTATTAAGTGAGTCGCTTTGGATAAAAGTGTCAGCTAAAGGATTTGTGTAATGCAAGTTATTTAATATTTATTTAAAAAAGTTACACTATCATTTAAAAGTTTAAGGTCCTTTTGTAAAGAAATGAATATTTTTATTCAGCAAGGGTACATTAAATTGATCAAAAATGACAGTAAGGACATTTATAATGTTAAAAAAAGATTTATCGATTTGAAATAAATTCTGTTCTTTTGAACTTTGTATTAATCATAGAATCCTTGAAAAATGCATCATGATTTCCACAACATGAAGCAGCAACTGTTTCAACATTGATAATAATAAGAAATGTTTCTTGAGCAGCAACTCAGCATATTAGAATGATTTCGGAAGATCATGTGACTCTGAAGACTGGAGGAATGATGATGAAAATACAGGAATAAATTACGTTTTTAGATATAGTCAAAACGGCTATTTTAATTTTGAATAATTTTTACATCTGAAATATTTGGATACATGAAATGGAGTCTCCAAAGGAGGAGAGGGGAACTAGAATGGTGTTATGATACAACAGATAAAGCAATTTTTTTTTATTTATTTTTGTAGTTTTGAAGCTAAATGTTCACTTTTACCCCGAGGCCCCAGCGAGGATTGAACTCACGACCCCTGGTTTACAAGACCAGTGCTCTAACCACTGAGCTATGGAGCCAGTTGATGTGTTTTTTTCGTTTGTATCCATTTTCAATGACAATGATACTCTTATGCCTCCTAGACAGTCTATGCAAATCACCAGCAATTTGCAAAATGATTACTCAGCCTGATGACTTTGTTTCTAAATGGGAACAGATTAAAAAAATATATATATATTCAATCACTTGCTCACCAATGGATGCTCTGCAGTGAATGGGTGCCGTCAGAGTCCAAACAGCTGATAAAAACATCACAGTAATCCACACCACTCCAGTCCATCAGTTAACATCTTGTGAAGTGAAAAGCTGTATAAAAAAAACATCAGGATGTTTTTATTTTCAGACCTTCACTTCCAACTAAAATATGAATCCTTTATCCATAATATTGCTTTCTTAGTGGAAAAAAATCAGTCTAGTCTGAACCAGGAGAGAAATATGCAAAGATCAAGCACTGTTTACAAAACAAAAAAACAAACAAAAAAATTACATTATTTAAATATGTTTTAGAAAGTAGTACAGCTACTCAAAAAAGATTTCAGTGGATTTTGATGTGAGAGTAAAACAGTGAATGGACTGCAGGAAGACTTGCTATGGATCATGGAGTTGAATGGATTATTGTGATGTTTTTATCGGTTGTTTGGACTCTCATTCTGACGGCACCCATTCACTGCAGAGCATCCATTGCTGAGCAAGTGATGGAATGCTACATATCTCCAAATTTGTTCTGAGAAAAATCTACAAACTCATCTCATCATCTTGAATGGCCTTACATTTTCATGAAATTATAATTTTTCATAAATATATATATATATTTTCACCAACTTTTAACAAATTATTACCTTTATATAACAAACTATGGACTGTTAACTTGGGACACAAATGGTGAGAAGCATTCAGAATCTAGAAGGTTTCCAAAAAGCCTGGATTTCATCTCAAAATCAGAGATGAATAACAAGTTATTCATATGTTGTACTGATTTTCAGCAGGAAGCTTTGAAAAACGCAAATACAAACAGCCAGATTGAGCATTAAAAAGCTGTGACCCTCATGCATTATTTTCACAAGATATCATCATATGTATATCACTTTCATATATTATTCTGCTGAGCAAGAAATATAATTATTATTTTGTAATTGCATCATTACAGAGTGATCACATCACTACATGGTGTCAGAACCGTGCTAATTGGCCTAAAAGAAGTGAGTGCTGAATTCCAGCTGTTGTGATTTCTTCATCTGCTTGATCAAATGCTGGTCTGGTCCTGCTGGAGCAGGTGTGATTGAACTGGCCTAATTTAAGTGAGCGTGCTCCTCCAAATAAAACAGCACATACATAAATGCTCCAGCAGCCGACCGGAGGATCCCGATCTCAATTAAGAAGTTCCTAAAGAGAAGCTCCGCCCACTCTCATCCAGCATCATCAGCCTAAAGCCTGAATCTGAGGAGATCAGAGATCTTACTTCACACACAGCAACAATTGCATGCTTTCCTATCTTTCTTAATTTCTTTACTTCCTGTGTTTTCTGCTTCCCTTTTATCATGTCCATTCTGCCTTTTTCTTCATTTCCACCCTTGCATCTTCCATCCTTTCTTTTTTTATTTTCTTCCTTTTCTTCCACATCCTCAATTTTCCTTTTTCTTACTTTATTTATTTTCTTTTTCTTCCTTTACACTGTTCCTTCCTTCCTCCTTTCCATTCTTAAAAAAAAAAGTCTTTACTTGTTTCCTCTCTTCCTTCATTTTCCTTTTTCTGCTTTCAGTCTTTATTTCCTTCCTTTTTTCATCCTTCCTACATTTCAGTTTTTACATTCTTCATCATATTAATTCCCTTTCTTCATTTTACTTCCTTTCTTTCCTTCATTTTCTCGTTCAACTTTTCTTTCCTTCCTTTTTTCCCCATCTCTACATTTCTTTTCATCCTTTATTCTGTTCATTAATTGGCTTGAGAAAGCCCACGGACTGATCTACAATTTCAGCTTCTTCTTCTTCTGAGACTAAATTTGAAAATGTGTCTCTTCATACAGCTTTCAAGCCACAACCACCAAACTCAGGTGAGATCTTCAGACTGGTCTGACTCTGGTTATGCATATCTTTTTTTTTTAACTAAATCTACGGAAAGTTCCATAGACTTTCACTGAGTGGTCAAAACGTCTGTACATTAAGACAGTGATTCTCAATTCAATCCCTCATTCTAACAAGCCACTGAAACGTGCCTTGTTTATACATTTTGATCACCACACAGTGTTACTGGCTATGAAACATTTTGCATGTCTCTTTTATTAAACACACCTGATTCAGATAAACAGCGCATTAGAAGAGATCTCCATGCATGAACTGTGTTCTGATTGACAGAGTCCCTACACAGTGTTCATTGCTTTGTGCTAAATCAGGCTAGCAACATGCTATTAACATCCATCTAAACTTTCAAACTTTCAAAAGCTTTTACATCTGCTTCAAACTTTCAGGCTAGGTTTTCTCAAGCCAACTCCGAAAATTGTTCACAAACTTTACTCATCTAGTTTCCTTTATCCTTCATCTTGATTCCTTTCTTTTTTTCCTTTCAGCTCTTATTTCCTTCCTTATTTCCACCCGTCTTTCCTTCATTCTTTTAATTTCATATCTTCTTTCTTTCTTTCTTTCTTGCTTCAGTGATAAAGTCATCACAGTGTATTATACCTCATGAGCCTTTTGCCTTTTCTCTTTAGGTAAGAACTAGATATTTATGTTTAGATACAAACTATTTTTTAATTATTATTATTATATATATTTTATTATTATTATTATTTTTTTGGTGGCTCAAATCTCTTCTTCAATGCAAGTATACTGTTCTTTGGATATTTATTGCTCATTTTAGCATCTACCCAGTGAAGTTATGCTCAAACATTCGTTTAGTCGTAAAACTAAACGATGAACCTATGTCTGATGCTTCATTTATTGCTTTTGTTCATGAAAAAAATCCCCCCCCCCCCCAAAAAAAAAGACAGTGCCCTCCGGTCATACAAGATGTAGATGAGTTTGTTTCTTCATCAGAACATATTTGGAGAAATGTAGCGTAGCATTCCATCACTTACTCACCAATGGATGCTCTGCAGTGAATGGGTGCCGTCAGAATGGATGTCCAAACAGCTGATAAAAACATCACAATAATCCACAAGCATATTTCTCCAAATCTGATCTGATCTGATCTGATGAAGAAACAAACTCATCAACATCTTAGATGGTCTGATGGGGAGTAATTTTTCAGAAAATGTTAATTTTGGGCAAACTATTGCTTTAAGGAGACTTAATTGCTTTATGGGATCCACATTTTTAAGTTCATATTGATGCCGGTTGTGATGTCAGATTTAGTAATTACAATTGTCCACTGTAAGGTATGATCCATAGTTATGATCCATGATTTGACATGCACTTCCACAATCTTTCCACTATGGGTCTCTGTTTCTCAAGTAATTCCATGCTTGGCGCAGTACTTTAGACACTTCCACCCAATTTTCACACCAGAACGTCTATGGGGGGTTGCATGGAAAGGTCATCACCAGCAAATCAAGATTTCTGATTGAATGTCTCATTCTAACAAGTCACTGAAACGTGTCTTGTGTATACGTTTTGATCACCATGCAGTGTAATTGGCTACGAAACAGATGGCAAACACATGGTGCGCTGTGCTGCCCATGGGAGAACAACCACAAATCTGTCTTCCAGTCCTCTCTCCTTTCCTCTGGGGAGCTCATAGTCATCGCTCAATATCTCCCTAAAGCCCTATAAAACATAAATCTCCACAGAGACCTATCACACTCGGTCCTTCTTGTGTCAGAGGTAATCACAACTGCCCATGAACAAACATCACTAATTTTTAATGCTCTTTTATGCTGCATGCTGCTACTTGTGGATTATTTAGGAGTATGAGAATCTCTGGTCTGAAACAGCTGCACTTTCCTAGTGTTGCCTTCTATCCTTGTGTGCTGTCTGGTATCTGGATGTATTATATTACTCACTCTGAAATATGAAACAGACTTTTTCAATTCTTTTTAAATCCAGACACTTAGGTATAAGAAATATTTTGTGGAAGATATACTGCAGCAATCCATCTCAAAGCCCAAATCTGATAGGCTGCAAAATGAACTTCATCTTTTAAATACCTAATGCATTCAGCAGGGGTTTGAAGTCCTGGAGATGTGTCTCCCTGCAGAGTTTGTGCTGGAATTCCCGGCTTTCCACAAAAAAAAAAAAAAGAAAAAAAAAGAAAAAACTGTGCAATCGAATGTCACTTGTAGTTTTTCTGACTTAAAATGCATGCGAAAACCTAGATGTATGATGTACACAGCTAATTGACTTCTAAACAAATAAAAAGCTTCAATGAGTCAAAGTTTCTACAAACACATGATAATAGCTGTTCAGCAAATGTTTGCAAAGACAGGTGTGTAAAACAGCACACCATCTTCAATGCTGTTAATTGTATGTCTAACAAATGCTAATGTTGCAATGCGTTGCTTATCCTCTGCAGTTTAGTTGCTAAGAGACGTCTTTATAAACAATCATCAAAACATTTGCCATGTTTTGTTTCTAGTAGGATATCAAGTAAGAGCCAAGTTTACAAAAAAATATTTTTCTAAGAATGTATTACAACATTGTTAATAATCAGACAATCTTTTGCGCAGCAAATCAGCATATTAGAATGATTTCTGAAGAATCACGTGACACTGAAGACTGGAGGAATGATGCTGAAAATACCCAAGAATACATCACATTTGAAATAAAATAAATAATCGTACTGACCCCAAACATCTGAACAGTAACTAGAGTTATATAAGTGACTTTTTTGGACTATATTGCATTTGACATAACAGCTCAAAGTTCAAAGGCCAGCTATCAGTTAGCACAAACCTCCTCAGTACTTTCCCATCACCGGTGAAGTGTATACACATTTAAATATGTAGTATCAGTGAGTTGACTCAGCCACTTGATATTTTCAGACAGGTGTGTAGCATGGATCAGCTGTCTTAAGATGACTTCTCTGCATCTAGGACATTCAGACTGACAGTGCAGAATGCGCTCACAAAATGGCAAATCCAACATCCTCCGTGCACTTGATGGAAAACAAGCGCCTTCACTTGACAGCCCATGTAGAAGAGATTATGACAGCCTGACATGTACTGGAGCACCAGGGGATTTGTGGCAGATTATAAACCTTGGCCCACTGCTGGATGTGGCATGGAAAAGAGCTCAGGGACACGTGATACGACTCGCAGCGTGGGCTGTGTAAGAGAACTCATTGAGGATTCGGCGTGAACGAGACGCTACGTTGGCCCAGATGGACTTGCAGTGAGGAAGCAATCACTGGCAGGGACTTGGAGATGAATTCATTTGCCAATAATTACATTTCAATCACTGTGACTCGGGACGCTCTGCTAGGATGCTGAGGGCTTGCTGAATGAAGTCATATTAATGTGTGTTTGAACTTTGCAGGGAACAAACTGTTTGAAACAGAGTTTCAGAGCTGGGCCTATCATTATTACTAGTCTGTCATTGCCTTTGGGAGAGGGAGTGTTGTTTTAAAGGGATAGTTCATCCTGTTAAATTTTAATTCTGTCATGTAAGTATACTTGCATTCGTGTTTCTCTAAACTTGTGTGATTTTCTTTCTTCTGTACATCAGGGATGGAGGATGGATATCCTGTTTTTTTTTCTCAATATAATAAGAATTCATAAGCTTGTCAAGTTCGAAAATTATGTAAAACCACAAAATGATGGTTGTATAGTAAATGATTTGTATAGTAACTTGATATTCTAAACCGTTGTCCTGAAACCACTACAAAAATAACATATAATTATTTACAGAATTTTCATTTTTTTGGTAAATGGTTTTCTTTAAATATAAAAACAACACTTTATGTATTGCATTATTATGCATCTTCTCCATATTTTGGTCAGATAATCTTAGGCCCTTTTTTTCCTCCAATCTAATTTTTAATAATCTTCAGATCTCCTGAAAATGTTTTTGATATGGTAAATTTCTTTATTTTCTCTGAAACATTTTCAACTAAAAAAAACCTAGGAAAAAAAAAAAGAAATGTTATGAATAGACTGAGTTTAGATTGCACCAATTTGATCGTATCAAATTACATAATTTTCTTTCTTCACTTTTTTTTTTTTTTTTTTTGCAAACTGTTGCTTTAAATAATGTATTTTTGGCTCCATCTTCCTTCATCACTGATCATTGTTTTCAGATTGGACCACATCCATGTGAGCTCCACCAGCCTTCCCTCCGTATATCAAGGGCAACTCTCCAAAGATTTTATGATTACTAGCAACTTGATAATCAATCAACAAAGTTCTAGATTTGAAATCTTGAGTCCAAAGCAAGTTTTTCATCTAATATTTCTATGTTATGTTTATGTCAGGAAATGATAATAGCTTTAGTTAATTAACAATAACAACAATCTATGAATGAGAACCTCTACATGCTAACCTGCCAAACTTAGTTGTGCCCGACTAGGTCTGATATCCCACTTGAAGTTGAGTCGAGGGTTTTTCTCTTGCATGTGCCGTTTTACCGGTTCATCCTCCTGTGATGACTCACGGGCGCCTCATGATGCCGAAAGCAAGGAAGCAAATGCATTTCGAGAACATCTGCGGCATGTAATCAATCAAAGTTCCTCTTTGTATCAGTCATCCATTGATATTAGAAATGGGCTAAACTGATTAGAGGGGAAGCACAGAGAACTTCTATCATCGGTCTCGCCGTTCTCTCCCATCTGCAGCGCTCTGAGACAGAGCACTATTGGGTGAGGGATAAAACATTAATCTTCTTTTAGTAAGTGTGGTAACTGCTTTCTTCCCGTGAGCTGGCCGGCGGCTGCCTGGGCGACTGCTTCCTCCAAATATGTTTTCGACTTGTACTGTGGGGCACAATGGGCCCGGAATTTCATCTTCACATATTAATGTATTACAGATGTATGAGTGTGTTTAGTTACTCAGTATCAGAGTCAGAAGGTAATGGGGCCTTGTGGCAAAAAAGCTCCACAAATTCAAGGTGAAGGGGCAAAAATTGCCCATGCACACTTATATTACATCTATAACGGCTGTTGCGATAAAAATGAAATGTTAAAATCAAAGGTTTTTAATATTTAGATCTGTGCATATTGCATCAGATCACTTTTTCATGCATAGTTTTTATGTGTTGAGTATAATAACCAATAACACACGTTTCTTTTGAGCCTAAGAACGTGATGGCCAATCAGAGGCATTTTTGATTAGTCAGTCCTGAAAACTGGCCAATCAGAGGTGTTTAAATTAGTCAGCATTGAAACTCTGGCCAGTTTGGGAAATCAGTTCCAGGGGCAAATATTGCCCCTTAATGGAAAAGTAAATATTAGATGCTGCTCAGTGTAGATTTAGAACAGGTTTCCTTAGTCAGCAATGAGAGCAGTAAGACATAGCCTTAAACCAAAGAAATATGAAATGAAATAAAACTTCAGTTGTCCCTCTGTCTTATAAATGAATGAATGAATGGAGTTACAGTTACACTTACTATATAAATAAAGGAGTCAATCAATCCATTTAAAGTACACTTAAATATTTATACATTTATTCTGTAGAAAAAGATATTTTGAAGAATGTTGTTAACTAAACATTTTTGGGTCCCATTGACTTCCATTATATTTTTGGTCCATATTATGGAAGTCAGTTGGACCTGAAAATGTTTAGTTACTCACATTCTTTAAAATATATACTTTTGTGTTCAGCAGAAGAACAAAAAAAAAATACAGGTTTTGATATACATGAGGGTAATATTTGTATTTTTGGGGGGCGGCAAACTGTCCTTTTAAGTGAAAGATCACTTCCTATGTATTAATGATGTCCATGTTTACTTTGTCACTATGACAGTTTAACATTATAAACAATAAAACCCTAAATCTGCTCAAGTAATAAATAGTTTTTTTTTTTTTACAAAAGAGCATAAAATGATAAGCTTCACATTTCTGTGTGTAACTCCTCAAAAACGGCCCTGTTCACTTCAGTTGCAAAGCTGATATTTATTTATTTATTTATTTATTCATTTATTTATTTATTTTTGTGGTAATCAACAATATGCAACAAATGCTGTTTTCTGAAAATGACTTGTTAATTTACTCTGGCATCGTTCACACGCAACCAAATTTGCATTAAAAAATTGCTTCTGATGCCCAGGATACTGCCAAATTTGTCCCAGACATTTCTGTATATCCAGTATTCATGTGAAAGACGGGGGAAACAATAGGCACAGTACTTAGAAATGGACAGATATATCATGATAAATGGATGTCATTAAGGGCCCCTTTACACTTGGCATTAATTTTTAATTCACATTTACAATTCACAATTTGCATCCCAACACATCTAATGTGTGATAAAATCACATTTACCTGTGCAAAAATCACATTATGTCTTATGTTCTGTATTATATTTATATATTATAATTTATAATATATATATATAAATTACATTTTTTATTAACTTGATATTTTATTTGTATATATTATTTTATTATTATATTTTATTGATGCAAGTCATTTTATATTTTATTAAATTTTATTCAAATCTATTAACATTTTATATTTAATTTAAGTCTCCTTTCTGTTGTATTTAAGTCTAATTTGATTCTATTTTCATGTACCAGTAAGTGTCAGCTTGTTTAAACAATTACTTAGATGCATTTCAGTGATCTGATCATAATGCTTTTATACTTGGCTTTTACTGTATAGCCAAGTGACTTCCAACTGTAAATTGCCTCCCTGCAAAGGCATGTTCATGTCAGGTGTAAAAGGTGGCCTCTGTTTTCTTTTGTTTCTTTCTTCTGTCTAGTGGAAAGCAGCATTACTCCTTCTAATAAACACACAATCCCATAGTCAGTTGTAGTAGATGACCGCTTTGAGAAGGTTGACTTGTTTGTCACCCCAATATCCCTGAGCATCTGATGGTCGGCTGTAACATCTGCTGTCTCATTTGCCATTCTAATTCAATTCCCAGCGTGGCTGGAACTGGGAGAGAGCGCTCTAATTGACTCCATTTGCAACATACTTTTTCAAGAGTTGTTTTCGGAAATATTTACGGTCACATCTCACAGAGGTCATTGCTCAGGGACGCTTACTGACAAAGAGTTGAACTAATATTCATAGTTGTATATAATTTCATACCCAGAGAAATTTAAAGGGACAGTTCACCTAACAAAAGGAAATTCAGTCATCATTTACTTTGTTAACTCCAAAAAGAAAATTCACAGAGATCTTCCGAATTTTGAGCTACATTTGTAGCTTTGTGTGAGAAACAGACTGAAACCACTAAAACTTACTAAAACTAAATGAATAAGAGTTGATTTTGAGAATCAGAACAGTCGGATTGTGAACTAAACATTCAGACCGGCTTTGTGAACTGGATCAATTGATTCATTGAAAAGATTTAACTCAAAAGAATGATTCAATCACAAATTGGATAAATTTAGTTAAATATTTGTGCCCCCCCCCCCCCCCCAAAAAAAACAATAAATGTAGATCAGAGTTCTTAAGCTTTGCACTATATACTGATTTACTTTTAAAAACTGATACTGATTTAAAAAAAAAAAAAAAAAAAGTTTTATTCATTCATAGATGGGATAAATTTTGAAAAACGTTTTTCAATATTTACATTTTTTCCAATGACAAAAAATGTAGACCAGAGATTTTAAGATACAAAAAATAATGCAAAAGCTCCCTAAAGATTCATAAAATAATTCATAATTAAATTTATTTTGAAGTAGCTTTGTGTGCAAAACCGACCAACAACACTAAAATTTATTAATAATCATGAGTAAGAATTGATTTTGAGAATCAGATCAGTTTGATTTGTGAACGAATCTTTTAAAATGGCTTTGTGAACTGGATCAATTGATTCGTTAAAAGATTTGACTGAAAACTAATTTTTCAATCACAAATAAATCAAATCTATGTATTATTGTATCACTAGAAGTAAAAAACATATAAATATAAGCTATAAATTAACTATAGTCTCATGATTTCAACATCACTGTCGCTTTAGAAAACAAGAGATTTTTACAATGTTTTGCAAGAGCGCCTATTTAAGGCATTTAATCAAAAAACCTGACTTTTGTGACAATGGAACCAGAAGTGCTAAAATGCACTTGTTTCTGGGTTTTTGCCAGCAAAAATACATCATCTCTACACTCTGATGGACCACTTTTTTCCTACTTCACATTCATTTTAAAGAGCAGCCAAGATATTTTTATAGAATTCACTTTTTGTCAAGTTTGGAATGCAGAGGTGGGTAGTAACGAGTTACATTTACTTCGTTACATTTACTTGAGTAATTTTTTGGGGTAACGAATACTTTTCGGAGTATATTTAAAGATGGGTACTTTATACTCTTACTTGAGTAAATTTTTGGGGAAAAATCTGTACTTTTACTTCGTTACTGTGGGCGACGCTCCTCTCGTTACTTAATCTTAATGCAATAAATGTTATAAATGCTTCAGTTTATTCCAAACGCGCCGTCTACTTTTCTCTGGGCAATGAGCGATGCCCATTCGTGAATGATTCATTCTTTTGAGTCAATTCTGTTCAAAGGCTTGATCAAACCAATTGGCAAACGAGTGAATTGGTTCATGAATCAGTTTGAATGAGTCGTTCAGTTCCCTGCCGCACGCGCTGAGCGTCTGAAGTGGTTCACTCGGAGTTGTAACGTTTAAGAACAGAAAGAGCGTTGAAAACGTGGCTGGAACTCCACTGAATTGAAATCTTCAAAGGTTATTATTTGCTAGCGATGGAGATCCTTATTAGATGAACACCGCGTGTGCTGTCTACTGTTTAACAGGTAATAACTTGGGCTACATTCGATTACAGTACACGATACCACTGTGACATTAGTTTGTTGTACGTGTGTGGCTTATAACAGAGGGGAGTCAAGTTGAATGCAGCTTCCAAAAGACAAAAAATAGCCGATTAAGATTTTATTAATTTTAATACAATCACACTGGTGCAAGTACGTTCAGCGAGTCATAACATCAGCTGCTAAATTCAGATCTGTGATCGCTGGCTGGCGCTGAGCCAGAGATAGATGCGTTTATACAGCACTGCGCATTATAACAAATCACACATGATTCTTTTGAGCTTATTAAAGCATTGGCCAATCAGAGGTGTTCCGATGAGTCATCGCTAAAATGCCGGTCCTTCCTTCACTCGCTCGCTGACTGAATACCTCTTTCTGGCGAATTCTCTCGTCAGAAACAACAAAGTGCAGATGTGTGTACGAATCTTTAATTAAGATATTGATTTCACAGTGTTAACAGTTTCAGTGATTTAATGGGAGTTTCTGAGAGTGATTGAAATCTAGACTGTCAGTGAAAATTATCTTTAATAATGTAAATGTTATTTGCTCTCTTTCTGAACAATGAAAGATTAGTAGCAATATTTATATCACATTAACTTTCAATGTTAAATTCACATTTAATATAAAGTCAGTCGTATTAAAAATATGCTATGGCATGACACCTATATCTGTTACTTAAGTAAACAGACAAGGTTTTATAATAAATTACATAAATTGGAGTAAAGGCTGATGAAATATATAAATTTATACACGCACACATACATTACATACATTTTATCTATATATCTAAATAAAAATAGGCTCAGTATATATGACCCAAAGTAACTAGTAACTAACTACTTGAGTAGATTTTTTATCCGATACTCTTTTACTCTTACTCAAGTAACTATTCAAGACTAGTACTTTTACTTTTACTTGAGTAAATATTTCTAGAAGTACTTTTACTTTTACTTGAGTACAGTTTTTGGGTACTCTACCCACCTCTGTTGGAATGACACGAGAGCGAACAAGTAAAGTCAAAAGTTAAATTTTTAGACAAACTATTCCTGTAATGCCAAGTTTATTGATTCATTTCCATGAAATTGTCCTGTATAATTTAGTGAATCTATTTGAAACTTGGCTCCCTGTACTTCTGCTCTCTTCTGCATGGCCGACAGTCTTTAATGGAAAAACAAATGACTTGCATAGAGAGTCCGCATCTCCCTAAAGTCTCCACCGGTAATACATTTCCAACTTGATTAGAGGTAAAACCTTGGATGTTCTTTCGTTTCTGTTGATTTAGTTGATAAGGGAATGAAACGAGAAGCCATTTCTACCTGCAACTGAAAAGTGCATTTCAAAGAGACTGTTCTGTCTTTGTGTAATACCTGATTATTAAGGATTAAATGTGTCTTCAGAAACCAAATTCTGTGTAGACTATGTCAGTTTGAGGAAGTCATGACATACATGTATGCATGCAACAGCCACAACAATTACCAAAGTGTGCATATTGACTAACTAAAAAACAATATTTGATTTGTGGCTGTTGTTCAAGGAATGCAAAGCACAGGTTGCTTTTGTTTGTGTTAAGATGTGCCAGGGCTTTAAAAGCATGCTGTGCCATTTAGAAATGGATCCAGCGAGAGTAAAACAAACATTTGAATGGGCACTCCAGTTTGACCTGGCCTCTTTTTATTAGTCTCCGTGCGTCGCACCTCTTATAGAACCGGCTGACAATAGTTGGGGGTGGTAATGTGAGTTTCTGAGAGCTGGTGTCAACATTGGCAAAGCGTTTCATAAAAAGGCTGCCTGAATCGCACATGGGCCTCCCATTGAGTGTGTTTAAAAATGAGAAGGTAGTTCGAGCCAAGCATCATTTCTCATTTACCAGTGAATGCCTTCCTTTAAATGCAGCTTGAACTAAATATCCCAAGCCTAATTCCCTCCAGGAAAACATGTTCATAATTCATTTCGGAGATGAGATTGTAGAAGTTTGTGGTGAGTATTCATTTTTATTGCATAATACTGGTTCTGGGCCATTAGGGAACTGAAGGAAAATTATGAAACTAGGAATTTATTGGGAAACAATTTCAGGGCCTGCACAGATCAGGAGTTTGTAAATTAGCATTCGCTGCAAGTGTCAACATGCTAACACTTCATTACAGTCGCTGCTAAATAGTTTAAACTGGCTGCACCCGAATCTTAACCGATTTTAAAACCATGCAACCATGTAGGGACATGTTATAGCATCCCTACTATATCCTACTCAAATCTCCAGACTGGCTCTGAATTACGGCAACTAGCGTCAACTTCTCCAGACATTAAATTGGCGGAAAATCAGGGCAAAAATTGTGTAGTGTATTCAAGCCTTAAGCAGCAGCCCCTGACAGATGACTGCCACACAAACAAACAAAAACACAACTAAAATGTCCCAGGCCTGGTCCTCTCTCGTCCTTCACTGTCGTCACTCCTCCTTTTAATCTTCTGGAGCTCCTCACTCATTATCATTTACTCCACCAGCCCACTCGTCACAGACAATTTAGTAGTTGCTGAATATTGGTTGGGACATGTCCCTAGCATTTCTACTAAATTCTACACCCTTGCTAACCACAGATCTTATTATGGGCATTAAACCAAGAACACATTAATTTTGGAACTGGAAGTGCTCGAATGCACTTGTGGCCTACAAAAACATGTCATACCTGCAGCACTCAATTTAACATTTAATTTGAGTATGATGTGATTGCAGTATCAGGTAAAAGATTTCTGTATTTATAATTAAGACACTGAGAATAACTTTTAAGTACAGTTAAATGGAGCCTCTTTTACTTTTCACTCAAGTAGGCTAAATGGTTTTGGTTAGGACATGTAATTAAGTCAAATTTTGACACATAACCTATAATTATGCATAATTTCTCAGTACTTGTTAGAGCGCTGCCCCTTGCATCTATTCAGGCAAGTTAATTACCTTATGGACTAAACTGATTTTGAATGCATTTTAGGGTGGGTGTAAGTGCAGTCCTGCTGAGTGTCCACTTCAGCGCAAGCCGCAGAGGTTTGTGGCTTTTACCGTATCCAGAAATAGCAAAAACATCAGGTTTGTTGTGCTTTAGCGGAGAAGATCCACTCACAAACTTCTGTGAGCACCTGTGAACTCTGATCCTCAGAGTGTACTTTCACTTTCCTCCATCAATTATTAATACAGCGTCACCTGAGCGTCTCCGTTCATGGAAATTCGACAGTGTACCCAGCCGACAATTCCACTTAAACAAAACCAAGGTGCCACACACACAAATGCAGCTCTCCTTTAGAAAGATCGCTGTAACGGTGACAGCTCTGGTCCTTTGTGTCGTTTCAGAGTGTTTCCGTAAACCTCAGAATATCCCTGCATGTGGTTGAACAGACATAGGTGGGTGGCTTTTATCTTAAGTATGATAGATGGAGTTTGGAGCTGCTTGACTGTCCACATTGTGTCCTTATTCTCCCGGAGGGGAAGAGACCGCCATCGAATAGCAGTATAATGCTTCCAGCCAGCTTTTGTGTCCCCTCAATCTACAGCGACTCAATTGTTTCAGGCTTTTATTGGCTTCCTACATAGTGCCTGTGAGGCGAGTGCTTATTGAAGATGAAGTGCAATGCTTCATTGTTCAATGCTAGCTTTACTTCGCATTACTCAACTAAATTAGACGTGTTTTCTTGCTCAAAATTATTCCCAGTAAAGCTCTATCTTCCGCCACTTGCGAGGCTGCATAGAGGCTAGTCTCACAAGGTTCTGTAGAACTGAATTAGGCTGAAATGTATGTAACACATCACTAATTTACCCGCTGGTGAGCTGGTGTCTTAACCCTCAACTCATGGAGTCACGCATATTACGGCATTTGGACTTGGCTGCCAGGAAAATGAAAAATATGCATTTTAAAGGTGATGGGGCTATATCCGGAATTTCACCATACACACATGTAGCCTATAGATAATTTAATACATATATTCCATGCAATTGTTTCTCATATGGTGTGCCTGTGTGGCTAATACACATGGTAGGTCAGGATAGTCTGAGGCTGGGAAAACTCACATCCAACACCTGCACCATCACAACTGGAGCTCCTCAGGGCTGTGTTCTCTCCCCACTGCTCTTCTCCCTCTACACAAATGACTGCACCTCTAAAGACCCCTCTGTCAAGCTCCTGAAGTTTGCAGACGACACTACAGTCATCGGCCTCATTTTGGACAGTGACGAGTTTGCTTACAGACAGAAGGTTAAAGAGCTGGCTGTCTGGTGTGGTCACAACAACCTGTAGCTGAACGCGCTCAAAACTGTGGAGATGACCGTGGACTTCAGGAGAAACCCCCCTGCTCACCATCATGAACAGCACTGTGGCTGCCGTGGACTCATTCAGGTTCCTGGGCACCACTCTCAGAACCTGAAGTGGGACTCCATTGTGAAAATGGCCCAGCTGAGGCTGTACTTCCTTCATCAGCTGAAAAAGTTCAACCTGTCCCAGGCACAGATGACACAGTTTTACTCTGCTGTTACTGAGTCGGTTCTGGGCTCTTCTATAACTGTCAGCCAGCAAGAAGTCTGCAGTGGATTGTTAGGACCGCAGAAAGGATCATTGGTGTGCACCTGCCCAGTCTTCAGGACTTGTACAACTCCAGAGTGAAGAAACTGGCAGGTAACATCATCAAAGACCCCTCTCACCCCGGACTCAACCTGTTTGTGTGTGTGTGTGTGTGTGTGTGTGTGTACAATCATTACATGGTTCAAAATGACAAAAAAAACAAACAATCAAAAAAAACACTACTTTTTACCATAGTTTGAACTTTAAAGTATATTATAATCTGTTCAAATTGTGACTTATTTAGCCTCCAACTACTCACTTATAAGTGCTGAATGTTTCCTTTTGGATTAAATTATACTATTGTTTATCACAGACTTTGTCTGCCTATATCACTTAAATTGTTTAATTAAATTTCCAATTCAAATCAAGAGGATAAGTAAATTTTTCCATCGTTATTTATTGTCGTTGTGTATGTATGCATGTATTTATTTTTTACATTTATTTCGTAGCTGCCAGGTTATGACAAAAGGTAATGATTATTATTTTTCTTGGTCTTTTAAGTTTGTGTGTGTTTGCGTGTGCGTGTGTGTGTGTGTGTGTGTGTGAGAGAGAGAGAGAGAGAGAGAGAGACAGAGCGAGAGAGAACGTGTGTTATTGTCAGGAAGGAAAAAGGAATATATCAATACTTGAACTTTGGGTAAATCTTTTTAACTTGGATAATGTTGTTCATGTCACTGTTTGAGTAAGACACTATTCTGAATCTGAGTCTTCTACTGAACACTACAGCAACCTGTAATTTGTTGGTAAATGGTAAACGTTTAGTCACCAATCGCTTTCATTGCATCTTTTTTTTTTTCGATCACATACGATAAGAGTGAATGGTGACTAAGGCTTTTTATGAACTTTTGCAGTGTGTTAAACTATGTATTCTCACATTGTTGTGAAGGTTATGTTGGACCGCAATGGATGTTGTCTGATGCTGTCATTAATGGTTTCTCAGAGCTGTTGACCCTGCTCTGTGTTAAGTCACTATTAAGATAAATGTTTGGTGTTTCAATGCAAAGAATATTGTTTTTGATTTTGTTTTTGTAGTAAAAGTTTTGCATTGCATCCCTTGCTCAGCAATGGATCCTCTGCAGTGAATGGGTGCCGTCAGAACGAGAGTCCAAACATCTGATAAAAACATCACAATAATCCACAAGTAATCCACACCACTCCAGTTCATCAATAAATGTATTCAATTTCATGTAAATATCAATAAATGTAAATCATCACTTCTGGCTCCATAATCCACAATAACACTTCCTCCTGTGAAAAAGGCCATCTCCTGTTGTCTCTCACATCAAAATCCACTCACATATTTGTTAAGAACTGTTTTGGACTGTTTTTTCTTTGATCTGTGCAGACTTCTCTCCTTATTCAGGTGACTTTTTTAATGCAAGAAAGCAAAATTATAGATAGATGACTATTTTAGCCGGAAGCAACCATTTTAAGATAAACACACCTTAATGATGGATTTTTCTTTTCTTTTACAAACACGCAGCTTTTGACTTCACAAGATGTTACCTGATGGACTGGAGTGGTGTGGATTATTGTGTTTTTATCAGATGTTTGGACTATCATTCTGACGCTAGAATGCTAATTTTGTCAGAACCTGTTCTGGTGAAGAAACAAACTCCTCTACATCTCTAAATGACATTTATAAGGAAAGTGAAAGAAATAGAATAGCACTATTTAAAGTCTTTTAACCCTTAAAAAGGCAGAAGAGAGTTTTTTTCCCAAATAAATGAGATCATGACATGATCAAATTTAATGGCAGATGTATATTGCAGCTATTAAAGGTGGTTGCTGAATTATTTATTATAATTTGATTCTTTGTTCAATGACAAGGTTGCATGGGCAAAGAGGGTTTAAAGTTTAATATAAATGCATTTTCTTACAAAAAGGGTTTGAATGCAGGTCAGTTTTTAAAATGAAAATTATTACAGTTTTTGCACCTGCATTTTTGCAGTTTTGCATTAGACCTCAATACCCCAAATGTTTCTTTTAAATTGCATTGATATTGCATGGAATTGGATTGAAAAGCTTCTCACATGTTAACCATCTATGACAGTACAATTTAGTCTAGAACTACTTTTAATCACTGGTTTTAAAAATACTTTTAGTCTGGTTTTATAGTTGTATAACACAACTCTCACCAAAACTAACACGATTTGCTCAAGATCTGATTAAAGGTAATACAGAAAAGGGGTGTCACTGGAGAGGAATTCCAAATTCATCGACATGCTTTAAATTATTCTCAAAACATCAAGAGTCCCTTGACCCTCAGCTTCCTCCGCGATTCATGAGGGCCGTTATTGATTTAAGCAGGTGTAAGAAAAGCCGTCTCACCGCAGCGGAAATTCAATCTTACCTGACATCCGTGGGTTTATTGCTCAAGACGATGTCACAACAACCTGTGCTGCTCACATATCAAAACAAACGACATAATTCACCATCTCACAGTCTCATTGTGTCATCCGCCAACTAATATTACTCCATCACTGTACATTCTGGAAGCTGTAACAGCCCCAGAAAGTATTTGGACACTTGAACATGCTATTAGATAGTAAAATATCAAATTGCATTTAATATTTCAGTACATTTTCTGTGAAAAGATGTCATGGTATCCCATGGGAAATTCTTCTGGCTTTTTATAATAGCTGTTTTCAAATTATGTGTAAAATAATGTCTGTTGTTAACATTGCTCTACAGCATGAATTAACCTAAAAATTTCTTTAAAAATGAGGTAATTTAGTTATTTGTAGCATTATTTACTTTAACTAAAGATTCTTTTTTTACAAAAAGTTCTAAATTCTTTATTTTAGGGCAGATATTGTGGAAAATAATGTGTTTATATTACAGGAGCTGAGTTTCATCATTATTTGGTAAACAGCAAGTTGCTTTTAATTATCTCCCAAGATTTCAGTGCAAAACTCATTAACTACCCCAAAAATAATTAGCATTACAGGGAAGAAAAGGAAAAGAAGCTCCAGAGGGAAAAAAAGTTAAGCATTCAATGTTTTGTTAGTTTTTCTATTGTGAGACTCTGTATTTTAAGAACTTAAGTGTCAAAAACAGAAGAGAGAGGGAAAGGGAATATTTATGTGAACAGCTGTGAGTGTGTACAGCAGAGACCATGAGCAAAAGTTAGAAAGAGATGCAGAAGTTCACATACAAAGATAACATTTTGTCATCTTTTACTATTGTTCCAAACCTTTATGACTGCCTTTACTGCACAGACATTTTGGACTAATGTTCATGTTTTGTTTTCCATGCAATTATAATTAATGGGGCCTGGTGCTTTCAAGCTTCAAAAAGGATGCAAAGTGACCATAAAAGTATCAAAAGTGGCCTATATGACTTCTGTATGCACACTATATATAAGTCATAATTACCTTTTTTATTTTGTGGCGGAAACTCCCATACTTCTGACCTACATTCTGCATGTAAGGATTTTTATCATTACACAAAAACGTATGTGATGTACACCCTTCCTTGACTGGAACATTAAATCGAATGGATCATTCAGACCGGTCCAATTTAATGATTCATTGAAAAGTTTGGAGTCTTGGACTCAAAATAATAATTACTACTTGTCTCAGCAACAAATTTTGAACTTATGATGCATCAAGTAGAGCAAATGTGAATGTCAAGACTGTCAGTGAATGAGACTCTTTAGGTCTGTTAAGCTGTAATACATCAACAGAAAACTTTAGAGCATGAGTCATTTGTTTCGTTGTTATGTTGGAGCTTTTGCTTTTTTGAAGCATTAAATCACTGGTCCCCTTCCACTGTAAATGCATGGAAAAAGATTCTCCTTTTGTGTTCCACAGAAGAAAGAAATTCATGAAGGTTTGAATGCGAGTAATTGTTTAGTTTTTTTTTTTTTTGCTGTTACCTATTCCTTTTAAATCACTTCATTCCAGTGTCACAAACAGAATGAACGTGGGGTGATCCATGTGTTGAATGAACCACTTTAACGTCACAAAAACACTTGACAATGTTAAGATCTGGAATAAAGAATGATCCTTGTGTAGTCGCTTCATATAAATCATTACCATATAATTAGAGGTTAAAATATAGTTAGAATAGCAGGGAGCTTTAAGACACTCTATAAATAAACACACAGACACACACACTCACACACACAAACAAAGAGATACATTTGCAATGTTCTTGTTGAAATTCGTGTCCTTAAATAGGTCACTGGATTTCTGAACATAAATATATCGGGACATATTCAGAAAGCACATGGGTTTGTGAAATGCTATCATAGCTTAACAGCAATTGCGTGTATTTATTCCAGTGAGATTTTGAGATCGGAGTGCATTTTATGTGCTTATAAATGGAGGTGAAAGGTAACGTTAAATCTTTTAACACTGGGCTGGCCAGGCTCAGGCCCACCGTACAGTAGACTGACGAACAATTGAAACTTAGCTAATATTAACAGAAGAGATGTAATGATGAAAAGTGAAAATTAACTGTCTAGTAAAAATGAGGGATTTCTAACAGTGTATTGAACAGTTGGTTTAATACATTGGGGCATGTTGTCACACAAAAACCTACATTGGTTTATGTATTTAAATTGTACATTATATATTTACATCCATTTGGTTTACAAAGGCTTATAATAAATTAGTAAATCTCATGTAAAGCATATTTGTCAGGTTCACAATAAGACTTCTTCACATTTGCAATTGTTCGTCATTTTTGACTTTATATGTTACAAATGCAAAGTTATTTGTAATAGCTGTGACTATATATCACAAATAAAAAGTTTTGTTACATGTGTGATTTTATGTGTCCTAATATGTCTTTCAATTTTATATTTCATTTTCATATGTATCAGGTTAGAAATATATTTCTGCACTCAAAAATCAGTTTTATTATAGTTTTATCTATTTGGATCTATTTGATTTTCTATGCATTTATTAAAATGCATTTATTCAGATTGCCTATAATCTGCATAAATCTGTTAATTGTGATAAAAAAAAAGTTAAAAAGTATAAGCATGGCTAAAATATGGCTAAATGTGGAATAAGCAATATACAGTTTAACACTAAAATATGAGATTTGGATTTACTGATGATAAACCTGGCTATTGTGCATCTAAAACACTTTCAGTTTATGAGTACTATTACAGAAATCTTATGCATTGATAAATATGCACCACATTAAGTTTATTAGTTTGTTATGCATGGAATTTTTATGCACATTCCAAATACATAAATCACTTGACTCAAACTCTTATAGTTATTGAAATACAGCCACTGGTGCAACTTCCCTATGTGACAAGACAACTAGCCCCAGTCTCCCCTGTAATGTAAAACATGCACACTAATCCGGTTACTAAATGAAGTGCATGGGTTGGCAAGCTGTCTGTCCTCTGTAGCATGCAGCGTGATTGAGCGACAAGCAATCAGGTGTAATTTATGTGTCCATGGCACCACAGAACGAACTAAAGGATTTCTAATTTAAATCTCATGTAAGGTGCCCGAAGGCCCTAGAAGCCTCAGAGTGCTTTCCGAGTCATTGTCATTGCCCTTGAAGCCACATCATTCACGAAAATCATCTATCTGTGATTTCACTGAACTGTTTTCAATAACGGAATTTCTTCATTTATGCTTAAAGCGACAGTTCACTCAAAAAACGTGAATATTCTTCATGTTGTTGAAAACCTGTGTATTGTTATTCTTACTATAGGACACACCAAAAAAAAAAAAAAAAAAAATCATATATTCGGTTGATAAGCCAGATATATATATATATGCACCACAGCCTATATGTTTGAGTCTAGTGTATTGGGTGTGATGAATCTTTAACAGCTCTTATTAAATGTCTCTAGTTAGTTAATCTGAACTCTTGCGATTAAAACCCAGGTCACATTTAGCAGCCCTACAAAGTCACTGAGATATGCAGCTCCATGTCTGATCCAGCGAGGCATATGAGGACCTCATTACACAGTCAGGCCAAGATTATAGAGCTGATTTGATGAAATACTAGCGAGACGCTGAATATGAGTATATGTGTGGCTGGCTATCCATATGTAACAATCAGCTACAGTGTGAGGACCATGCAGTCAACAATCCCGGCTTAAAATGGTTTTGTAATCTCTTATTGCTTAAAAAGGTTTGTTACAGTATATCTCACAATTGTAACTCTTCCTTTAAATTCTAGCTTTATATTTCAGAATAAGAGTTTATATCTTACAATTGCAAAGTTATTTTTCATATTCGTGATTTCACATCTCACAGCATGACTTTACATCTCAGTTGCAAGTAACTTCTCATATTTATGATTTTATATCTCAGTTACAAAGTTATTTGTTATATTTTTGCACATTTTACTTTATCTGACAATTCAGAAAATTATGTCTTGTATTTATGATTTTATATACTGTATCTCATAATATGACTTTATATCTAAATTTCAACATTGTTTGTTATATTTTTGGCTTTATTACTCACAATAAGCTTTATATCTCACAACTGCAAAGTTAACTGGTATATTTTTGGTTTTATATCTCACAATATGCTCTTATACAGTATCTCACAATTGCAAAGTTATTTGTCATATTTGTGGCTCAAATTCAATAAATTATTGATAATGTTTTTGAGTTTATATCTCAATTACAAATATTTGTCAATTTCTTTAATCATAATCATGTTTTAATTTCTGGTAATTATGACTAATAGGTGGATTTTGATCTTTAGAAAACAAAACATCAAAATGATGGATAGTTTGAAATCTAATAAATGAATAAGTGCTTGGGACATGTATGAGTGGTCCTCTGTGTGTGTGTGTGAGTGTGTTGAACATGCTCCATTTCTTTCCCTAAGCTGCTCTGTAAATGGGTATTTGTCTCATACTGTGCTAAAGTTCACAGATTGAGCGAGGAGGTAAAGCGTTGAACAGCAGCGATGGAACAGAAAAGCAGCTGTAAGTGAACTTTTTCTCTGTCTGAATGTGTCTCAAAGGTGTGTCAAAGGTGCTAATGCAATTATCATACAAGGACTGGAAAAGCTTATGCTATGGCGTATTATTAAAATTGCAGTTTGCTGCGGCACAATTCATCATTTTTCAGATTCAGGCTGTTGAGGGGGTTCACACTGAATGTCATGTTTCCCAATTGTGAAACATTCTTTTATTATAATGTCTGAAGTTTGTTGATCGTATAAAACATACAGACATTCAACAAAAAAGAAAGAAAAAAAAAGAATAAATAATCAATATATTGAAAATAATCTTATTTAAAAAAAAATATTTTTTAATTTATTCAATTAAGTATATTATGATTTTATTCATATGTGATTATTTTCAATTAAATCTCATAGAATTTTACACATTTCACATATTAACTTTTTTATTTATTTAGATTAGTTTTGAAATGCTTCACCTTTGTAAATTAAGGCTTCATTTGCTCTTCTCAGCTGTGAAACACATGACCAAACATTATTTTGATGCTGATAATTCATGTTTATATTTTTAAATGTTATTTTAGTATCATTGATTCACTATGATAATTTTTGTTAATATTTTCAATTAGCATTTAATTTTTTATAGTTTTTTTTTAGTTAAAACTTGTATATTTGTCATTTATTATTTTATTACATATTTTATTAAGTTTTAGTTATTAGTTATTTTAGCTTCATTAATACAGCATTATAACTTTTGTTACAATTTTGAAGTAGATCTAATTTTTATGTTTTCTGTCTGCATTTTTATTTTTGTTTATGTTTGTTATTTTGTTGTGGGATTGTCATTATTATGTTTTTTTATTATTTTATTAAATATAATGTATAAAGTTTCCATTAAGTTTCAGTTTTTATTTTTTAGTATTTTATTTTAATCTCATTTACTAAAGTATTTGTAAATTTATATATGAAAGTTGTTGTTCATATTTTGAATTAGATTTATTTATTTAACATTTTTTATTTGCACTTTCATTTTTTATGTGCTTTGTAATTTGTATTTATATTTGTATTTATAATTTTTATTCATTTTTAAATGTCTACATAGTTTGCATTGCTGTAACTTTTTAGTACATATGCTTAAACTACATGAAAATGTATAATGTTGCCATAACAAATAGCAGAAACAAACATCAACTTAGAATTCTACAAACCTTAAACTCCTTAAAATTTTATCAAATTATGAAACTGTTGTCATGGTCCAAGTTAATTATAATAACCCTGGTTTTAATTATAAGCATTCTTTCTGTACTTGCATCCTCCTGCCTATAACTCTGCATGACTGAAGTTGTCAGAATCAAATTGAATCCCTGTTTTTTTGTACCTCTCTTGCAGTGAAGAGTATAATCAGGCCCTACAAGCCCACAGATAAGTCAGCTATTGTCTCTCTCTTCCGCTTTGGGATTCTGGAGCACGTCTACCCAGCTTTCTTCAAAGCCATGAGTCATCCGGACCACATCGGCATGACCCTCAGCGTCTCCGTGGCTGGATATGTGCTCGGAGGATCCTCATACTTCCTGGCCGTGCTCTTCGCAGGAGCCTGGGCTTGTTTGGTCTACTATTGCTGTCACGAGATTTACGATGCCTCCCTCAGGAGGAAGCTAGACACCGAAATGGCTGACATTCAGGCCAACTTCATGGATAGCCAGGCGAATGGATTCTGGGTGGTGGAGATGGAGGTGAACGGGAAGTCAAAGGTTGCCGGGCTGCTGGCTGCGGTGAAGAGTGACGTATGGGACGCAGATGCGGGCGACGGACCGGCTCTAGAGGTGTTTCAGTTGGTCGTGTCCTTCAACCAGAGATGTAAAGGTCTGGGAACCCAGCTGGTCGAAACGGCCGTGGAGTTTTGCAAGGAGCAGGGACTTTCTCGAGTTATCGTAAAGATCAGCTCCCCGCAAACCGCAGCTCTTTCGCTTTTCCGCAAACTTGGCTTTATTGTGACGTCTGTGAACAGCAACACACACGCTTACCATTTGGTATCAAAACTGGGCCGGATCAATGTTATACGAATGGAAAAGCATCTGTAAAATGCTACTGTATGTTGAAGCCTTACAAAAATTGTTTTGATTTTTTTTTCCATTTTCACACATTTGAACATTCCTCATCGAACAAGACTATACTCTCACTCGCAATGACAGTTTAAATGAAATATAGTTTGTTTGCCTTCTTGGCCTGGTTTCTTATATTGTTATATGGAATCTAAACAAAAGCCGCAACCAATAAACAACACAACTATAGTTTTATGCCTGAACTATATATATATCACTGTTACTAGTACTTATGGTCAGTGTTGATACTGTGATCAACTTCAGTTTATTATTCGTCATCTACTTCATGATTTTAACATCCACAATTTTTTTTTTTTTAAGTTGCATTACTAATAATATGTAATAAATGATGCAGAAATGTTTATGTTTGTATCTCATATTCACACATTTGACAATTCATTTGCAGTCGATACTATTTTCATGCTCTGAATACAATCAAAAAGCAATGCAAATGTAATACTTTTTTATTTATTTATTTATTTTTGTCTGATTTCTTCATACTTTCGTATGGGATCTAAACAAACTTCACAAGCAACAAACAATACATATTTTATAGTTTGCTCTTTGTCCATTTGAAATGTATTATAAATAGAAGCGGAGGTGTAAAAATGTATATAAACTACTTGTAGCTTTCAGGAAAAGGCTGGATCTCATTGCTCCAGAGCAATTTGTGCCAGCTGACACATAAGACCATACTAAAATCTGGAAATACCACTGAATTGCAAAACCAGAGAAAGCGGCTGGAGGTTTAACATTCTTGCAGGCACAATGCCATTGTGAGCTTATTGTGTAGATTAGAATAAAAAGGTCTAGTGTTTACAAATTTTATTTGGAGTAAAATCCATATTGAGCCAGATCTATACTTCATAACATCTATCATTCTACACTAGCATGTGTAAAATGCATTTACACACAATTTGTTAAATATCAAACATGGTTTAAACCTGGTGTATGGTTCCTTTGGGAACTGTCAAATGCAGACTATGCAGACAGTTTGTGATGAAAAATAATGAAAGGCCATTCACTTATCTTGAGATGCTGACTTTCAGAGGAACTTCAGAGGACCAGCTCACTGCAAACACTGAAACGGTCTATCTATCGATTTTTTTTTTTGTTACATATGAACCTACATGTATGTATTTATTTATATGAAATTAGCTTATGTGTGTGCACATATATAGCACCAGTATATGTATATGCACAGTTACATATAATCACATCTTGCTGAAGATGGACAGTTTTTGTTTTTTCCAACTGTATATACTGAATACAATTTATAAGTGCAACAGATAGCATCCAAGTAAATATAAAAACACCAACATGTCATAAAAAAAAAAAAACGGAATCACTGAGTAATACGATCACCCCCCCCCCCCCCCCTCCTAAAAATGACTCGTAAACTCAATCAGGTGCTGATCACCTTCTCAATGGTACAACAGATCATTTGACTCTCAACTGTGATCAGCTGTGCTCGGTAGTGCAACTGAAGCAAACAATCAACTATAGGAGGCAAGGCACTGTCAAAAGTTGTGGACAGGCACAAAAACATGCTAAAGACTTTATCAATGTCTAGAAGCACAGTGAAGTCTATTGAGAAATGCAAGGAACCTGGTACAGCACAGACCCACCCTGGATCAGGACGTCACTCCAAACTGGATGAAAGATCAGGAGAAAACTGTTCAGAGAGGCGACAGAGAGGCCGAAAGCAACTCTGAAGCAACTGCAGGAATTCACGACAAAGAGTGGTCATTGTGTGCATGTGAAAACAATATCACAAATTCTCCACAAATGTGGCTTGTATGGGAAGGTTGCAAGAAAAAAAGCCACTCCTCAAGAAAGGACAGCAGTCACGACTGAGCTTTGCCAAAACACACATTGAAGACTTTTGAGGCAAATGACTTCTCAACACCAAACGATATGTCTGGTGGAAATCCAATCCAGCTCACCAACCTAATAACAGCATTCCTGCTGTAAAGCATGGAGCTGGTGATCTCCTGTTCTGGGGGTGTTTCTCTGCAGCAGCAGCACTTGTCAGGATAGAAGGAAAAATGGATGGGGCAAAACACCATCAAATTCATCAAAATTTGCTGTCCTCTGCCAGAAAGTTGTCAATGGGAAGAAGATTTACCTTCAATCATGACAATGACCCAAAGCACACAGCAAAACTGAGCACGTAGTGGTAGAAGGATAAAAAGGTGAATGTCTTTGCATGGCCTATAGTCAGAGCCCAGACTTAAACCCCATTAAAAATCTGTGGAATGTCTTGAAGACTGCAGTCAACAAACACTCACCATCAAATTAAACTGAACTTGAGCAGTTCTGCAAAGAAGAGCAGGCAAATATTGCCAAGTCTAGACGTGTAAAGTTAGTAGAGACAAATCCCAACAGACTAAAGGCTGTAACTAAAGTAAAAGGTGGTTCAACAAAATACTGGCACAAGGGGGTGATTCTTTTTCCAACTCTGTGATTGTGCGATCTGTGATTTTTTTTATTTTATGACATGTTGGGGTTTATCTTCCACTTGGAGGTTATCTGGAGTAAATACAGGTGAATAAAACAAAAACAGGAAAAAATTACATTTGAATTTATATTAAAACAGAAAAGATTTATCTTAAATTGTAATAATATTTATAGTAAATAATTATAATATATATATTTTTTTTTTTCAAAAACAATATATGGATGCACACTAGGTGCAGTATTTGCATTTTTACAATTGGATATAAAAAATACATTTATATACGTTTACATGCATCTATTCAGATAAATATCCTCATAGTATACATCAAAGTATTCTTTCTCAGATGAATGCTGTGGTCAGCTGAGCTGTGCTCACATTACTAGACAGAGCGCAGACATCAATCACCCACTCAGGTCTTGTCAGACGGTATTAAAACACTGTGATGATCTGAGCACTGCTGAGCCACTTTCAGCCACTCGGGAGGGGAGTAAGCCTGTATAATGACTCCCATCATTATTATTCTCACCGTTCATAAGGATAGGTTTTTTAAATAATTGTCTAAATTGCACATCATGACTCTAATGCATGCATATGCACATATAAATAAGGGACACACGTAATGTCAGGTCGGAAAATGCCGTAGTGTCAATGCTGAATAATTGCCAAGCGTCCAGCTGTGTGACTCTGCATTTTGGAGGCATTTACAGCTTGGACATGCTTGATATTATTCAGTCAGTTGATTAGGTTCCTCTGTACTCCATGCTAACATGGCACCAAGATAATTTATATACTGTATGGTTACTTGCTGGCCAATGTCAAAAAGTTTAGTCCGTATCACTGTGTAAGGTCAATAGTGATGCTCAAACAAGCCAAGCAATGTTTGCATAGAGTTACATAGCTTACACTTGCCAGGGAAACCATTAACAATGGCGTATTTATAGCTGTCCCTGCATATTAAGCTGTAGAAAGTATTCAGTCATCGACAGTCATCACATAACCATCACCTCTAAACAGAAATCCCATTTCATATACGGTCACTTTTAGCAGACATTAAAGAGGTGAAATAAAGGAGGGATGAGAGATGCAAAAAGCCCAATTCCCTTTAATGAACTCACCCCTGGGTTTAAGAGGGAACACAGAAATCCTTACACACACGCGCGCACACACACACACACAGCTCTGTGCGAGGCTAGTGTTGAATGGCAATTAATTCTCAAATTCCTTTTCATGTTTAATGTGAATTTTAGGAGAGCTAGTCAGCTGAACTGGTTAATTTTCTAAATTGTATTATAATTATTATAATTATTATGAATTATAAGAGAAGGAATACAAATATAATATTTTAGTTAACATTTTAGAAATTTTGTTATTTTTTTGCCATTTTTAGAAGTTTTTGTTTTAAGAGGTTTTTTCAGGTTATTAAAAATTACAACTAAAATAGTTGTAGTCATTTAGCTTAATACTTATTTCAGTTAACATTTATTTAATTTTTTAGCAATTATTTTTTGTTTTGTTTTTTAAGTTCCAGTTTTATTATTATTATTATTTTTTATTTTATGGTTTAAAAAAAAATACAATTGTTTACATTTTTAATTGTTTTACATTTTGCCCTTATGTTGGTTTTGATAGCTTCTTTTGTCCTCATTTGTAAGTCACTTTGGATAAAGTCATCTGCTAAATGTAAATGTTAGTGTAATGTAAAACTACAACAACTATAATAATAATTATTATTATTAATTGTAAAAATAAATACATACAATTATTTATTGCACTCATGCTATTCTGCTTCATTTCCCTTGAAAAATGTGATTTACAGAAGATTTTCTATATCAGTTATGTGATAACAAATATTCACCAGCATACTGGTTGACAGCAGGACATGGATCGCTAGATTTTGTGATTTCACAATAGAAGATGTCCTCAGTCAGCAAACGGCTTCAAAGACACGAGGGTCACTTTAAGGTCCCTATTTGAAGGGAAGATCAGGTCTGTGACTTTCTTTGAACGCGTTCTCCTCAAAAGCTTGTCAGATCTGAAAATATTGCTATCAGACAGATGTGACTTATAGAATAGGACCCAGACAAACCCAAGCTGGATGCTGTGATCAGTGTTCAAAATGAATTAGACACCACTTTAGTGGTGATGGTTGAGGAGAAAATACTGCAAAAAAATATTCTGTTTTCATTTCTGAACTTGTGTGACTAGGGACTTTTTTGTTTATTGCTATGTTGTACATTGGTTAAGCAGCAGGAAAAGCTCTGACATTGATTCATTCATGAAGAAAAACAGTATAAAAAAAAAAAAACTAGAAACAGGTGAGAATGATGTGCCTTTAGCATCTGGTATAGATTTAGTGATCGGATCACAAGATCATTGCTAAAAACAGAAGTCAACAAATGTTTTACACTACAAAAATCATCTTAAGTATTTTTTTTTTCTTGTTTGCCAGACATGTAAGGGGGAAAAAATAATATTATGGCCATGAATTAAAAATTTGTTCCCGCAACTTAATTTGTTTTCATGTTTTGTTTTAGTTTGTTTTTGTTTTAGTTTGTTTGTTTTAGCAACAAATAAGTTTAATGTGGCCAATAAATGATAGAGCTAATTAAGAAAATGTTGCCTCAAATCAATAGATAATAGGAACAAATCAGAGTTATCTTCGTTTCATTCAGATACTATTATAGTTTTATTATTGAATATGTTCTATATAAATTTTTGGCCACAATACAGATATGTATATTTCCTGCAAGACACAATGCACACATAAGTAAATAAACATAATGCATAAATACATTCAAACATACAGAAATTAAGCAAACTTATATATAAATATAAGTATATAATATATAATATATATAAATATAAATAAAGATCAATTAAAATAGTTTCTTAATCTTAAATTGAATAATTAAATGAATAGATAAAAAATTGCAAGGTTTACATCAAGAAAACGTATTCCCATTTTACCCATGACAGATGTTTCTACCATGTACAAAATGGCCAGAGAGTCTCTAATGTTGGTTGGATTATGAATTCAGTTAGTTTTTTTTTCTTATTCCCTCTCTTTTTTTTCGGTTTATCAGATTTGTAGGCAGCTTGATTGCATTCAGACAATTATGTGTTCAGTTTATGCTAAGTGAGGCCTCTTTGATGAAGTTTTGACAGGCCCCATCAACAAATTATCTTGAATCCAATACAATCTTACTCAAGAGCCTGCGAGATCTTTTTGCCACTCAGTATTCACATTTACATTTAGTAATTTTGCAGATGCTTTTATCCAAAGCAACTTACAATTGGGGGATACATGAAGTGATTCTTCTTAAAGAGGCAAACAGAAAGAAAGTGCTTGTAATACCAAGTTTTAGGCATTGTTCAAAAAGTGCAAGCTAGAAAGAGGAATAAATAGAGACAATTTATTATTATTTTATGAAGTCAAGTAGCTTCGAAAGAGATGAGTTTTCAACTGTCGCTTTAAAATTGTCAGGGATTCAGCATTCTGGAGAGTGGTGGGAAGATCATTCCACCAGCCAGGAATGGTGAACGAGAATGTTCTGGAAAGTGATCTGGGGCCTTTCCGTGATGGTACCATGAGGCGTCGCTCACTAGCGGATCTCAGACTTCTGGAGGGGATGTAGATCCGTAGTAGTGAGTGGAAGTAGAGGGGGGCTAAGTCTGTGACTGTTATATGCAAGTATCAATATCTTAAAATTGATGCAAGCCTTAACCGGTAGCCAGTGCAAGGAGATTTTTTATAAACTTTTTTATAGTACCCTCACCTGCCATGATTTAAAATGCCATGTAAACATACTGTAAAAATTGTGTCAACTTATTTCGCAAGTATGAACAGCGATAGATGGCCGAAGTACAAGCACTTGTAGCAAATGTAGCACTGCCAGTTGTCGTTGGAGATTCGTAGTCCTCTTTCCAGTTCTTTCAATCATTTTTTGTATACGTTGACATTCCATGTCCATTATTGTGTAATCCACGAGACACACCAAAAATACAGCTGTGATCACAGCATCCTCCATCCACCTGTTGTTAACGTTGTTCTTCTTTGTTTTCATTGTTGAACGTCACGCACAAATGACATCACTGTTGACCGGCTTACATCACGTCCTAGTACACACTGTCGGTGCGAATGCAACCCTTTAAATGATACCATGTAACCGGTAAACCGGGTAAAATGAATCGTCCCAGTACTTTAGTACTGTACATTTATTTCTGGAACTAAATCGGTGTGAAAGGCCCTTATGAGAGGTGTAACATAGGCTCTTTTGGGCTCGTTGAAGACCAGTTGTGCTGCTGCATTCTGAATCATTTGTAGAGGTTTAATTGTGCTTAGTGGAAGTCCAGACAGAAGAGCACTGCAGTAGTCCAGCCTAGAAATGACAAGTGCCTGGACTAAAAGTAGAAAAACACTACCACTTTATACAACAGAGATTGTTCTGAAGCAGTTAACAGTATTAAACAGGATAGTAACAAAATCATTGATGCAAACTTCCTCACACGAGGCAAATCCAAATTTTCTAACAAGACAATAGAAAATATCCCGTCATTACTTAACAACTCTGAAGTTGTTCCAAAACTGTATGAGTTTGAATACTGTTGAACACACACTATATATATATATATATATATATATATATATATATATATATTGAATAATGTGTGTAGCCAAACAGTTGCCAGTAGCCATTGACTTCCATGGAATTGTTGTCCATACCATGGAAGTCAATGTCTACCATCAGCTGTTTAGTTACCAACATTCTTCAAAACATCTTCATGTTTTGTGTTCAACAACTCATACAGGTTTACAACAACAAGAGGATGAGTAAATGAAGACAGGATTTTCATTTTCATTTTTGAACTTAGAATCTTTTTCAGGAGGAAGGGGGAAGTCGTGACTTAGTGGTTAGAGAGTCTGACACCTAATCCTAAGGTTGTTGGTTTGATTCTCGGGCTGGCAATACCATGACTGAGGTGCCCTGAGCAAGGACCTGAACCCCCCCACCACTGTCTGTCTGTGTGTGTGTGTGTGTGTGTGTGTGTGTGTGTGTGTGTGTGTGTGTGTGTGTGTGTGTGTGTGTGTGTGTGTGTGTGTGTGTGTGTGTGCGTGTGCGCGTGTGCGCGCGCATGCGTGCGTGCTTGTGCGCTGAGTAAGGGTCACCATACTTGGCTGTATGTCACGTCACTTTCAAGTCAGTGTTGAAATGTAGATTGCTCATTTTACCAAATCAATGCTTCTGGGAAGGAGTGAAAGAGATTTAATTGAAAGAGAGAGGTCTAATTGTCACCTGTAATTGTGTGACATTTGCTAATGCTTTTTTTTTTTTTTTTTACTTTGACACTTCTTCCCTTGACAGTAGACAAAACGAGTGCTAAAGACTTAAACCATCCTCCTTTTATTGAATGAATGCCACATAATTAACAATAACCCAGTTACTATTTTTGACATGCCCTCGAGATTAATCCGATGAACGTGTTGAATACAGGCTTAACCAACGTAGTGCTAAACAGTGTGTGAGTGCTCTCTCTTCCTAGCTTAGCTTGTGCCTCCAGAGGTATTAAAATGCGAGAGTCACGTCTAAGTAGGATGTAACTCTGTGGGGTGTTAAAAATAAGCCTTTACCCACCAGTGTTGGGCATTATCTCATATGCAATCTGAATTATGTAATTAGATTCCAAAAATTAAGTAGATTATATTACATTTTAAATAACTTATATTTTGACTACACTTACTTTTTTTATTGATTCAATTGTATTATATTATTCACAAAATGGAAATAAATGTGTCATGTTTTTTATTGATTTGGTCATTTTAATCATAATTCTCTGATGACACGCAGGCAAACGAATGAAATGTCTCTTTCTTACTGTTCATGTGTTTCATTTTGATTATTTTAAAATTGTGTATTTATTTAATTTACATTTTCATTATATATTATTAGCTTTTCATCAGCTCACAAACACACACACACATGTACACACACATGTACACACACACACACACACACACACACACACACACACACACACACACACACACACACACACACACACTATTCAAATTTGATAAGTTAAGTTATCAAAAAGTAGTCACTAGTCAGAATACATTTCTTAAAATATACATTTTCAGCAACAGACCCTAAAAAGTATTAAATATTACAATACTCATAATAAAACAGTAAGCCTTCTATTTATTAAATTATTCTGAATTTTTTATGATTTTATATATTTTATAATAATTGACTGATATCTGAATAATTATAATAATTGACTAATCTGATATCAGTTAATGACATGCATGTAAACAAATATTTCAATATTTCAACTTTTTTAATGTTCAAGTATTTCATATTGATTGTTTATTTAAAAAAATAATTGTTAATCAAATATTATTAGCTTTTCATCAACTCATGAACCCCCTGCAGTTACTTTTTTATGATTATGCGTTATATTTTATTTTTAAAGAGTATAATTATTTTTTTTTTTCTGTAGTTCCTTCCCAGTATGTTAGATTTAATATTTTAAAATGTTCATATTATATATTGTTTCTAGTTCCTTATTTATCTGTGATAATCAAGTCAAAAGTAATCTAAAAGTAACTGAAAAGTAGTCTGAATATATTACTTAATATATAATTTGATTTGTAATTAGTAAAAGATGCAGCGGTGTTCTACAGTTCTAGCAGCCGGTCTGATGAGCGACATGATCAACACTCAGACACTGAACTTTCATTTCTGAACACAGCGCGAGTCATTACGCCCATAAAGAGCGAACAACCTCTTTTTATTCTCTTTGAAAATCCACTTGAAACCAGAGTCACGTAGCGCGCGATCTGCCCAGAGAGCCGAACACTTCACAGGGCAGGAGGGCTCTTGTTTCGGCACGGATGTGCGGCACTTTCACAGCTGTTGCCATGGTTTCGACCCGGGCAGCAGCCACTGAAGTGCTTCCACAGACAGGCTTCTTCTATGAATCTTTATCTCCGGTTGCTGCGTTTGCATGTGTGGAGACCCGCACAAATAACACTAGCATGATGGAATCACTTGAGCTTATTTACTGAGCAGAGGCTCAGGGCTTCATCTGTGTCTGGGATCTTGTTGACTGCTGATATACCACCTGGGGTGATATGGGTTTTGAAGCACAAATTATTATGCTACAGAGGTGCTTAGAGATATATAAGAGGAGTATTTTTGAGGATGGCCCTCTAAGAACCACCCACTTAGACGCTGCAAAAATGATTCTTCCTCTGTATTATTCTCTTGTTTTCCATTACAAATTTCTAAACATTCTGAAATCAATAGACATTTACATGCGAATCAAAGTTATTTGATATTTTAAGACTTATTTTCTGAAAAAAAGATAAAAATTAAAATGACTTAAATGACTAAACAAAACCTGCCAGTGGGGTCAGAAAAATAAATTAAATTTGAAAGGATAACATGATTAACATTTAACATTCCCCACTGGCAGTTATTTTTTTCTTTTTATAAGCATAAAGTCACTTTTAATTTATTTTACAGGAAATGTGAGATACTTGCAGAGGTGGGTAGTAACGAGTTACATTTACTTGAGTAATTCTTTGGGGTAACGAATACTTTTCGGAGTATATTTAAAGATGGGTACTTTATACTCTTACCTGAGTACATTTTTGGGGGAAAATCTGTACTTTTACTTCGTTACTGTGGGCGACGCTCCTCTCGTTACTTTATCTTAATGCAATAAATGTTATAAATGCTTCAGTTTATTCCAAACACGCCGTCTACTTTTCTCTGGGCAATGAGCGATGCCCATTCGCGAATGATTCATTCTTTTGAGTCAATTGTTCAAAGGCTTGATCAACCCAATTGGCAAACGAGTGAATTGGTTCATGAATCATTTTTAATGAGTTGTTCAGTTCCCTGCCGCACGCGCTGAGCGTCTGAAGTGGTTCACTCAGTTGTAACGTTTAAGAACAGAAAGAGCGTTGAAAACGTGGCTGGAACTGCACTGAATTGAAAGCAAATCTGCAAAGGCTATTATTTGCTAGTGATGGAGATCCTTATTAGATGAACACCGCGTGTGCTGTCTACTGTTTAACAGGTAATAACTTGGGCTACATTCGATTACAGTACACGATACCACTGTGACATTAGTTTGTTGTACGTGTGTGGCTTATAACAGAGGGGAGTCAAGTTGAATGCAGCTTCCAAAAGACAAAAATTAGCCGATTAAGATTTTATTAATTTTAATACAATCACGCGAATTCTCTGGTCAAAAACAACAAAGTGCAGATGTGTGTACGAATCTTTAATTAAGATATTGATTTCACAGTGTTAACAGTTTCAGTGATTTTAATGGGAGTTTCTGAGAGTGATTGAAATCTAGACTGTCAGTGAAAATGATCTTTAATAATGTAAATGTTATTTGCTCTCTTTCTGAACAATGAAAGATTATTAGCAATATTTATATCACATTAACTTTCAATGTTAAATTCACATTTAATATAAAGTCAGTCATATTAAATATACCTATATCTGTTACTTAAGTAAACAGACAAGGTTTTATAATAAATTACATAAATTGGAGTAAAGGCTGATGAAATATATAAATTTATACACGCACACATACATTACATACATTTTATCTATATATCTAAATAAAAATAGGCTCAGTATATATGACCCAAAGTAACTAGTAACTAACTACTTGAGTAGATTTTTTATCCGATACTTTTTTACTCTTACTCAAGTAACTATTCAAGACTAGTACTTTTACTTTTACTTTTACTTTTACTTGAGTAAATATTTCTAGAAGTACTTTTACTTTTACTTGAGTACAGTTTTTGGGTACTCTACCCACCTCTGGATACTTGTACTGGAAAGCAAGACACAAATAGAGAAGAAGAAAATCATTTTTGCAGATTATTTTTGATAAATAAAATCAGATAAATATTAAATAAGAAACAAAATCAGAACTGCGCAATAAGAATTTAAATTGTGGGAGAAACTCAGAATTAAGAAAAGAGTCAGAATGGCAAGAAATAAAGTCAGAATAGCTAAATAATCTAAGAAATTGTGTGAAAATTTACTCTGAGGAAAAAAAAACAATTCAGAATATATATATATATATATATATATATATATATATATATTCTGAATTGGTTTTTTTCTGAATCTCTTTCAGAATTGCAGGTTTATATATTGCACTTCTGAATTGCAAGATATAAGTCAAAAATAAATTCTAAATGTTTTTAATAGTATTTCTATCTATATTTGTTCACAGTTATATGTTCTGTTTTGTAGTGCAAAGCAGCTATAGCAACAAAAATTAAGCTTTTTTTGCAATATTTCTTCGATGTGCAAATCTGTCTGTGAATGGCTGAATATGCTAAATACAGTGGTATTTATGATGAAATTAGTATAATATCAGATAACTGTCACCTTGGTTACATAGCTTTGTGCGTTCTTTTGGAGTCAGAAACATTTTGCCGGCTGCAGCCCATGAACTCATGATCTCTACTGTTGCTGTCTGCTTGAATTGCCTTGTTCTACTTGCATCTCAAAGAAGCCATGCAATGCCATTGAATCAGTCTATTCAACTCATTAATGAAGGCTCAACGTCAGCATGAAATTAGAACTGACTATGTTCTTTCATAATGCATGTTTCTGGTCTCATTGTGAATGATTCATCGCTGCATGCATCTTTATAATCTTTCATCAAAACACCTTGCCATCCTTCCTTCCCAGTTTACATCACTAATCCCTTTACATTTCAACCCCTTCCAACCAACCACCTTCACCTTGTTTAGAGGTGGGTGGATTGTAATATTGTGAAATATTATTATAATTTAAACTAGCTGTTTTCTATTTGAATACATTTTAAAATGTAATTTATTCCTGTGATCAAAGCTGAATTTTCAGCATCATTACTCCAGTCTTCAGTGTTCAATTCAAGTTTATTTGTATAGTGCTTATCACGATGCAAATCATTGCAAAGCAGCTTTACAAAAAATTAAAGTTTCTACATTATGTTTACTAACAGCTTATCAGTGGTCAAGTTGATATCCATATGGCAGAATTTTATGGTAAAAGTCAAGCAGTTAGTTAATGACAAGTAATCAAACAGATGGTGAACACTATTAATACCAATGATTATATGTTGCAATCAAACGTATAGCAAGATTTGCTAGTTTTGTATGTTGTCCGAGGGGTACTAATCTCATGTTCCTTCAGAAATCATACTAATATGCTGATTGCTCAAGAAACATTTCTGATTATTAACAGGAAGTTCAAAATTACAGAATTAATTTAAAATATTTTGTAACATTATATAAAAAGAAAAATGCAAAGACATATTCATATCAAACTCCTATCATGACACCTAATTCCTCAAATAATCTTTAACATCAATCAATAATAATAATACGAAATAAATAAAATAATAAGTGAATAAATTAAAAGAGAGGCAGAATTATATAAAAAAAGTAATTAATATGATATGTATTCCTTTATTTTATAGAATATAGCCCTACTTTGATTTTAGTTTTTTAGTTTTTTTTTGCAAAATGTATACTTTTACTCTTAATTAAATATGATATCCTCTCCATAGAGTGGACTTTGGAAACTAATTCTAACCAATCATTTAAAACGGGCGATTCTTGCCTTCTCCAAAATTGTGTTATTGGTTTAAAAAATGTAATTCTCAGTATTCTAAATAAATAACTCATCTTTACTAAGTAGCATAGGTCATATACCCAAAACTATATTTTGTATCTTATTATATTTGATTTCTTACTCTCTTCCATTACCTGAATTACTTCTGTCCAATTTTTTTTTTTTTTTTTTTTTTTTTACAAGTATAAAATTTATGAGTGTAAGGAGCTTCAAGTTCAATGCAACTTCTTAAATATTAAATAATGAGCTTCAAGTTCAGATAAGGAGATAGAACAGTTTCCTGGGGAGCCCTGATGTTACTTACATCTCACAAACTTACATTTCACTGCTGGTCATATGCTATAAACCATGTATGTGACGAATAAAACAAATCTTGAAACTGTGGCCTGCCCGTCAGATAATCGTGGATCCAAGTGAAATTGTGGATTTCATGTTGGCTTGAACGTTTAAGTTTTCAAACATCCTCTCATCTTCATGTGTTATAGACCTGTTTTTCTGAATGCCACAGTCTGTGACAGAGCGAGGGATTGAGAGACAGTTTAGCATGCAGCGTGTTCACCGGCGGCGGTGGCATCCATGCGCTGTGACGAGCTCTGATTTCTGAAAGGGAAATGAAGAGCTAATTTGCCCAGGCTGGAAAAAGTGCCTCGGCGTAGGTGACCTAAGCCTCAGTATATTATTAGTGGTTCCTCTCTCTCGCTCTTAACCTTCCTCACCTACGCAGCTCCGGGTCTCTGCAGGGACCCGCTGCTGGAAGAGGAGCTGATTGAATTAAGGGCTTTTGGAGGGCAAAAACTAGCCTAGCATGGGACAGACAGTCTCGCACTGCTTGGTTGCTGTGCAAGGGTCATTCCCAAGCACCCAGCTGTATTAACCTGGTCCAGCTCTCACAATGTAACTACATGAAAGTGAAAAATAAATACAGACTGATATGGAGCTTGGATTCTCAAGGCATATCAATGCTGCATCTTGATTTTGATCAAATTCATTTCATTAGAGAGATAATCTTAAAACAAAATGTGTCCAGGTCACTTTTCAGTGTCTTTCAGATTTTCTTGCACTATGAAATTATTTAACCATATTTCCAAATAATTTATGTTTCCAGATTTTTGAAAATGTCTTTATTTTTTGTAATTCCTATTATTCTCGATTGTGATTCTCATCATATTCTCACTTACAGTGATGAAAAAAATTAAGCATTACAACAAATACTACCAATTTTTAACAAATTTTTACAATTAAAATTATACTATATATTTTCACAGTAACAGCATGAGTTAAAGGTTGAAGGTAAAAAAAAAAAAAAAAAAAAAGTGACACTGTCAAGGTCCAGAAAGGTATGAAAAGCATTGTTTATCATATTCTCCAAAATGGCACTATGCTGATGGGGAGAGACACAGAGGAGACAAATTGTTGAATAAAATCATTATTTTAGTTTTTTTTTTTTTTGTGTACAAAAATAATTTTAATATTATAAATATATATATATATATGTATATACACAGTACAGACCAAAAGTTTGGACACACCTTCTCATTCAAAGAGTTTTCTTTATTTTCATGACTATGAAAATGGTAGAGTCACACTGAAGGCATCAAGGGCTATTTGACCAAGAAGGAGAGTGATGGGGTGCTGCGCCAGATGACCTGGCCTCCACAGTCACCGGACCTGAACCCAATCGAGATGGTTTAGGGGTGAGCTGGACCGCAGACAGAAGGCAAAAGGCCCAACAAGTGCTAAGCATCTCTTGGGGAACTCCTTCAAGACTGTTGGAAGACCATTTCAGGTGACTACCTCTTGAAGCTCATCAAGAGAATGCCAAGAGTGTGCAAAGCGGTAATCAAAGCAAAAGGTGGCTACTTTGAAGAACCTAGAATATGACATATTTTCAGTTGTTTCACACTTTTTTGTTATGTATATAATTCCATATATAATTCCACATGTGTTAATTCATAGTTTTGATGCCTTCAGTGTGAATCTACAATTTTCATAGTCATGAAAATAAAGAAAACTCTTTGAATGAGAAGGTGTGTCCAAACTTTTGGTCTGTACTGTATATTTGCATTTTATGGTGACAAGGCCAGGTTTCCTGTCATACACAATACTTAATGCCTTGTCTCAAATACTGGTTGACATTTTAGAATACAGATGCAGAAACATTTAAAACCAATGCCTTTAAGTCTTTTTATTGTAGCATGTGTATTGTGAAAAATGGAATGAGGATGTTTTTCACGCCACATGGTCATTAATTTACATTAGTCTGCAGCAGAAAACCTGCACAGGTTGTGTTTTTCACATTGATGTCGAATAAAAATGCATCTTCAGGTCTGTTAACACCTGTTCCAAAATCACAGATGCACGACGCCTTGCCAAGCTGTAATTTGTCTCTGTTTGGCCCAAAAATACAAACTCATACAGCAGTCTTGGACATCTGCTTGCCAAGGCTGAAAATTCAGACAATGTACAGAATCATTAAATCCACAATGCTCTATTCTAAGACACCAGGTGCTTTTCCTGGACGAATACACTTGACATATGTTGGGTAAGCTATTTCTCATATTTGTTTCTCAGATTAATATTAGGACTGCCAAAGTTAACACATTAATATTGTATGTTTCACCCAATTAAATTTTTTTAACACTTGACTGCTTAGAATAATTTCATATTAGGAAATGTGCAAGATGGATTTAGAACTTGATTTCGCTGATATACGGATAGATTCGGAAAGGAAATTTATCAAATTGGAAGATTACTGCTTTTTTCTACGGATCCCCTCAATGATATTCATTGACATGCTTAGCATGCTCTATAATTCACATAATATATAATACCTGTAAATCTGTGTGGCAAATGCTGACAGCATGCTTTCAGCTGCCCGCTATAATATATTCTATCACTTGTCACTCTTATGGCATGTTTGAAGAGGATCTGACACTGACCTTGCCAGCCATTATTTTGGGTTCAGTGAGTCAGCGGTTCTCTGATTTAATGACAGCAAAGTGAACTGCTATACATTTGGAAAGTACGAAAATATTCATTATATGGTATATTTTTCTTGACTTACACAAAGGATGGAGGTAAGAGTGTGTGTAAGGTTCACAATCTTAGGTTATCCAAGGAGAAAGAGCAGAATGGAGAGCATGTGAAAGGCGTTTAATGGTGCTCAGATGAATAATGGCGTTTAATGGTGTATGTGGACTTAAAGAAATAGTTCAGCCATAAATTTAAATTAGTTGAAAATGTACTCACCCTCAGGCCATCCAAGATGTAGATGAGTTTGTTTTTTATCAGAACAGATTTGGAGAAATGTAGCATTGCATCACTTGCTCAGCAATGGATGCTCTGCAGTGAATGGGTGCCGTCAGAATGAGAGAATGAGAATGTTTGTATGAAACCAACCCATCAAGGCATTTTTTAAGTTCAAACCATTGCTTCTGCCATAATTTGCCAGTCCCCATCCATAATATTTCTTTTTCCAGTGAAAAAGTCTTCTTCTTTGAATCAGGAGAGAAATTTGCACAGATCAAGCACAGTTTAAAAACCAAAACAGTACAAAAAGTTCTAAACAAATATGAGAGTGGATTTTGATGTGAGAAGACAGCAGGGGATAGACTGAAGGAATTATGGAGTTGTATTTTAACCAAAAGAGATAGTTTAACGTTAAAACTTCTCAATTGATTTATTATGAACATGTAGTTTTTTGCTTCACAAGATGTTAACTGATGGACTGGAGCGGTGTAATGTAGATTACTGATGTTATGATGATGTTATGGTGATGTTTTTATCAGCTGTTTGGACTCATTCTGACGGCACCCTTTCACTTCAAAGGATCCACTGGTGAACCAGTGATGTAATGCTACATTTCTCCAAATCAATAAAGTAATTTGTGAATATATTTATACTAGATGTTGATTATGGTGATGATTTTATTAGCTGTTTGAACTATCTTTCTGACGGCACCCATTCACTGCATTCGACCCATCTGCATGAAAACCTATGAGCTGTATATGTAAGCAGCATTTTAAAGGAATATTTTATCCAAAAATTAACATTTGCAGAAAATATATGCGCCCTCAGGCCATCCAACCTGCTCTTTTATGAATGTGCTTGCTTGTAGTTATTCTTGATCTAAAACTTTGATTTGAAAATGTTACGTTTCACACTTTGTTGAAGTTAATTGCAGACTTCCAGCACCTACCAACTACAATAATTTCTATGCATTTCAAACAAGGCCTAAATTAGCACCTAACACCCAAATCACACAGAGTATAACACATGCGTTTGCTGAGAGTCGCGAGCGTCCCGGAGGTGAGAGCTGAAGAGAGCGAGGCCCTGATTAGGTGAGTGTCAATGGAGTACGCTCAAGAGCTTCTCAGAACGGTCTAGCTACTTGAACAACTCAAGCTGATTATTAATCAAATAAAAATCCAAAAGAAATAATTGGTCTGTTTGCTGGCATATGAAGAGTGCTCTGCACGACTGAAGGGGAAGTGGTCATGAAACGGCATCTGACGAACTGACGAAAACTAGCAATATCCATTAGTAGTATCTAAAAACGCTAGATACATAACCATTTTGTATTTTTTAGCAAGAACTCGCAAAAAATGTTCCCTTCAATGCTGCCCATTCAAAAAATTCTATTTTTTTTTTCATTTCTGTATCACATTTGTGATGTTTCTTTCAAAATTCCTTCAAGTATGTGACACAAATTAGATTTTAAATGTGCATACCTTTTTGAGTCCATTAGTGATCACTTGGCTGTGAAATATTTGATGAGCTCATACTGACATTTTTACAAATTGATATTTGACTGCAGATTTGATATCTATATTTATATAACGAAAATGATTTAGATTTAAAAACTTTACATTAACTCAGAAATTCAAGAGAAAATGTTATATTTATATATGAATAATTTATAAATCTTACATCAATAATAAACATATGTACATTTATAAGCATTTTAAAAATGTTTATAATGATTTCTGTACTTTTTCATACTGTTCTTTCATAAGAAAAGAGTTCTTTTTCTTGAGATTTTCACTGTAGCAAACCAGTCATCAAGTTAATGAACGTGTTTGATTTCTAAGATCACATCATGCAAGAAAACAAGAAAAACGAACCTCTTCTAGAGATTCAACCAGCAGGAATCACTAGAGCAAGATGAAAGGTACTCAGGAAAAAGCATCACTGGAGACTGAGTGCTCTTCATGACAGGTCAATTAACTGCATCATCAGCAAAATTAGGAGAAAAAGAGAATGAAAATCATCGCTTTAGAATTTTTAAGATTTTTGGTGGGAAATAAGACATCAGGGACAAATATAATATTTCTCATAGCCATAGTTAGAAAGATATTAGTTTTAACTTAAAGTAAATGTTGAGTCAACATTGTATTAAGTGACAACTTGAATATACAAAAGTATAAAAAGTTAACTGCGACATTTAAATCTCAGAATTCTGTATTTTTCCTAACAATTCTACTTTAACATCTCACAACTCATTTTTTCTTGACAATTTTACATTTGTAGCTCAATTATATTTTAAAGACAAATTCTAAATTCATATCTAAGAATTAATTTTCCCCCTCACAATGCTACATTTACATAATTACTTTGTTCCTTCACATTTCTTATTTATATCTCATATTTCAGTTTTTTTCCCATTTACATCACACAATTCAATTTCTCACAATTCTTAATCTACTTAATTGTGTTTTTACAATTCTCAATTTTTATATCAGAATTGTCTTCTCACAATTCGAAATTTATCAGATTTATATTTCTCACAATTCTAAATTTAAATGTCATAAATCTGTCTTTCTCATAATTCTTGAATAATTTTTAATTTATATAGGTTTGTGCTAGTGTTGGGATCAATGAGTTGGCACTTAGCTCCTCACTGTAAATGTGATTCCTGCATTGCTAAAAAACTCTCCTAGAAGCAAATAAGCACCAAATGAGCTCAGTTTCTAGCTCTGTTAAACATCTGCATATGCTGATGTGAAGTGCAGCTCATGCTTACACTAGTTGCTCTACATTTGCATGTTTTCCTGCACTTCACAGGATTCCTTGTGATTTCTGGCTGAGAGAATGCTCAGTTTCCCCACATGCTGTTCTCCCTATAATTTTATGGATAATGTAATGACATGCTAATTGTCAACACTACATAATCAGTGTGACAGATATTGTCATTTGATTACATTACCGAAGGATATAGTTTTACTGTATTCACCAGAAAAATGTGCAATCACATTACCCACTTGTGCAATGAGCTGTGATTCCCCCGCTAGCAGTTACACCTGCTGTGTGTGTCTGTGTGTATCACACTATAGGTAGCTGTGCATTTGTTCTGTGTCTGATCTGGCTGTAAGCACCGGTTTATGAGTTGGTGTGATATGTGTTTGCATGGAAATCATTTAGATAGCTGTACTTCACATGCATAATGTAAAGAATCGAATGCATTTCCATTCTTCACGTAAACTGATCATGGTCCACTCGATTCCTTCAAACACACACAAAACACTTTTAACTTAATAAAAGTAATATTTGTTCTAAGTAATACAGTATTCATGTTTTTCACTATTATGCAGTATACAGACTTATGTTAACATCTCAACAACAACAAAAAATATTTTTATTTATTTTTTTATTGGTCTTATGAAGTATTCTAATTTGTTCAGGTTGTGATTTGGTGGGTTTTTGTTATATATTTCAATTTCAATTTCAAGTTTATTTGTATAGCGCTTTTTACAATACAAATCGTTACAAAGCAACTTTACAGAAAATTATGTTTCTACAATATTTAGTAGTAGCTAGTAGTTTGTGCACGTTTGACAGGATTTTAGAAAAAGAAAAATAATAATAATAATACAAGACGTAGTCAGCTAGATGATGAACTATCAATATTATTAATTAATAGTAATTATATGATGCAGTCACACATGTAGCAATAATTGTTAGTTCTGTTTGATGTAAATCCCGTGGCAAAACATAGAAACAAAATAGAGACATCATTAGCATAGCTGCTGATCCAACAAAGTAAAATTAGTTTAACCCAAGCTAAAGAATAAAAATGCAGATGCAACTACACTCACAATTTAAGAGATACATTATTCGAATGCTTGGCGAAAGAGATGCGTTTTTAATCTAGATTTAAACAGAGAGAGTGTGTCTGAACCCCGAACATTATCAGGAAGGCTATTCCAGAGTTTGGGAGCCAAATGTGAAAAAGCTCTACCTCCTTTAGTGGACTTTGCTATCCTAGGAACTACCAAAAGTCCAGCGTTTTGTGACCTTAGGGTGCGTGATGGGTTGTAGCGTGGTAGAAGGCTAGTTAGGTACGCAGGAGCTAAACCATTTAGGGCCTTATAGGTAAGTAATGATAATTTGTAACTGATACAGAACTTAATAGGTAGCCAGTGCAGAGACTGTAAAATTGGGGTAATATGATCATATTTTCTTGACCTGGTAAGGACTCTAGCTGCTGCATTTTGGACTACCTGTAGCTTGTTTATTGACGAAGCAGGACAACCACCTAGAAGTGCATTACAATAGTCCAGTCTAGAGGTCATGAAAGCATGAACTAGCTTTTCTGTATCAGAAACAGATAACATGTTTCGTAGCTTGGCAATGTTTCTAAGATGGAAGAATGCAGTTTTTGTAACATTGGAAATATGATTTTCAAAAGACAAATTGCGGTACAATATAACACCCAGATTTCTGACTGTAGAGGAAGTAACAGTACATCCGTCTAGTTGCAGATTGTAATCTACAAGATTCTGTGTGGTGTTTTTTGGTCCAATAATTAATATCTCTGTCTTATCCGAATTTAATTGGAGAAAATTATTTGTCATCCAATCTTTTACATTTTTAACACACTCTGTTAGCTTAGATAATTGAGAAGTTTCATCTGGTCTTGTTGAGATATATAGCTGAGTATCATCAGCATAACAGTGGAAGCTAATTCCGTATTTTCTAATAATATTACCAAGGGGCAACATGTATATTGAAAATAGAAGGGGACCTAGGACGGATCCTTGTCGCACTCCATATTTTACTGATGATAAATGAGATGACACCCCATTTAAGTAAACAAAATGGTAGCGATCGGACAGGTAGGATCTAAACCATCTTAGAGCCTGCCCTTGAATACCTGTATAGTTTTGTAATCGATCTATGAGTATGTCATGATCTATGGTGTCGAACGCAGCACTAAGATCAAGTAAGACTAGAAATGAGATGCAGCCTTGATCTGACGCAAGAAGCAGGTCATTTGTAATTTTAACAAGTGCAGTTTCTGTGCTATGGTGGGGCCTAAAACCTGACTGAAATTCTTCATACAGATCATTTTTATGCAGGAAGGTGCTCAATTGAGCAGACACAACTTTTTCTAAAATTTTAGACATAAATGGAAGATTTGAAATAGGCCTATAATTTGCCAGTACACTAGGATCTAGTTTTGGTTTCTTAATAAGAGGCTTGATAACCGCCAGCTTGAATGGTTTTGGGACGTGACCTAAAGATAACGACGAGTTAATGATATTGAGAAGCGGTTCTTCGGCTACAGGTAACAGCTCTTTTAGTAATTTAGTGGGTACAGGATCTAATAAACATGTTGTTGGTTTAGATACAGTGATAAGTTTATTTAGCTCTTCCTGTCCTATATTTGTAAAGCACTGCAGTTTATCTTTGGGTGCGATGGATGAAACTGAAGTGTTAGACGCTGTAGAATCTACATTCGCTATTGTATTTCTAATGTTATCTATTTTATCAGTGAAGAAATTCATAAAGTCATTACTATTTAACGTTGGTGGAATATTTGAATCAGGTGGCATCTGGTAATTTGTTAATTTAGCCACTGTGCTAAATAAAAACCTTGGATTGTTTTGGTTATTTTTAATGAGTTTGTGGATATGCTCTGCCCTAGCAGTTTTTAGAGCCTGTCTATAGCTGGACATACTGTTTTTCCATGCAATTTTAAAAACTTCCAAGTTAGTTTTTCTCCATTTGTGTTCAAGACTACGAGTTACTTTCTTGAGAGAGTGAGTATTACTGTCATACCATGGCACAGTACGTTTTTCTCTAACCTTTTTCAATTTGATGGGGGCAACAGCTTCTAATGTATTAGAGAAAATAGTGCCCATGTTGTCAGTAATTTTGTCTAATTCATGTGTATTTTTGGGTACAAATAGCAGTTGAGATAGATCAGGCAGGTTATTTGTGAATCTGTCTTTGGTGGCTGGAACAATAGTTCTGCCCAAACGGTAATGCTGAGACATATAGTTAATATCAGTTATACGCAGCATGCACGATACAAGGAAATGGTCTGTAATATCATCACTTTGGGGTACAATATCTATAGCAGTAAGATCGATTCCATGCGATATAATTAGATCTAGTGTATGATTAAAACGATGAGTGGGCCCGGTGACATTTTGCTTGACTCCAAAGGAGTTTATTAGGTCAGTAAAAGTCCTAATGTATCATTTGCATTATCAACGTGAATATTAAAATCTCCCATGATTAGCGCCTTATCAACTGTAACTAGAAGGTCTGAGAGGAAATCTGCAAATTCTTTTAGGAATTCTGTATACGGCCCTGGTGGTCTATACACAGTAGCCAGAGCAAGAGATACATTAGACTTCTTTTGCATGTCTGACAGTGTAACATTTAGCAGAAGTATTTCAAAAGAGTTAAACCTGTATCCTGTTTTCTGGGTAACATTGAGAATATCACTATATATTGTTGCAACACCTCCGCCACGACCAGTCTGACGGGGCTCATGCTTATAACAGTAGTTTGGTGGAGTAGACTCATTTAGACCAAAATAATCATTTGGTTTTAGCCAGGTTTCAGTCAAGCAGAGTACATCAAAACTATTATCTGGGATCATTTCATTTACAATAACTGCTTTGGGTGTGAGTGATCTAATATTTATGAGCCCAAACTTTAAAAATTGTTTTTGTTCATTTACTTTACATTTTTCTGGTTTAATTACGATAAGATTTTTTCTAGATCCTACATTATATTTTGACCTCACTATTCGGGGAACAGACACAGTCTTAATAGTTTTTACAGCGCAAGTACTTTTATCATTTAAGCGGGTGGAACAAAACTCATCATAATAGTTATTAGAGAATTGTCTTACTAGTCACATGGAGCGAAGTGTCCTGGAGATGTTGTCAGAGAGCAGCTCCGCTCCGATTCTGCTGGGGTGTAATCCATCAGCGCGAAACAGCCTAGGACGCTCCCAGAAAAGATTCCAGTTATTAACAAATAGCAGTTTCTGTTCTTGACAACAACCATTCATTTAAAGCAAAAAGTCTACTGGACCTTTCGTGTCCTCGTCGATACGTGGGCAGTGGTCCTGACACGACGATCGTCGCCGCGGGCTTCGTGCTGCGAACCGTCTCGATCAGGCTGCTGAAGTCCCTCTTCAGCGTCTCCGTCTGCCGCAGCGTGGTGTCATTAACCCCGACGTGAAGCACGACCGCTCTGGGGCTCTCGTCGACCTTCAGGATTGCGGGTATCTGCACAGAAACATCGAGAACACGAGCACCAGGCAAACAATGAGTGTGCACTTTACCTTCGGCTAACGTAGCACTTACGTGTCGGACGATGGAGTCTCCGATGATCACAGCGTCGCGTCCTGTCTCGCGGAGGGGAGCGAAGCGGTTCCGGATGGAGATGTCGAAGGCAGGAGGGGGAGAAGTCGTCGCCCGGGACCCGGGACCCGGGTCGCGTCCTCCGCTGTGGATGCACCCAGGGTCCGTGGTGTCTCGGCGTCGCAGTGAAGGACATCTGGGAAGATCGCGTCCTGGGTGCACCGGGCCTGTGCAGAGAAACACACGGAGTAGACGTGGTGGGACTGTTAGCAGATCGCTGTATACTTACCCCGGACTTGTGAGCGTCAGCCCGGGATGATTCCAGCGCGGCTCTCCGCTCTCTCAGCTGGGCCTGCCTCACCTCCAGGTCGCGAATCTGCTTTCCCACGGCCTCGAGCTCGAGCTGCACAGAGTGGAGACATTCATCCGCCATTAAAGCAAGTAACAGTGAGTACAGCAGTGGTAATGTGTGTGAATAGAGTATTAGCAATGTAAGCGCAGTTAGCTGCAACCACGCCGCTGATGCTAACGGGCTAAAAGCTAATAGCGGACCCGGGAGATCAAAATAAAACTAGTGATAGCGAGGCGTTCTGATTGTTTTTGTTGTAGAATACAATAGAGGATATATTCACACGTTATATAAACGGAAACGATGATGTATAAAATTGATTTTTGAGTTAAAAATAGTCAATGAAAAGAATATAGTGACGGAGCTCAAACGCAGTACAGCCGCCAACAACAAACAGGAATAAATATATAAAAATATATATATACACACACATACATATATATATATATATATATATATATACATATATATATATATATATATACATACATACATGTACATATATATACATACATATGCATATACACATACATATACACATACATATATATATATATATATATATATATACACTATGTATATACACACACACACAGAGTTTTGATAGTGATCATCCTTTAGTGTATAGTTTGTGCATTTTATTATACTCTTAAACTTCTTATATGCTGTAGTTAGTTTGTTGTCCTACTTTGAAACATGCTTCAGAACTAGTCTATATATAATGGTTATTTTCAGGGACACTGACATATATTAAGTTGCTTGTAAGCATCTGTGCTTATGTATTGTATTTTTTTTTTTTTTAGTTAAACATTCAGTTTAGACACAAACTTTAAGATTTAGACATGAAGATAAGGGTGATGTTTACTGTCCGACAGCATTCGTCTGGGTGTAAATCTGTCCTGAATCAAACTGATAACACAGCAGAGTTTTCAGGGGCAACAGAACAAGACTTGACTTCAGTTTACAGCTCAACTTAAGTACACTACCATTTAAATGTTTTTTTAAGGAGTTTCTTGTGCTCTCCAAAGCTGCATATTTTTTTTTTTTTGATAAAAAAAGTAATATTTTGAAATATTATTACAATTAAAAATAACTTTTGAATTTAAATATATTTTAAAATTTAATTTATTTCTGTGATCAAATCTGTATTTTCAGCATCATTACTCCTTTGTTTAGTGTTGCATGATCCATCAGAAATCATTCTAATATGCTGATTTGCTGCTTAAATAAAAACATTTCTGATTATTATCAATGTTGGAAATATGATATGTTTCATATTTTTTGTGAAAACCGTGATACATTTTATGGATTATTTCATGAATAAAATGTTCAAAAACAGAATTTATTTGAAAAAGAAACATTGTAAATCCTTTACTGTCACTCTTGATCAATTTAAAGGGTTAGTTCACCCAGATAGCAAAATTATGTCATTAATAACGTGGAACACAGTTTAAGATATTTTAGATTTAGTCCGAGAGCTCTCAGTCCTTCCATTGAAGCTGTGTGTACGGTATACTGTCCATGTCCAGAAAGGTAAGAAAAACATCATCAAAGTAGTCCATGTGACATCAGAGGGTCAGTTAGAATTTGTTGAAGCATCGAAAATACATTTTGGTCTAAAAATAGCAAAAACAGCGACTTTATTCAGCATTGTCTTCTCTTCCGTGTCTGTTGTGAGAGAGTTCAAAACAAAGCAGTTTGGATATCCGGTTTGCGAACGAATCATTCAGTTCACCAAATCAAACTGAATCGTTTTAAACGGTTCACATCTCTAATACGCATTAATCCACAAATGACTTAAGCTGTTAACTTTTTTAATGTGGCTGACACTCCCTCTGAGTTCAAACAAACCAATATCCCGGAGTAATTCATGTACTCAAACAGTACACTGACTGAACTGCTGTGAAGAGAGAACTGAAGATGAACACAGAGCCGAGCACAATACTGGTGTGTTCCTGAATGAATCATTTTAAACAAATCAGTTCATCAAGTCAGGAGCTCAGAGTGAATCAGTAGGCTATTTCGATTGAACTGGTTGAATGAATAATCCACTGATAAAGACGGTCATTTGTCGCAACCTATTTGCACATCGATGTAATAACTAACGTTTTAAGTGTATTGGCAATATTTTTTTATTTTAGTTTTGACCTCTAAAAGACTTTTTGACCTCTTTATTTTCAAAAAAATCAAGAAAAAAAAAATTGGCTCCTGGTATGAGCTCTTTAAGAAGATGAGATGTCTAAAAGATGCCATCTGCTTTGTTCTACTACTAATAAACCACTCTGCATCAACATCTCCCTAGACTATTGCCTTTTGCTCATCTGCATCAATTAGTTAATTGAGAAACCCCTGATCTGACAGGTCATGCAATGAAACAACAGAGACGATTCACACCGCTGTTCCAGTGGAGATTTGGAAGTGATGATGGACAGACAGAAACATGAGTCTCTCGCTTCTAGATCTCACTTACTGATGGGTCTCTCCCAAATGCAAAGATTATGGCAGACAAAGATGAGAATTCAGCCCAGCAGCACTTTTGTGTTGCTGGGCTGACATGCACCTCGCGGTAGTTTGCATGTCTCGGAGGAGGTCATATGATGGATGGGGCTTCATCCACACAGACCACGATTCCTTGTTCTCAGCAGCTTTTGTTATGTCAAGAAGCCAGTGAAAGGCAGAAAACAGCATAAAACTGTGTAGAAATAGAAAATTAGGAGGGAAAGAGAGAGAAAAATACACTTGATGACGAAAGGGTTTTTGGTGACTGATATTTGCACATTTGCATGTCTCTCTGAACTGTTGTCTATGAAATTTCAGATCTAGCTATCCAACTGAGTCTCAACAAATTAGATTATGAATGGATAGATCATCTAACAAAAGACCTAGATATCCATCCATTCATGAAATTTTAGAACTAGACATCATTCATCTAGCAAATTTTAGATCTAGCAATCCATCCATCATCTATAAAATGTAAGGTCTACAGTAGATCATTCATCCATCAAATTTCAGATTTAGATATCCATCCATTCAGTTTTAGATCTAGAAATCATCCATCCAATTTTAGATCTAGATATTCACCCATCCATCCAATTTTAGATCTAGATATCATCCATCCAGTTTAAGAATTGTCCATCCATGAATTTTTAGATCTAGCTATCCATTCATCATCTATCAAATTTTAGATCTATGTGTAGATATCAATCCATCCATCATACATTCATCCATCCATCTATCAAATTGTAGATCTAGCTATCATCCATCCATTCAATTTTAGATCCAGATATCATCCATCAAAATTTAGATCTAGATATCATTCATCCATCCATCATCTAATGTATTTTACACCAAGATATCCATCCATCCATCCAATTTTAGATCTAGATATCAATCCATCCATCATACATTCATCCATCCATCTCAAATTGTAGATCTAGCTACCATCCATCCATTCAATTTTAGATCCAAATATCATCCATCCAATTTTAGATCTAGATATCATTCATCCATCCATCATCTAATGAATTTTAGACCAAGATATCCATCCATCCAATTTTAGATCTAGATATCCATCCATCACTCCTCGTTGTTTCAAACATTGTCTTTCAGAACATATTTAAGAAAAAATAAATTTCTCGTGTATCCATTTCTTTTTCCTAGAAAATGAAATGACGAAATTCAGTTCTGTGCTAATTTATAGTCCATTGCATTGCATAAATGCAATTACTTTGGGGCTTCACTTCTGTCTGTCGCACAAGGTTTTCTTAGAGGAAGAAGAATTACATAAGCAAGCCACTCCAATTATAAGAAAAAATGTGGTATAATTGTATACATTAAGTATACAAGCCAACTCAGCTAGTACCATTTGTAAACCTCTATCAAGATTTTATTCCCCTTCAGTTAAGTATTTAAGGTTTGTATTCACAGGGAGTGTTGCTGTTACCTGGCCTAACTGTTGTATAAATTAGATCTAAATGCCTGTGGTGTCAATAAAAAGCAAACAATTTAATCTTTCCTCTGTCACAGTGTAACATATTATCCCTCTGTCCTCAGGCTATTCCAAGGCCAGCTTATGGTGTACCATTTGATTATTGGATGAGACATAGGAGTCATTTATCATAAAGGGAGCAGACAAAGCATGTTTGCTCATGGAGGGAAACCTCAGGGGCAACTGATTCGTCGCCAAGTTTTCTATGAACCAAACAAGTCAATCCGCTGTCCTTATATCTCAAAGGATTGATCAGCTTGTTTTCTAAAAGGTTTCCCTGGAAAGACGAGAAATCTCCAAGAAAATGTTCGGATTTACTATCACAGCTGAATAAAATACTTATAAATTTACTAGAGGGAAGTATTAGCCAATAATTGGAGTGCATAACATTTTGCAGCAATAAAAATTTCTGGATCTACAAAGTTTAAGCTCTTTGCAAAAAATTACCTAAGTCTCAGCAATGCATGATCAGAGATATACTGTCTGACTGTCATCACAGATTTTACCATGAGTCTTTATGATAATATTATAATTGTGCATGGACATTCATTTTCAATCAGTAAATAAATGAATGGATCAGGGTTATCATTCAAATGTGTGTGTGTGTGTATATATATATATATATACACATACAGTCGTGGCCAAAAGTTTTGAGAATGACATAAATATTGGAAATTGGAAAAGTTTCTGCTTAAGTTTTTATAATAGCAATTTGCATATACTCCAAAATGTTATGAAGAGCGATCAGATGAATTGCATAGTCCTTCTTTGCAATGAAAATTAACTTAATCCCAAAAAACACTTTCCACTGCATTTCACTGCTGTCATTAAAGGACCTGCTGAGATCATTTCAGTAATCGTCTTGTTAACTCAGGTGAGAATGTTGACGAGCACAAGGCTGGAGATCATTATGTCAGGCTGATTGGGTTAGAATGGCAGACTTGACATGTTAAAAGGAGGGTGATGCTTGAAATCATTGTTCTTCCATTGTTAACCATGGTGACCTGCAAAGAAATGCGTGCAGCCATCATTGCATTGCATAAAAATGGCTTCACAGGCAAGGATATTTTGGCTACTAAGATTGCACCTAAATCAACAATTTATAGGATCATCAAGAACTTCAAGGAAAGAGGTTCAATTCTTGTATAGAAGGCTTCAGGGCGTCCAAGAAAGTCCAGCAAGCGCCAGGATCGTCTCCTAAAGAGGAGCTGCGGGATCAGCTGCGGGATCGGAGTGCCACCAGTGCAGAGCTTGCTCAGGAATGGCAGCCGGCAGGTGTGAGCGCATCTGCACGCACAGTGAGGCCAAGACTTTTGGAAGATGGCCTGGTGTCAAGAAGGGCAGCAAAGAAGCCACTTCTCTCCAAAAAAAACATCAGGGACAGATTGATCTTCTGCAGAAAGTATAGTGAATGGACTGCTGAGGACTGGGGCAAAGTCATATTCTCCGATGAAGCCCCTTTTCGATTGTTTGGGGCATCTGGAAAAAGGCTTGTCCGGAGAAGAAAAGGTGAGCGCTACCATCAGTCCTGTGTCATGCCAACAGTAAAGCATCCTGACACTATTCATGTGTGGGGTTGCTTCTCATCCAAAGGAGTGGGCTCACTCACAATTTTGCCCAAAAACACAGCCATGAATAAAGAATGGTACCAAAACACCCTCCAACAGCAACTTTTTCCAACAATCCAACAACAGTTTGGTGAAGAACAATGCATTTTCCAGCACGATGGAGCACCGTGCCATAAGGCAAAAGTGATAACTAAGTGGCTCGGGGACCAGAATGTTGAAATTTTGGGTCCATGGCCTGGAAACTCCCCAGATCTTCATCCCATTGAGAACTTGTGGGCAATCCTCAAGAGGCGGGTGGACAAACAAAAACCCACTAATTCTGACAAACTCCAAGAGGTGATTATGAAAGATTGGGTTGCTATCAGTCAGGATTTGGCCCAGAAGTTGATTGAGAGCATGCCCAGTCGAATTGCAGAGGTCCTGAAAAAGAAGGGCCAACACTGCAAATACTGACTCTTTGCATAAATGTCATGTAATTGTCGATAAAATATATTGTGACGACTCATGTGCGTCATCCCTGTGGTGCAATGGAAATGTGCCGCCTTCCAAAGGAGTTATTGGTGGGCGTTCTTATCGAGGACACCTGCTGTTGCTTTCCGGTCTCTTCCTTTAAAAAGGGCCTTATGACAAATGACTGGAGGAGGGGCGCGGCTGCATTTCGGACTTTGTTTGTTTGCTTTCTGTTTATGCTTTGCATCCAACATTACTACAGCCCATTACACTTCATGCATTCACTAACTTTACACCACTGATTCCTGACAGTTTCATGTTACTTCATTTCTTTTCTGTATAGTTCTCTTTTGTTAATAAATTTCGTATATGTTTTGGCACTTCAGCGTGTGTCCCCGTTTTTGTTGCGTCCTTTTGAGCCATGGGACATAACATATATATATATATAAAACAAAAGTGGATAACAAAAGTTTAAAGTTGTCCTAAGACAAGGACGGGTATTGTTTTGGTTTTAGGACAATTTAGATTCAAGGTTTTGATCCTATCAAAATATAAATTACAAACTAAGAAGAACTGAACCGCCCCATAATGCATTAAAAACATTTAATTTGCAAAGGGCTTTTGGCTGATATTAAAACATTAAAATTTTCATTCTGAATAAGAATCCGCATCAAAACAATATTTATAGTGAAGAAGCCAGCCATGGAAAATCATTCCCTGCAAACCGGCCCATATATTCTCTCTTTAATTGCCATACAAGTGTTTTTTTCCCAGCATTTTTTAAAGCAGTGGGTGGGAATCTCATATGATTTGAATATAGAACTGTCTCTTGGCTGTCTCCAGACAAGCAATTTTAATCTTTCATGATCCAGCACTGTCTATTATTATTAGTTTAGCTGTGAAAAAGAAAACTAATTTGAGAATCAGAGGAAGATAATTAAATGCCAAACAAGTACATCCCCCGACGACTCTCACGTCGGTCTTGATGTTCTAGATGACTCTGGAACGACAGTGAATGAATTTAGATGTGTTACCTGAATATATTAGACAAGGGTTAATCCTTTAACGGTCTAAATAAGAGCCTTTAACCTTTGAACTTGACCAACTGGGTTACGATTATGGAAGCAAGTCCAAGAGAAACAAATGTATTGAAATAATCTGTTAAATTTAACATTTTGCACAGAGTCAATCATAGGAGTTATGTTTGTCATCATTTAGATCAACTAAAGGAGACTTTGTGAAACGTTGCAAAGCAAATGAAAACTCAGAGACAGTGTAACTGCTGTAAAAACTGTGTATTGTATTATCAGGCAAGCTTTTGCTTCTTTCGAAATGCAATTCTGAAAAACCTTTGTTGAAACAAAAACACAATGAAATGTTATTGCATGATCACTTATAGTGATAAAATACCCAGAGAAGATATGCAAATATTTTTTCCACTTTATTATCGCCCTCTAACACTTGCACAACTCCCTAAAAAGAGAAAAAAAAAGAAAAAGACAAGAGCCTCTAAATGTCTTTAAGGTGTTGACACATTCAGACACCTATTAGCGAGCCCAGAGGAGCCTCAAACTAAAACATAGCAAATAATCAAACAATTACACGGTTTATTATTATTATTTTTATTATTATTTTTTTTTTTTCTTAAAGAGGAAGATGAAAGTTACAACTAGCTACTACAGTGGCCTGGCTGTCTTTGGCAAGCCATGCTGGATTAGCCTAAAACAAAAATGAATTCTGACAGGATTGCTATGTTAGTGTTGTTCCTTTGAATAAGTATGAATGCTGCCATCTGAACCTTGGTGTGCACCAAACAAGCAGACTGATACCTTTTCAGCTTCCAAATGAACTCTGGTGCAGTTACTAAAATATGAATGCAAAACAGATAAAACACATCAAAAATAGGTGAAGCATACCTGGTTCTTCCTGTTATAGAAGGTATATTGCCCAATACATTTCAGTATAGTTGTTGAACCGCCATTTCCTTGCAGCAGATCTTCATTTGTCTGTTTTATAAACAGGTGAACCAGGACTAAATGTAGGCCTATCGTTTTATTTTTGGTTTAGACCAAAGGAATCAAGAGAATCAAATTCTAAGTGTAAACAAACAATAAATAATCATTCCCAATCCCAGTGCAGGCAGCTGCCAGTAATAAGAACTCTTGCAGTTTCATTGGTGTAGAGGAAATAGGTGGAGACTAGAGCAAACAAGTGGCAAGAGAGTGATCACGTGACTTATTATATGACATGCCCACAGTTGCCACCTTTTCTTGGCCGCTCATTCTCCGAACGAAGACAAGTACAAAACAATGTAGGTTTAGGAGATTAATGAAATCTGATAATCCAGAATTGATTGGAAATACAAAAACTAAAGTAGTTTTTATTTCGCCTATTTAGTTTTTGTTCTAGTGTATATTCTAGTGCATATTTATAAAAACATTTAAATCAACTTACTTATACATTTTTAACTTTTAAATAATGATGGCCTTGTTCCAAAGCTCTACACCAAGGTTAAACAGTTATTTATTTGTTAATCTTTTGATGAATACAGAATGTCCTGTGTTACATCATTAATCTCTTATCAATTTAATACAGGACTCATGGCTGCTTTGTCAGAGTGACTGACTGTAGTCTGAATAAATAAGAAGCATTTCTGTCCAGAATCATTATGTCTTTCATTCAGCACCTGAAAGCAGCTTATAAACCATGTCTGTTCTGTTACGATCATTCTGAACATCATCTCTCACCTCTGTGTGCTTAAACTCGAGTGCAGATACAAACCCATTATGATAAAAAACACAGATCTGTGCCAATTCCATTATGGAAAACTCTGGACTCATGTTCATGACAGCTCACCTTTGTTGAGCGGAATGTGTAATTTTTTTTGCAGTCAGACTGCCATCCTCGCAGATGTAAATGCTGACGTCAAATAGACATCTCTGTGATGTATGTGTGCTATCAGGGTGATTACAGTTATCTCATTTTATATGTTTAAAAAGGTCAATTTTGTACTGACAATGTGTGTCAGATGTGACTTCAGACTACGACTAAAGTAAAAATGGTAATAATTTCAAATCGAATTTACAGAAGTCTCGAAACTGTAGCCTAGCATCTATACGTGTCCATACATGTACAACCAGTTTTGTCCGATTCTCTTACAAATGATTTCTATGAACTGATTCACTTTCATTTACAAATAGATTCATGAAACAATCGCACTCATTCACTCAGTCTGATTCACAACTGACTCGCTGAAATGCCATTTCTCTGAAATGTTTCATTTGAAATGGAGAAGTTAATTGTAATACTTTGGGTTCCTGAGACATTAGTGTGCTTATTGACTGGTTGTTTTTATGACCGTGTTAACTGAAATGTAAGGTAAACAAAACAGACAGACATATTTTACAAAACAGTGATATTTAATTCCACAAATTAATAATACATTTTCACATTAATTCAAGTCTGGAGGCCTGAGCCAAGTTTCTTTTCTCAAAGTTCTTAGATTTGCTTGTATTGTATTGGATTGAGGAATTATTGTGCTGTATTAGCCAAATGATCAGGGCCCATATTCATAAAGAATCTTAATGCAAAAAGTAGCTCCTAGTGACAAAATTCTAAGAAAATTCTTAGAAATGTGGGCGTTTACTCTTAAAATTAAAGAAAAAATCCTAGTAAAGAAAAAAGTAATTCAGAAAGCATCTTAACCCTTAAAAGAGGTCTTAAGGTCAAACTTGCTAGGAGCACAGACGAGGACTTTTAAGAGGTTTAAGAGTTTCTTTAGCAGAGGAGAAAATGGCAGAAAGACCGAGAGGCAGAAGAAATGTGTTGCAGACAATGGATGACAGTGAGTTAATAAGACGCTATAGATTAGATCGTGCAGGGATCATGTTTGTGACTGATCTTATTAGAGACGTGCTAACATTTCCGACACAGTGAAGAAATGCCATAGCGCCAGAAATTAAAGTAATCACTATATTACGATATTTGGCAACTGGGAAAATGCAACAATGCAATAGTGATGATTTGGGTCTGTCACAACCTTCTGTAAGCAGAGTGATCACACAAACAATTACAGCACTTTCAAAACATCTTATTGTGTGTGTGTGTGTGTGTGTGTGTGTGTGTTGTGTGTGTGTGTGTGTGTGTGTGTGTGTGTGTGTGTGTGTGTGTGTGTGTGTGTGTGTGTGTGACAGTGTTGTGCATGAACGCGTTCAATGAATGACGTTCACTGAACGCGTTCATATTTTCGCCGAACGCTGAACTGAACTAATTACTTTTCATACAATGAACGTGAACGAGAGCGGCGCTCACTCTGGCAGGAATGAACAGCACCCGCAGTTCACGTTCACGCTCATTTGAAAAGTCAGGTTTTACCAGGGCTTAATTTGAGCCGGAACATGTTCCGTCACCTCCGACATTGGATCCGGCATCTCCTGTGTCACTAAAATGAATTGCCTAAATGAAAAAAAAAATTACTGTTTGTGTAGTGTTCAATGTTTGTGAAACATGACTTGCTCGCTTGTTGTACTAGTTGAGATTGCTGTTAGCCTCGATTGTTTCACGCAGGGGAAAAATGTAAAAAAGACAGGAAAGTTTGCTTAACTTTTTCAAATACGCTGGACAGTCAGATCCCAAACAAGCAAAAATCGTTTCCGCTGATCAAAAAGGAGACCACGGTGGACACAGTAGCCTAGTATCGATATCTCGTTATTTCGACATAATAAGGGGACATTCTAATCTGCATTAAGCCACATTAAGCGTTCTTATAATGGTTTTCTATGGGAGGAAAATGCTTAACGTTTCATATTATGGGCTCATCTGATTTTTTGTACATAACATAGCCTATTTGTTAGGATTTTAGTATCATAATGATTAGGCTAATAAATGCACGCACAATTATCCGTGAACTTGATTTGAACAAATGCCTTTAAACTTGTGTGTGCAAAATTCAGAATTAAATTAATGTGCAGAAATTTGTACAAATAGAAAGTAGGCTATGTAGGCATACTATACTGTTGTAGCCATTAAAAAAAGCGCGTTTCATATTTGTTAAAATATTATAATGTTATTTTTTTTCCATTTATGTTGATTTATGAAAAGTGAACAGCACTACCGAGTAAGATAGGATGTGCAATATGAGACATGGAGCGGGTCAGACATGATTTTGACCGTTGAAGTTGAAGTTGTTATAGAAAACCTTTCTTTAAAGTGAATTTCGTTTTGTATAAATTGTATCTTAATTTTAATCAACTTTTCATCAACCAATTGCCTGTATTTAATGAATAGGCCGACGAAACAAATATAACGGAGGTGCCCGCGCGCTCACTTGCATTGCACGTCAACTAGAGCACATCCTAACTTAACGAAACTCAGTGTATGCCTCACACAGACATGACAAATACATCAAATACGCAAAGCTTGAAATGTATAAATAATTGTCTCTTGTTTATTGGTACAATAATTTTGATTAGTTTTGGAGTGGCAGTGATTTGCAGCTGGTAATGGATGGTAAAGAGGTTCTATTGAGTAAGATAGTGGCCTATCTTAAAAAGAATTTAACAAATGAACGTGAACTAGTTCGTTTTTACATATGTGAACTTAGTTCATTTTTTTTTTAATGAACTATGAACGTGAACTAGTTCATTATCATCTGTGTGAACTGATCTTTGAGCTAGTTCTTTTAAGTATGAACTGGCACAACACTGGTGTGTGAGAACGGTCAAATAGGAAAAATTACGCATGTAAATTCAAAGTGAGAATTAGAATACACCCTATACTTAAAACCACTCTTTTTTTCCTTCTTGGACAACCAACCAATCACAGTCTTCAAAAGATTGTGTCATACAACGGGGTCAACCCCGCGTCCTCACTAAGATGAAAGTTTTTGTCTTTTCCTTACTCAGAGTTGCTCTCAGATCGGTCCCGAATCGCTCTTAAGCTAAGACTCCTACGTAAAAGTTTTTAAGCTAAATTAAGAGTTTTCTGAGAGGATTCTTAGAATCTTTATGAATACGGGCCCAGAATTTCTATCTGAAGGTGCTGTTGGTAGTTAGAAACCGTAAGACATGTCTAATTTGTTGTGTTTACTATTGGGCAGCTAGCACCCAAATGTATATATACTGGTGCATCTCAATAAATTAGAATGTCATGGAAAAGTTAATTTATTTCAGTAATTCAACTCAAATTGTGAAACACGTGTACTAAATAAATTCAGTCCACACAGACTGAAGTAGTTTAAGTCTTTGGTTCTTTTAATTGTGATGATGTTGGCTCACATTTAACAAAAACCCATCAATTCACTCTCAACAAATTAGAATATGGTGACATGCCAAATCAACTAATCAACTCAAAACACCTGCAAAGGTTTCCTGAGCCTTCAAAATGGTCTTTAAGTTAGGGTTAGGGTTAGCAGCCTAGGTTCATTAGGCTACACAATCAGGAGGAAGACTGCTGATCTGACAGTTATCCAGAAGACAATCATTGACACCTTTCACAAGCTGGCAGTTCACAGAGTGCTGTATCAAGCATGTTAACAGAGAGTTGAGAGGAATGAAAAAGTGTGGAAGAAAATGATGCACAACCAACTGAGAGAACCGCAGCCTTATGAGGATTGTTAAGCAAAATCACGTAAGGAATGAACTGAGGCTGGGGTCAACTTATCAAGAGCCACCACACACAGATGTGTCAAGGAATTTACTGAACCACGGACAACATCAGAGGCGTCTTACCTGGGCTAAGGAGAAGAAGAACTGGATTGTTGCTCAGTGGTCCAAAGTCCTCTTTTCAGAGGAGAGCAAGTTTTGTATTTCATTTGGAAACCAAGGTCCTAGAGTCTGGAGGAAGGGTGGAGAAGCTCATAGTCCAAGTTTCTAGAAGTACAGTGTTAAGTTTCCACAGTCTCTGATGATTTGGGGTGCAATGTCATCTACTGGTGTTGGTCCATTGTATTTTTTGAAAACCAAAGTCACTGAACCCGTTTACCAAGAAATTTTGGAGCACTTCATGCTTCCTTCTGCTGACCAGCTTTTTGAAGATGCTGATTTCATTTTCCAGCAGGATTTGGCACCTGCCCACACTGCCAAAAGAACCAAAAGTTTGTTAAATGACCGTGGTGTTGGTGTGCTTGACTGGCCAGAAAACTCACCAGACCTGAACCCCAGAGAGAATCAATGGGAAAATTAGGAAAATGAGAAACAAGAGACCATGAGACCAAACAATGCAGATGAGCTGAAGGCCACTGTCAAAGAAACCTGGGCTTCCATACCACCTCAGCAGTCCCACAAACTGATCACCTCCATGCCACGCCGAATTGAGGCAGTAATTAAATCAAAAGGAGCCCCTACCAAGTATTGAGTACATGTACAGTAAATAACCATACTTTCCAGAAGGCCAACAATTCACTAAAAAAAAATTTTAATTCTTTTTTTTCTTTTTGGTCTTATGAAGTATTCTAATTTGTTGAGATAGTGAATTGGTGGGTTTTTGTTCAATGTAAGCCAAAATCATCCAAATGAAAAGAACCAAAGACTTGAATTATTTCTGTCTGTGTGCATTGAATTTAATACATGAGTTTCACGATTTGAATTACTGAAATAAATGAACTTTTCCATGACATTCTAATTTATTGAGATGCATCTGTATATATTCAAATCATGAGGTCAAATCAAACATATTTTGAGTGCACTAGATGTGTCTGTAATGCTTTCTTTCATAAAGCACATAAATGTGAAGCAGAACAGCCTAATAACTCCTTTCTAAAAAAAAAAAAAGTGAATGAGGACAGCTTTTAAAATTTAATAAAAGCAAGACTCATTCTATTCCAAGTCTTTTCAAACCAAATGATAAACAGACTGAAATAGTAAAAAAAAAAAAAAAATTGGGCACACGCAGCAAATTCGAATTAAGCTTAATTATTATGTATAGTAATATTGCATTACATTTGTACACCTGTCTCCAAACACACACCTATATGAATCTTTGTTCAATCTGGGCACGCTGTCATGTAATTGGCTGTTTGCACAATGCAAGACTCACAGCATGAATAATGAATCTTGATCATTCCTGACAAATTGCACCAGCTGTGTATAATTTCATCCATGACAATAATTACCAAGGACCATCTCATTTCGGCAGACACACTGAGCAGAACTGGAGCCCAAAACTCTTTAGCGAAGCCTCTGTTTGTATTTGGATGGCACTTTGTCATGATGCCTTTGACACTCAGTTGTATATATTCTGTCAATTATGCTTATAAGCAGCTCAAAAAGGACATACAAATGCATTTATGGATCGAAATAGTGATGCATGGACAGCCAGATGGGATGACAAATCAATACTGTGAGTTTTAAAATTCACCCAAATCCACAACATTATGCAGCTTCTGCTTATTTCCTGGTTTATTTTTTCTCTTCTGCCTGTCTCTTTCTCTTTTTTCAGTCCATCCCAGTCGTTTTTTAATAGCTCTTTCTGATGGTTGCTTTAATAACTCTTGTGTTTAATATTAAATGAGGAGAGACCAGTAAACAGGGACTTTGGAAGCATCCCACAGTAAAATCCATCCTACCTGCTTAGGTTTCTGCTGGGTTCTTGGCAGGCCATTGTGTTCATCCTCCACAGCAGCATATTTATCATTCTTGAACCGTGAGGGGAAAATGGCCAAATTGACCAATTATTCAGAGATGGAAGTGCAGATTCTGCATAATGTCAGTTAGTGAAATGTGCAGAATTGGCTGTTGCAGGACAGAGGCCTCCGTTTAGCCGGTGTGCTTTTGTTGCTCAAGGGTTAATTAACACGTAGAGTAATTGGACTGGTGCTGTTCACTCCGGTGAGGTTCAGCTGCTAAGTGGGGAAACTTTTAAAAGCACTCAGATTATAAAGGATACACCTATATCCTATATATGGTCAATCGTATATATCTGAGGTGGTGAACTGGATAACTCACAAAATGCTGTTGACTGTGTATCAGAGTATGTGAGCGGAGCTGAGCGGGAAGAATTTGCGCTCCATGCTCAAAGTATTTCATAATTACTCCGCTCAAGCTCCGCTCTGGGTGTACAATTTTCCGCTCCTCGATCCCTCCCCCACTCCGTCCTTATACGTCTCGCTCCGTTTTCGCTCCATGGTATTTTTATTTATTTTTTTTAATAACACCAGTCTCTGATCAGAAGATGCATGTAGTGTAAAACGAATACGCAGTACTAAGAGAAGAACATCCCTGAATGTGTTCACAACCCAGCAGAACAGTGTGGCCTTGAAAGTTTTAATCTACAAAACTTCCCACGATACCCAGAAAACTGTGACCTCGTCGGCTCGTCCAAATATCAAGGGCCACTGAGAGTCCATTGCAGTTCTGTAGCAGAACGCGCAATTTATTCTCCAACTCTAATAAAGCATGTGGCATGAGTGTGTCACGGACCGTGCTATAGCAAGGTGGGGTGTAGCCAGGCTGTGCAATGTTCGCAAAATAGCACATCCCTTTTCTTTCTCCTTTGGTGAGTGGCTCATAGTCCATGTAAATCATTTTAAAGAAAGCCTGGTCTAGTTCACTCTTCCTCTCCTATGAAATATTTATTTTTGTCGTTCTTTGTTGAAAGAAGCCTTTAAATTTACTGCTCTGTGTCTCTTTACATGTTTCCTGTGATTTTTTTTCTCTGCAAAAAAATTTAATTTGAACATAAATATGGCGCTAAAATTAAATGTAAATAATAAGTAGCCTACATGCCAATACAATATTTACAAATGTATTAATTCTGCATTGGTGGTTTAGGTTGTTCAAGCTGAATAATAGCCGACCTTCAGATTTTTTTTCCACGTGTGAGCGAAAAACTTTATCGTGTTTCCTTGACACATGCCTTTTAAGATTCCACAATGAATCTTTTGATGTTGCAATCACCTCCGCGCACTCGCGTTCTCCTTTGTCATCACTACCTTTTATAATACATTTATATTTTTTTCCCCTTCTTCACGGTAATATTTCAGAAACTCCATTTTTCTGTCTCTCTTTACCTGTGCTTACTGCTTATTACCAACTTATAAAATCGTCCATCATATAATGGAGATGCACAGGTGGAAATCGCGAGGGGCGGGGGTCGGTAAAAATATAATTAAAATCATGTGATAAATTAATTACATGATATATACTTTATATAAATGTTTGTGAAAGTACTAATTAAACAAAATGCAAACAAATGCAAAATATGATTAGAAACATTTTGAGTCCCCCTCCGTCTCCTGACAGTGGTTTGGTCCTGGGACTCCTGGCTCCTGATTGGTAATTGAGCGATAGTGGAGCGTTTCGGAGCGAGAGAAAATCACAACGCTCCGACATTTAAAAAATCCGCTCCTCGCACTTGGCAAAATCACGCAGCTCCGCTCCCACTCCGCACCGCTCACATACTCTGCTGTGTATGGAGAGCAGTCTTTTTAGGTCACTATTCTTAATTATTGTTATATCCTAGCCAATAACCACAGGCCTCCCTGCAAGAATTCTTGAGTGATTTTCTTCAAGTCAATATCCTTTGGCAACAAAGTGTTCGCTAACAAATAATGTGCTAAAACAGTGACTGCAATGGTTTTAAAGTCACACACTGATGTGAAAGCTTTAAATCCACATTTGTGATTTTCTAAAGAAATTTCTGGTGTTTATACAATCAAACGTTCACTGTGGGATGCGAAGATGTTGTGAGAGGTTGACAGGGTGTTGCTATGCAGTTGCTATGGCTTGGGGTTTAGGGTTAATGTTTTCTTTAAAGAAATAAACCTAAAGGGGCAATATTTCATGGAGAAAAAGATACATTTTCCATTGTTAATAGTGATGTACAGTATGAAGCACAACTCATTCAAAAATCCCTTACAAACCAAGCATATTTCTGTGGGTCTACAGTATGTAGCAATTTCACAAGTCTTTTCTATTAAAATGTCTGAATCTGCACATGACAATTTGTAAATGTGATGACATCTTAAAAAAATTCTCACCCTCAGACCACCCAAGATGTAAATGTTTGCTATGGGAACAGATTTAGAGAAATGTAGCATTACATCACTTGCTCCCCATTGGATCCTCTGCAGTGAATGGGTGCCGTCAGAATGAGAGTCCAAACAGCTGATAAAAACATCACAATAATCCACACCACTCCAGTCCATAAGTTAACGGCTTGAAGTGAAAAGCTGCCAGTTTGTAAGAAACAAATCCATCATTAAGATATTTGAACTCTATTCCATAATCCATAAGATTCCTCAACCCATAATATTGCTTTTCTTAAATGAAAAAGTCTGCATCAAAATCCATCAATATACTTGTTTAAAAAACCATTATGGGCTCTTTTGACTTCTAAATGGTGCTTGTTCTATGCATATGATTCAGAAAAGATGACTTTTATCAATAGATAAATAGAGAACTCATATCTTAGCCAGAAGCAAAAGTATGAATTTAAAATGCCTTGATGATGGATTTGTTTCCTACAAACACACAGATTTCCATTTCTCAAGACATTTATTGACAGACTGAAGTGGATTGCTTGTGGATTATTGTGATGTTTTTATCAACTGTTTGAACTCTTATTCTAACGACACACCTTCACTGCAGCGCATCCATTGGTTACAAGTGATGCAATGCTACATTTCTCCAAATCTGAACTCATCTGAAGATTGAATAGCCTGAGAGTGAGTAAATGTTAGTATATTTCAGTTTTTTGGTTGAACATTATATGTGCAGAATTAAGCCTGTAAGCACACACTGGCTGCCAGCTGTTCTTGATTCACCGGGTTACAAGTTTTATGTTTTACATTAAATGGCATGCTTGTGTTTCTCAAAGTTTTGTTGTAGATTTTCCAGGAAAGACCTAAATGACAAGTCAAACAACAATTTGTTTGTCGATTGAGAGTGTACTTAATCTTGCATCCTTGAATCTGAGGTTACAGATACATAATGTTGTGTGCAAGATTCATTTTAAGAAGTCATTTCAAATCAAATCTCTGTGTTCACATGCACAGAATAACACTGGACAAATCCTAAGGATTGGACTGATTTTTCAAATCAGCCGTGAAATGAACAAAGACAAATATTCATTACAGATGCTTCATTTTAATTGTACAGAAACACATGATGATTTAAAGGCTTTTTGTTAAAATCAGCGATGATCCAACCATGTGGTCAAACGCATTTCAGTGATTAGTAATCAATGACACAGACCGGATGTTGCTCTTGTTTTCATTATCCAAGTCCCCCATGTCATCTAATGTGGTTAAGTCACATGATTTCTGCTGTTGTTTTAGGCTTTTAACCGTTTCTGAATGTCTCTTGTTCGGTTTGGACATTCAGGAATGTGGGAAAGAAACGTTTCAGTATTGATGCAAAACATATTCGCAAGTCTTTCTCTCGTCACACCAAATCCATTAATGCAAACATATGAAATCCATTGTTTTCAACCAAAGAAACTTTGATGTAAACATGTCCATGATGCACATAACCATAAGACCATTCACAGATATAAAATATCTTAAATAATATAAAAATAGGTGTTTTACATAAAATTAAAACAAGACAGTGTTACAAGCTTCTCAGGTACTTGCCATGTGGGTTCAAAAAGTTCAGTATGATTTTCCCATGGATTTCTATTTAATTTCAGCTTTAATTCTGAAGTCCATTATAACCAGTCTGCTAAAAGACTCATTGAATGACTCACTGGAGCATAAAACATGTACGGCAGACAGTTTGAGCAACAGATCAGTCATGTGACATATCAGGTTCAAATCATTGATAATATCAGGCCAATCTGTCCTCCATGAAATGTGACTCTTCATATCAACAAATAGTGTAAAAATAGTGACAAAGTGAGAATGAAAATGTAATATTTACAAAGATGGATACAACATTTGGCATACAGGGTGAAAAGCGGGAGAAATTTTTTTATTTTTTTGACATGCGGCTCATGGTATTCAATTTGCCGTGAGAGTCATAAAGATTGTGTTGAATCTTAAAGTTAATTGGAGACTCAAACCACCACAGCGGCATGGTTTTTATAGCCACATGGTTGATTGAACATTTACTTTTTTGACTTTTTAATCTATCAAATATTGAGTTTGTTTAATAAAAATATATTAATAAGCAAGAATCTGTTAAGTGGCAGACAATATGAAAGGCTTTTCAGGGAAACTGATAAAGCGCAGCTAACGAACACAGCTGAAGGTTTGAAGTGTGTGCATTGAAGAAAATGTACTTAATGTCAAGTTAATCTCTCATTAAAACATCAGTCTTAATAAACTGAAATATAGAAAATGTTTATTGCATGTTTAAATAGTTTTATTGCACCTTTTGAAACAATGAGCCACTTTATGCATTAATAGCTTGTATTCATTCATTACACACAGACTGATATATTTCAAATGTTTATTTCTTTTAATTTTGATGATTATAACTGACAACTAAGGAAAATCCCAAATTCAGTATCTCAGAAAATTAGAATATTGTGAAAAGGCTCAATGTGACGAGTGGGGCGGAGCCGAGAGCCGTGGGAACGGAGCGAGGCCGGTGGAGTGATTGGATATGAGCGACACCTGCTACACTCACCGGTCTTGAGTCCCACAAAGGAGATTGGAAGGATTTGTCTCCTTCCAATTGGAATTGTCTCCTTCCAATCTCCTCCGTGGGACTCGAGACCAGTGAGTGTCGCTCATATCCAATCACTCCACCGGCCTCGCTCCGTTCCCACGGCTCTCGGCCCCGCCCCACTTGTCATACTCAATATTGAAGACACCTGGGGCCACACTCTAATCAGCTAATTAACTCAAAACACCGGAAAAGGCCTTTAAATGGTCTCTCAGTCTAGTTCTGTAGGCTACACAATCATGGGGAAGACTGCTGGCTGGACAGTTGTCCAAAAGATGACCATTGACACCTTGCACAAGGAGGGCAAGACACAAAAGGTAATTGCAAAAGAGGCTGGCTGTTTACAGAGCTTTATGTCCAAGCACATTAATAGAGAGGTGAAGGGAAGGAAAAGATGTGGTAGAAAAGAAGTGTACAAGAAATCGGGATAACCGCACCCTGAGGATTGTGAGGAGAGGATTGTGAAAAAAAAAACATTTCAAAAATGTGGGGGAGATTCACAAAGAGTGGACTGCAGCTGGAGTCAGTGCTTCAAGAACCACTACACACAGACGTATGCAAGACATGGGTTCCAGCTGTCGCATTCCTTGTGTCAAGCCACTCTTGAACAACAGACAGCTTCAGAAGCGTTTCGCTTCAAAAAGGACTGGACTGCAGCTGAGTGGTCCACAGTTATGTTCTCTGATGAAAGTAAATTTGGCATTTCCTTTGGATATCAGGGTCCCAGAGTCTGGAGGAAGAGAGGAGAGGCACACAATCCATGTTGCTTGAGGTCCAGTGTAAAGTTTCCACAGTCAGTGATGGTTTGCGGTGCCATGTCATCTGCTGATGTTGGTCCACTGTGTTTTCTGAGGTCCAAGGTCAACGCAGCCGTATACCAGGAAGTTTTAGAGCACTTCATGCTTCCTGCTGCTGACCAACTTTATGGAGATGCAGATTTCATTTTCCAACAGGACTTTGCACCTGCACACAGCACCAAAGCTACCAGTACCTGGTTAGAAAATCTATGGAGTATTGTGAAGAGGAAGATACGATATGCCAGACCCAACAATGCAGAAGAGCTGAAGGCCACTATCAGAGCAACCTGGGCTCTCATAACACCTGAGCAGTGCCACAGACTGATCGACTCCATGCCACGCCGCATTGCTGCAGTAATTCAGGCAAAAGGAGCTATACACACAGATACAGATATTCATTCACCCCCAACCTCCCCCATCCCTCGCCTTCGCCGCTTTGTACTGCCAGTCTGTCAAGCGGGTCCGTGACCAGCGCTTTAATAGCTGCATGGCAGGATGGCTGCTGCCTGCGCTGGATTACCTTGACCCCCCCCCCCCCCCCCCCCCCCCCCCAATTTCTGTCCCCAGTTGAAAAGTCTTGTGTTTATGGTGTATGTGCTTTTGTTGCTGAGGTGTTTTTTCGGTTCCCATACTGTACTCCCAAAAGGAGCATTATTCCCATATACTCCCATAGAGATTTTCCTTAGTTATCAGTTATAATCATCAAAATTAAAAGAAATAAACATTTGAAATATATCAGTCTGTGTGTAAGGAATGAATATAATATGCACGTTTCACTTTTTGAATGGAATTAGTGAAATAAATCAACTTTTTGATGATATTCTAATTATATGAGCAGTGTGTGTGTGTGTGTGTGTGTAGCACACATACATACATATATAATATCTCAATCTGAACACAGCCTTTTTTATTATTCTTTTTAAAATTAAAAAAATTGTTATGTACTCTTCTGTCCTTTTTTAGGTTAAAAGATGATGTCACTATGAACCATAGTTAAAATTGATAGCATATTGGTTTGGACCAAAATAAGGATGAATAAATGATGAAACTTGGATGAATTGACAAAGAGAAACTCTGTGTCCAAAAAAAAATATATATATATATTTATTTATTTATATATATATATATTTAATTGTCACCTTTAATTGTCAGCTAATTGTCACCTTTCCACCTCCCCATGATGCTTTGTCATATGCTGTCACAGACTCTGTTGAAGCAAACTGTGCTTTAACACTCGACGTGAAATCACTGAACGGATCACAAAAAATATTCCCTTTAACACCTCCTAACAGTGAAAATGAGCTTTTATTATTGCAGGATTGAAATTAATAATTACGTTTCATATTACTTGTTGAGATGATCCTGGCATTTTTAACAAGAAAACAATAACATAACCTCCTTTTTCTTTACAAGGCAAGTTAAGAATTGCACCCACATTTATTTACATGCTGTGTTGTTTTAGCACCCGACTAACTAAAGGAACTATGCAAAAACAAATGCAATCGGAAAAACAAGCTGTCTGGTATGATTTTCACAGCGCAAATATCCATCTTGAAATCTTTGAGTTTGGAGAAGAAAATACTTGTAAATGTTTTGAAATGTTTAAAATATGGATCATGTTGAGAAACCTGGCCATTATAATGTTCTTTTGTTTCATTTGATGGATTACTGCCACCATGATGGAAACCCCTTTAAATTAAAACATTGTGTCAGGCTAGGAATAGTTCACCCAAAAATGAAATGAAAATTTGCTGAATTTTCTTACCCTCAGGCCATCCTACATGTAAATGAATTTGTTTCTTCATGCGAACAGATTTGGAAAAATGTAGCATTGCATCACTTGCTCAGGAATGGATGCTCTGCAGTGAATGGGTGCCGTCAGAATGAGAGTCCAAACAGCTGAAAATAACATCACAATAATCCACACCACTCCAGTCCATCAATGAACATCTTGTGAAGTGAAAACCTGAATGTTTGTAAGAAACAAATTCATCATTAAAGGGTCAGTTCACCCCAAAATGAAAATCCTGTCATTAATAACTCACCTTCATGTGTGTCACGCAGAACGTTTGAGCTTCAGGAAAAGGTTAGTTCTTGTGCGTTATTCAGGTTCGGATGAGCTGCTGCTTATGTACATATACAGAACAATGTTTACATTCAAGTAAAAGTCTATATTAAATCTGTTCATCATAAAAAAAAAACCTATTAATTCTTTACAGAACATTTGGACTAAACCGCTTGATTTCATATGGATTAGTTTTCTGATCTCTTTATGAAGTTTTTGAAGCGTCAAAGTGGAAGTTTCAAAGGCAGTCAACGGAAGGAAATCTGACAGCATTGGGTCATCAAAAATATATTTATTTGTATTCCAAAGATAAACAAAGGTCTTACGGGTGTGGAACGACATGAGGGTGAATAATTTATAATAGAATTTTCATTTTGGGGTGAACTAACCCTTTAAGGCATTTTAACCTTAAATGGTAGATTTTGACCAAAATGTGAGCTCATCAACCATTCTTCCTTCAGTGGAAAGCTCCTTGTCCTATTGTCTCACATCAAAATCCACTGACATATTTGTTTAAACTACTTTTGCTTGTAAATGGTGTTTGAACGGTGTTTTGATCATTCAGACGAGACACTTACTCACTGGAAAGAGCGTTATGAATTATGGACTTGTATATGAGCCGGAAGGAATGGTTTGACGTTAAAAACACTTTGGTGATGAATTTGTTTATTAAAAACATGGAGCTTTTCTCTTCACAAGACATTAACTGATGGACTGGAGTGGTGTGGATCACTTGTGGATTATTGCTTGGACTCTTATTCTGACGGCACCCATTTACTGCAGACATGATGCTAAATTTCAACAAATCTGCTCTGATGAACAAACAAACTCATCTACATCTTTTATAGGGCTGAAAGTTAAATTGCATCTGCGATAATCTAATTGATTAATTACTATAACATATGTCTTTTTGAAATATTGAACCCTCAATTGGCCAGAATGTTTCATGCATTTCCTTTCTGCGAGGAAATGTCTTTAAGAGATTAAGATCAGGATTCCTCATTTCATTAAAAACCACACGGTAAAGAAAAGCAATACAAACATCTACAACGAAACAAACAAAGAGTCTGACAAGATGTGCTGAACCTCCTGGAGTTACGAAGTTACAGGAGAAAGCGATATTGCACTGGAGAAGATGTCCTCTCTCCAGATTCACCGTCACTGTTTTTTTTTTCCAGTAGTCCGTACTGACAACAGCTGAATGAATGTCTGGAATTATGATTCCATTTGAGATCCTCCAATAAATGCTGAAAGACCGGTTACACAATGACAATTGGACAGCAAAGATGGAGGTCTTTCTGTTTGCTTTACAGAGGGAAAACAAGAAAGCCAGAAAAGGTGGAGTACTGCCATCCGCCTACCAGATTGCCCTTCTCCAGTTTGAGATAAACCTTGTCTTCTTTGTTGAGGTGCAGCAGGACTCCGTTGGTGGCGGCCTCCCGCGTGACATCTTTGTCACCGGCAAAGGCAGAGATCACTGGCTTTCCATTCAGCATTAAATTCACCTGAACAGAGAAAATCAAATAATTTATTGCAAAATTCTAAATGACAGTTTTAAAAGTACAATTTCATAAATTATTGGGAAATAGTTGCTTTTTAATTACAAAAACAAACTTTCAAAAATATGGATATTTTAATTCTAATTTATTAATCAAGAAAAAAAAAATGTGTGTGTGTGTGTGTGTGTGTGTGTGTGTGTAAAAAATGTGAAATTGTTTTTAGCAATTAAAGTATGAGTTCCCTATCTGTCGGTCACTACGAGTTATGTCGAACGACATATGGGGTCTCACTTGGGAGGCCAATCATCTCTGAATTTAAGAGAAAACGCCAATGAAAATTGGCTAGTGGATTAACATACCTGAGCCACTCCCCGAGCCACGGGTATAAATAGGGCGACAGGTGCATCCACTCATTAGATTTTTGCTTCGGAGCTGAGTAGTCGATGAGAGCAGTCACTACAAAGCCATTCATCTTTGTTTTAAAGAAGCTGTTCCTGGTCGGTGTGACGGCGCGGTACAGCGGTGTCCCTGTGACGGCGATTCCCCTGGGCGCTTCGGCTAAAAGAGACAGTTTTCTAAAAGAGCAAATCACGGGCGATTCGCGTCTTTTTCAAGATGCCGTTTCGTCCGTGTCCTTCTGGATGCGGTCGTTTCCTGTCTTCGGTGGACGGTCACGAGCGTTGTCTGCAGTGTTTGGGCGTCCAACACACTGAGGCTGCGCTCGTGGATGATTCATGCATCTACTGTGGGCGTATGAACATGGCAGCGCTGCGATCGCGTCTCTCACTCCTCAAGGGGAGTGCAGCAGACCCCTCTGTCGCCACCCGTCCCGGTTTCTCTGGCTCGAGCAGAGGACCGCCGGCTGGCGCTCTGGGAGATCTGAGGGTTACAGTGAGAGCTTCTCCGCCGGGCCACGCCCCACGGACCTCTCACTCCTCCCGCAGCGCCTGTCCCGTGCAGCTGCCGATTGATTCTGCTGGGCCGTCTCACGGCGGTCCCAGCGTGTCTTTCGGTGCGCCACCCGAAGATCAGATGTCGATCGCTGCATCGGGGTATGGGTTATCGACCTCTGAGGATGAGGATTCGGCGGGGCTGCCCCCCTCGGGTGTTGTCGCTGCTGCCGAATCTGACTTGGAGTTGTCGGCCATGCTTGCCCGGGCAACCGTGAGTATCGGGCTGGAGGTGACTACACCGCCCAGTCCCGAGCCCTCGCGGCTGGATGATTGGTTTCTCGGCGCGGGACGCGGCTCACAACCTCGTTCTGCTCTGGTGCCTTTCTTCCCGGAGGTGCATAAAGAGGTGACGAAGTCGTGGACGGCCCCTTTCACGGCCAGAAGCCGCTCGTCTCCCTCTTCCATCCTCACCACCCTCGATGGCGGGGCAGCCAGGGGGTACGTGGATGTTCCCCAGGTGGAGAGAGCGGTTGCGGTGCACCTGTGCCCATAAAACGCCGCCACTTGGAGGAATCGTCCGCGTCTCCCGTCCAAGGCCTGTAAACTTTCCCCGGGGAATGGCGACTCCATCCCCAGACGGTCCAGCTGATCTGGAGTCGATTCGGGGAAGCCCAGGTAGACCTGTTTGCTTCCCACGAGTCCTCCCACTGCCAGCTGTACTATTCCCTGTCCCAGGCCCCCCTGGGCACAGATGCACTGGCACACAGCTGGCCTCGGGCTTTACGCAAGTATGCGTTTCCCCCAGTGAGCCTGCTCGCACAGACACTGTGCAAGGTCAGGGACGACGAGGAACAGGTCCTGTTGGTTGCGCCTTATTGGCCCACCCGGACCTGGTTTTCGGAACTCATGCTCCTCGTGACAGCCCCTCCCTGGCGCATCCCCCTGAGGAGAGACCTTCTCTCTCAGGGGCTTGGCACCATTTGGCACCCGCGTCCAGATCTTTGGAACCTCCACGTGTGGCTTCTGGATAGCTATCTTTCTCTGAAGGTTGAAATCCCTTCCATTAACTTATGTGGGCGGAACAGCAGCGTGGCCTTCTCCAGCAGCGATGTACTCACCCTTTGGCCCCTTCGGTACCAAGGTCAGTGAATTTGCGCTGGGGCTTTGGGAAGGTTACGACCTTAAGCGTAGCTTTTGTGGCACGCCAGGGCTTGTCGACAATTGCAGCGCCACAGGGTTGTGACGATGTTCAGGTTGTGGCGTTTTCCATAGGACCCCATATGTCGTTCGACATAACTCGTAGTGACCGACAGATAGGGAACGTCTCGGTTACGTACTTAACCCTCGTTCCCTGATGGAGGGAACAGAGACGTTATGTCCCCATGCCACAACCTTGAACCGTTCGCTGTTGCCGGGACACGTTCTCGGCTCCTCAGCGTAAAACCTAATGAGTGGATGCACCTGTCCCTATTTATACCCGTGGCTCGGGGAGTGGCTCAGGTGTGTTAATCCACTAGCCAATTTTCATTGGCGTTTTCTCTTAAATTCAGAGATGATTGGCCTCCCAAGTGAGACCCCATATGTCGTTCGACATAACGTCTCCGTGTCCTCCATCAGGGAACGAGGGTTACGTACGTAACCGAGACGTTTCCTTATATGAAAAAGCGCTGAAAACTGTAGGATTAGAAGTTCCTGCATGACAAATAACTAATTTGATTATAATAATATAATATATTGCAACAATTCATGAGAATATACAGACTATACAGTGTATTGTAATTAACTGAGAACACCTTTAAAATGCAATATTTATACAGGCTTCAAATATTACCCAGTTTCCTATTTCTCTAACTCTGTTCATTATGGAACTCAAATAGGAAATTGAATGAATTTGATTAAATATTTTCTTCGTGTGAGAGATATATTAAGTGCTTACTTGTATAGTCTGGCTCTGGTACACTTTAATAACGTGGAAGTTAAAGCTGTAGATTCCTTTCCGGGGACAAAGAAAGACGGATTCCAGTGTGAAATAGTTTCCTATGTTGACTAGAACCTGCAAAAAGTGTAACACACAATTACAATGAAATACCCTATCTTTTTTTTTTTTTTGTGAAATATGTGTGCTTGTGATGCAAAAATCTTTAAAAAAAACATTAGTGTGAGATTACAAAAGAATGCACTCATGCTTACAAGTGGACTTTTAAGTATTAATTCTCTGCAGCAGTGAAACAATACTCAGGATTTCCTAAAAATACTGATTTCTCATTTTCACGGTCATGCTGACCATCATTCAACTTTAATCTTGTGATGGCACCATGAACTATATCAAATGTGGAGCAGTCGTGGCCTAATTTTAATTCTAGGGTTTGGGAATGATTTAAATAGCAGCATCATGCCACCTATAAAATTATAATAAAAACAATGCATTTTCTTATATTATTTGTGACCCTGGATTTTAAATTTGAACATATAATCCTCTTTTCACGTCTGCCAAGTGTCTTCTTTAAAAGACCAAAGTGGGCTCCCAAGATTTTCAACAGTTTAAAAACTGTTGAAACCAGTGTGACCAGGTCTGTGCTCAAAAAGTGGTTAATGGGTAATGAATGGATCATAGCTATTCCATAAATACAATTTAGTACCATAAAACCCCCCAAAATAAAATGGTAAATAAAAAAAAAACATTATTAAACTAGAACATCATACATTAATTTCACTGAAGAAAACAAATCTGTAATTTCTGACTGCCACACAAACAGCATCAGAGGATTAAATCAAGATTTACTTGAGAAGCAAAATTACTGAAGATATTAAGTCTTGTTTTTTGTTTTGTTTTAAATTTAGTCGATTTAAGCTTAAAACAAGAAAAAAAAATCTTTTGGGGTCAGAAAAATAAACATAATTTACAAGAGAAAACAAGTTTGTTTTAAGACCCTGCATCTGCAGACCTTTTCAGGCTAAAATTTAATTTTGAGCAATTTTACATAATTTTATGTCATTTTGCTTCTCAGGTGAATCTTATCTTGATTTAAGAAGGTTTTTTCTTTTCTTTTTTTCTTTTTTATTGGAAAACAAGACAAAAATACTGAGAATAATTTTTTGCAGTGTAAAAACCAGTGTACTGAAGAATAAGATCTCAAATCATGCTGGAAAACAATTTAGATAATGTCAGGTAAAGCTAATTCTAAGACACTAGTTAATTCCATTAAATTCAGCTTTACACTTCAACTGTTATGCTAATAGTATAATTTTCATATAATGTTTCTGGTATTAAACTAAATTTAAGACGTACTTTTACTCTCAGATTTTGGGACCTCGTTGGATATAATGCATGAATATTTATAGAGCAGCGCTGCAGTGACTCAGGACTCGCTATATGAAGGTAACAAAGGCTTTGCACATAAACTAGCTGTGATCTTGCACCAGGATTACTCAGCATCCCAAACACTGAGCTTTTATCTTTGGTTCACAAAGCTCTTGGCACATTCACAAGGGCAGATCTCTCTCTCTTTCTCTCAGTCTGTGAGCTCCAAGCAGCCTTTCCCAGCAGCGTCCCGTGAGCAAGAGACATGCCAGGCCAGGTGATTGGATGGTGTTATGTGTGTCAAGGGGCTGAGGGCAGCTGGTCAGTCCTGTCCCCCTTTTCTTTTCTTTTTTTTACTTTGTATTTTTCATTTTCCTGCAGGCAAAGCAATGAGAGGAGAATAATGGCTCCTCAAGGGCACAGCTTCCTGTGTATCTCAGCAAAAAGAAACAATTCAATCCCAACCCATCTGTCCAAATCTCTGGGAATTAAAGAAATAGATCATCTTAAAATGCGAATTCATTTACTCTCCCCTCGTGTTGTTCCAAACCCATGTGACTTTCCTTCTTCTGTGGAACAGAAAAGAAATATTTTGAATTATGTACACTGAAGAAAAATGGTGGAGAAGAATTTTTTTTTACCCAATTGTTGCTAGTAAATTTGACAGACAATTATAAAGAAATGGCACGTAACACATCAAATTAAATGTGAAATATTCTAATAAAAATAATTGCATGTACTTTTTTTTTTTACAGTGTAGTTGGTTTCGTTTTACATAATAATGGATTTTTTTGTCAAATTGACAAGAAACAGCATGGAGCACATTGAATTAAACGTGAAATTTTGAAGTAGAAAAACTGAAATAGTAATTTTTTCGAAAACATACTCCGATAATCTTTAATGAAAATTCTTTTTATAGTGTATTTGATTTCTTTTTCCTTTACAGGAGACTGAGCTTTTAAGCATCAAAAATGATGCAAAAGCACTATAAAAGTATCATAAATTTAGTTGTGCGCTATATTTCCAATCTATTGAAGTAATATGATGGCTTTTTGGAAAAAAAAACTAAACTGATGTCTCATTCAACTGACAGTATTTCAAGTGACCAGTGTGAATGAATCACTGAGTTGGTGAGTTGAATTTGAGAAATTGCTAGTAAAGTTAAAATCCAATTACAAAGATCCCCTGCGAAGACCTCATCACTTTGACCGGTCCCCTGGCTAATCCTGGTTTCATCCCAAGGTTTTTTCTCCATTTCTGTCACCGATGGAGTTTTGTTTCCTCTGGCTTGCTTAGTTGGGGATACTTGACTGAGTGCACAGACATTATTGGAAGAGAGGAGAACTGGAAGATGACATCACAGAATCATCAATGAACTGTCTTCAGCTGAAAAATGACTCCGTTATTGTATGGGATTTAAATCCTGCCATGATTCAAAACTGAAAATACAGTTCTGAAAGGTTGAAACTAAGTGTTCGAAAACTCAAAATCTTACAAAAAAAAGTTTTGCAAGATCGAAAAATAAGATTTGCAAGCTTGCAAAATGTAAAAAAAATAAAAATATCTCTGCAAACATTATGTTGTTTTTGAGATTTCCTTCTTCAGAACTGCAACATTTTTTTTTACGATGTTGCGCAAAGAATTTTTCAGAGTTTCAAATTTGTCAGTGTTCTCCCACTGTATTAGATTGTTTTCCAGGTTTGAAACCTTGTAAATGGTGATCTGAAAACTGGTGTGCGAATGTGTGAATTTTTTTTTTGAAACTCTGAAAACAGAGCTTTGCAGGCTTGCAAAGTGGTAAAAAAATTACATCTCTCAACGTTGAGTTTTCCCTCTTCAGAAGTGCAACACTCTTTTTTATGGTGTTGTGCAATCATTTTTTCAGAGTTTCGAATTTGTCACTGTTCTCCCAGTGTATAGTTTGCTTTCAAGATTTGAAACCTTGTAAATAGTGATCTGAAAACTGGTGTACGAATAGGTGAAAAAAAGTTTTGAAACTCTGAAAACTGAGGTTCGAAAGGGCGAAACTTATTACATTACATTACATTTGCACTCCTATCGCAGACTATTGTTTCAGAGCTGAGTTTACAACACCCACTTTGCGGAGATACGCACACACAGTTGCGAGTTTGCGACTCACGTGATTTGTGTCAGTGTTGTCACGCAGCTCTGCTCTGAAACTCTGAAACTGTAGGCTAATAAATATATAATGTTTAAAACATGTGATAAACTATTTGTTCTCCACCACATCACTAAAATTGACAGTGTGTGTGTGTGTGTGTGTGTGTGTGTGTGTGTGTGTGTGTGTGTGTGTGTGTGTGTGTGTGTGTGTGTGTGTGTGTGTGTGTGAAAGTGAGTGCTTTCTGCATTGAGGATATTCTGTAGTCTCAGACCTTCGTTTGGGTATTTCTTAACTGGATTGTCTGTACTCAATCCTTATTCATCTTCAAGAATCAGCTTAAAACACATCTCTTCCAAATGTATTTGACCTTCTAACTTTAACACTCACCATTCTTAAAAAAAAAAAGAATAATATTAAGCTTTCTATTCTTTTGTATTCTATCGGTTTTCTTTTATTATACAATTAACAAAGGCAAAAAAAGACCTCTAACTCTAGCTTGCTCTATTCTTTTTCTATTCTATCTGTTATCAGTATTTCTTTATTATATTATTTAAAAGCCTTTGTTACGTGTAAGCTAACTGAGACTTGTTATAGCACTTGTATATTTGTTGTTTTTTATTGCTTCCATTGTCCTCATACGCTGTTTGTGACGGATTGAGAGACGATAGAGCTGACATTTTGAGTCACCGACTTTGCAAAAAACCCATCAAAAACACGTCCTAAGAGTCCAAAAGCATTCACTGCGCAATGAAGCCTGTTAGAATTAATAAATACAGTTAGAATGTCCTTATAATTTAAGCCATGAAAAAAATGGTGTACGTTTTTATATTCATTGAACATTAATTATTGAGTATCAGAACATGCGCTATGGAAGCATATGGGTAGCATTATTCAATTTGGGATGTAATATGCAATATGCAATATGCAAAATGACAATGCAATATGTAAAATGACAATGCATTTCTGTATTTACATTTACATTTTCCAATACATTTGTGCAACGTTTGGTGCAAAATGAAAATTAAATTACATAATTTTCATTTGCCATTTCATACACCAGTTTTAATATGTAAAATGAATACTAATTTTAACGCTTTATAAGTTGCAAAATTAAAATGAAAATGTATTACAGAAATGATTAGATATGTATAACATGTTCAAGCAAAAACTGTGGCAAAATTATCATTCAAATGCTATTTTTCTTAAATGCATTAAAATTCACAGTCAAGACACTTACGATTGCATTTTCATTCAATGTCCCGCAATGAATGTAGCAAAATTCAATGTGCACATTGAAAATGCATTCTGAGCCGATCACGTGTCCGCCCCCTCCCGCCATGTCAATCACTGCGTGAACAAGGCGGGGCTTGCAGAAGGTCAGAGACTCAAATCTCAAGAAGAGGATTCAAGTAAGAGAACATGGACAAGACAGTTGGCCCGTGTATGTTTTGATCATTTCGGTTTATGGCTTCAATATTTCATTCGCACTTGTGGGCGGAGCTGAAATGCTCCTTTCATCTGATTGGTCGAATCGCTCCACCTTCAGCTTGGTCTTTTCATTCTTTCAGGCAGAATAAGAGTCAGTGCGAGTGAAGCACTGTAATAATGTCTGAAATCACCGCTCACTGTTAATTAACATAATATTTGAACCAGATGTAGCTGGGCACATAATACGTGATGCTGAGACCTGCAAATTATTTCTAGGTTGTAGTATTGTATGAATATTGTCCCACTAATAAATACAGTGCAAATAGTTCTCTCTCTTTGGATAAAAGTGAAGTGGAAATAAAAATCAATAATAGACTGAACAGTTCCATGTCTGTAACATTTACCACTCTCATATTTTAAGTCAAAAGGCACTAGGTATGTGTGTGTGACATTAATAAATAAGTGTAAAAAATAATATAGTTACATTTCTAAATAAAAATAGTAAAATCAGCTCTATGCTGCTCAGTGCTCCTGTAGCCTACCCCAGAGCGCCCTCTCGCGGCTGTAGACGGTAATGTTTTCTCTTGGTTCTGAATAAATGCGACTTATATATGTTTTTTTCCTCGTCATGACGTATTTTTGGACTGATGCAACTTATACCGAAAAATACGGGTAACATCATTATTATTATTTATTATGAGAGTAATTGACACAGACTAGGACTTTAACGTTTCACCAAATTCAGCTCAGATCTTCAGACTCGTCTGACTCGTGTTGCTGTATAACTGGCCAGACTTACCTTCCCAAAAAATCCTATTTAATTTTATTTAATAAATTTAACTATATTTATTTCCACTTCACTGTTATCCAAGGAGACAGAACTATTTGCACTGTTTTTATCAGTGGGACAATATTTATACAATACTATAACCTAGAAATAATTTAATTTAACTGGCCAGACTTACCTTCCCAAGAAATCCTATTTAATTTGTGGGACAATATTTATACAATACAGTATACAACCTAGAAATAATTTAACGGGGTCTCTTGCAAGTCGCAGCAGCACGAATTATGTGCCCAGCTACATCTGATTAAAATATTATGCTAGTTAAAAGTGAGTGTAGTTTCAGACAATACAGTGCTTCAAGCCCCGCCTTGTTCACGCAGTGATTGACATGGCGGGAGGGGGCGGACACGTGATCGACTCGGAATGCATTTTCAATGTGCACATTGAATTTTGCTACATTCATTGCGGGACATTGAATGAAAATGCAATCGTAAGTGTCTTGACTGTGAGTGTTAATGCATTTAAGAAAAATAGCATTTAAATGATCATTTTGCCACAGTTTTTGCTTGAACATGTTAGACATATCTAATCATTTCTGTAATACATTTTCATTTTCATTTTGCAACTTATAAAGCGTTAAAATTAGTATTCATTTTACATATTAAGACTAGTGTATGAAATGGCAAATGAAAATTATGTAATTTAATTTTCATTTTCATTTTGCACCAAACGTTGCACAAATGTATTGGAAAATGTAAATGTAAATACAGAAATGCATTGTCATTTTACATATTGCATTGTCATATTGCATATTACATTCCAAATTGAATATTGCTACCCATATGCTTCCATAGTGCGCGAGCACAAATGTGCTATTAATTTTATAGCTACAACAGTGCATAGGAGCGCAATTGCCCGAGCGCTTTGGAAGGAGAAAGCGACGCGTTTTTAGACCCGACATGTGAACGGCCCTTAACACTGTGTTTTGTTTCTTGAATTCATCAGATTTTCAACGAATCAAGTGAGCCAGTGATTCAACAGTCCATTCAAATGGACTCTTTTGTTTCCTTTCTAATAGAATCAGCAGTTTTGAACGAAAAGTTTGATTTGAACGATTCAATAAATAGCCTACTTAAAACCATGGTTTTGCTGTCACCTACTGGCGTTTTTATTGTCATCATTATTTATCAATGACAGGCCTAAACCAGAAAAGGTGCAAGCACCAGTGGCGCCCCCAGATAATTTAAAAAAAAATTTTTTCTAAAAGTGTGCACCATCTTTTAGGTCAAATACTTGCATTTGGGCTGTTACCAATCAAATGCAATCAGTATCAACAAAATGTATATTTGCAATGCAGAGAAAACAGAAGCTGCATCTGAAGTGCCATTTAGATGTTTTTAAAACACTGTTTAATACAGCTCTGTGGGACATGGAATACTTTAACCTGCAGTTACAGATGAATAAATCGTGTTTTGATATTTTAAATGTAAAACATTGAAAACTGATGTTTGAAATGATTTAAAAAATGATAAGGTACCTTAAATGTGAAATTAAAACCGCCAATAGGTGGCAGCGAGTCACTGTTACAATAGATTGCAGTAGAACCGAATCATTTAAACGGTTGATTCATTCAGGAACGAAACACTATCATGTTGCTCAAAACAGTGGCTGTGTTTGGAATGATTTTTGAGTGAGGGAATATGTTGTCTAAAAGGTAAGTCTCTTGATATTAACTTCTTGTTTTTATTGAACTGTTGTATAAAATCAATATCACATTTGTAATTATGCTGACTTTTGGAGAAAAACGTCACTCTTTGTGTGATAGTAGCTATATGAAATTATATAGATCTATAAATGTTCTGTCCCATATATTGCCAAATTTGATAATTCTAAATTTCCAGTGAAAGAACGCACTATAAATGATTATGAGCACTAGTCTAGAACATCACATGTACATGCACACTCTGTGTTTTGATTGAACGGGGGAGGGGGAGGGTTGAAGGGCAGCTACTCTGGTGGCACCAATCTGCAATCTTTTTCATACCTTGCAAACCTTTTTTCACTTCTTAAACTATTGTGATTTTACCTTATGCATTTAAATTAATAGTACCCACTGCAAATCATCCTAGGGGTGACCAGAGTTTATACAATGGTGGCCGTGGCCACCCCTGGCCACCCCTTGGAGGCGCCCCTGGCAAGCATTAGCCTACTACCAGCACAAAAAAAAAAATCATTGTAATCATTATGTGAAATTAGCTACAGGACCAACCCCCCACCCCCCAAAAAAGAAACTGAGTTGAGGAAAGTGAGTCGTTCGCTGCGTGAGGTGAGTGTGTATACTGATGCACCGCCGGTCTATCAGTGGTAAACTCTGGCTACTGGCAATTGTATGGTGAATTTCAGCGACAAGTCGGTAACCTTATTTTAAATTTTAGGACCGTTTATTTTGCGTATTCTGTGCGCTTTTGTCATTGGCAGAGCAGTCGGTCAATCCCACCTTTCCAGTAAATACGTCTTGTGATTGGACTGTACGTCAGCAGACAGCAAAGCATTGGCCAAGAGCAGAAGGCCCTCCCTCCAGGCTTTTTTTAGTTGCGAGGTTGCGAAGCTTCATTTTCGCTCAGTCTGAGTTTCAGAGCAGAGCTGCATGACAACGCTGCCACAAATCACGTGAGTCGCAAACTCGAAACTGTGTGTGCGTATCTCCGCAAAGTGGGTGTTGTAAACTCAGCTCTGAAACAATAGTCTGCGATAGGAGTGCAAATGTAATGTAACGTAATACGTTTCGCCCTTTCGAACCTCAGTTTTCAGTTTCAAATCTTTTTTTCACCTATTCGCACACCAGTTTTCCGATCACTATTTACAAGGTTTCAAATCTTGAAAGCAAACTATACACTGGGAGAACAGTGACAAATTCGAAACTCTGAAAAAATGATTGCACAACACCATAAAAAAGAGTGTTGCACTTCTGAAGAGGGAAAACTCAAAAACAAAATTATGTTTGAAGAGATGTAATTTTTTTACCACTTTGCAAGCCTGCAAAGCTCTGTTTTCAGAGTTTCAAAAAATAAATTGACACATTCGCACACCAGTTTTCAGATCACTATTTACAAGGTTTCAAACCTGGAAAACAATCTAATACAGTGGGAGAACACTGACAAATTTGAAACTCTCTTTCTTTGCGCAACATCGTAATTTTTTTTTTGCAGTTCTGAAGAAGGAAATCTCAAAAACAACATAATGTTTGCATAGATATTTTTATTTTTTTTACATTTTGCAAGCTTGCAAATCTTATTTTTCGATCTTGCAAGACTTTTCTTTTTAAGATTTTGAGTTTTCGAACACTTAGTTTCAAGCTTTCAGAACTGTATTTTCAGTTTTGAATCATGGCAGGATTTAAATCCCATATTATTGTCCCCTTGCATCACTGACAAACTATTTTCCTGTTTGACACTGTAAAGCTGCTTTGACATAATCAGTATTGTATAAAGTGCTATAGAAATAAAGGTGACCTGCCAAAGAAATGACAAGTAAAGGCCTGTTCAGACAACATGATTTCAGCCCCATTTTGGCACGATCTGCTTGATGGGAATTCATAAATGAAATATTCAATCATTTCATCTCACGTAGTGTGTCACAGAGGACGACAGCTATCTGCGACCTTTCACGACGTCACTACAGACTAGAATGTTTCATTTTTAGGGTTCTGTCACCTCTGTGACACTGGCCAATAGGAGTACAGAAGAGTCTACGTACAAGCTTTAAAACAAGCCAAAACCAAAGAGAGACAATGGTATCGGTCCTGCTAGATGGACTCTTACAGTGGAGGAAATGTTTCTGGAGCTATGGCAATAAAACTCCTGCATTTATGATGTGTCTTCAAGGGACTTCCAAGGTGAAAAAATGTCAAATAAAAACTACTTGACCTCAGTTCTCTTACTGGCCTCTTGATGTAATCCAGATTTGTATCCACTGTCAGGTTTTCTCTCTTTTTGGGGCTTTTCTGACGACAACACACACTGTTTGCTAGCCATTGTTTGATTACGCTGATGGCACATTCTCAATGACAGCACACACATCGTTAAAGACCGCAAGAGACGAATGCTCGGGGAGCAACGTGTAGTCTGACCTGTTTCTTGTTCAAGATTTTGGGAGTCAAAATCACATAATCTGACAACCAAAAAAAAAAAAAAAATTTTGCAGTCTGAACCAGGTTTAAAACATTGAATGAAACATGAAATTTTGTACTGAAATAATATAACTTCAAAAATAAATTACAATAAATGGGGAGATTTCAATCATCAAAAAGGATGCAAAAGCACTATGAAAGTATAATAAATGTAGTCATGCACTACACTACTGTGAATATTTTGAAGGCATACAATACCTTTGTGTGAGGAACAGATCAAAATTTAAGTCTGATAATATTTATAATATATACTGAGTCTGTGAGTTGTATATGAGAATCGCATCAGTCAGATCAATCAGCATGATCCATGAACGAATCATTTAAATGAAGTACATTTCAATTTGCTCCACACAAAAAGAAACCTTGCAAAAGAAATGAACAAATTATTTTGGATCACTTTTATGGTGCTATATCCTTTAGTAGGATGTATATCTCCAGTTCCCTTTCATTTTAATTGCACAGTCTAAATATTTTCCTCTGTGTCAGACAGGTTTGAAACAACAGGAGTGTGCGCAAACGATGAGAAAAAGTTGCAAGACGCGTGTTTCCAAACATCCCACCTTTTCCTTTTAGGAAATAATTAAATCATGAAACACAAAAACACGTTGGCTTCATCTCCAGCATAAATTTTAATTAATTTCAAGGATATTGGTAATAAAATAGTTTAGTTTTCTTCAGGGATGCACATCATGCAGTCTCTGTGTTGGATCTGACCCTGCATAATGACGTTCCTTTATTAATTCTAGCACGTCAATTCAGATGCATCAAAACATGCAGGGAATAGAAAAATTCACACTTTTTTTATGCTTTTATAAGCATATTAAAGTTCTTTTGAAATACAGTATGCCACGAATTCAGCAAATGTATGAATGTTTTCAATTATATTTTTTCAGTCATAAAGCTAAAGGCTGAAGTTAAGAATAAAGTGTGAATGCATGAGTGTAGTATGCACCACTTTCTCCACAAACAGCTAAAAATAAGCAATTCAATAAGAACAAATCCCTGCCCTTTTCAGTCCTGACATTTTGGCTCATCATTAATGACCTATAACACTGGTATTTCATGCCTGTGTATTTTCATGCACAAATATGTTCATAAAATCTATCCTGAATTTATACATCTGAACTCTTGTGCAAATTATTTATTTTAAATTCATCCCAGCTGATTTGTGTTTTCACATTATTCTGTAAACTCAGGTTAATGTCCATATTAAAGTCAAAATAATAATTGACCTAATGCAGTTATCACAATAATCAAATTTAGACCCTTATTGACTAATGCTCATTCATTATGACCTGCCACAATGATGAAAGATTAACTGATTTATTTAATACTTTATGCCTGTTGTATTTTGAAAACTATATCAAATTGGTTTCACTTAAAAATTATAAATTACTGTTATGTGAAGGCAAAAATAAGCTTTAAATACTGGGTCAGTGTTGATTTTTACTTACAATATTTGTTGGTCAAATTAATTATCTATTTGGTACTTTTTTATATATATTTTTGCTTTTATTTATTCACAAGTGTATTTTACTTTGCTGATGAGCCTATAATAGGTTGTTTAATGACATTGTGACAACTTACCTCATATAGTGTGACGACATACTGTATTGTATAAATTTATTTTTTTTCTTTTATAAAAATGTGTTTGTAGTTAAAACTGTAATGTGTGCAAGCATACATAAATTGACTTTTAAAATGCCGGATAAAAATGTATTGCGTGTAACCCGAAACTATTAGTCTAAACAACGAGCTTCACCCAAGTTAGACGGTTTCCGAAGTCAAAATCTATTCTAAATATTATTTATTTCAATATAATATGCATAAAACCATACAAATCAGCCGTACCTGGTCAAAATATATGATTCTCGTTTTATTGCTCATCTCCGAGGGCTCGTGGTTGTTGCTCCTGACTGCGGAGAAAGCCACTTTGGAGTTGGCGGCGCGCACGGAGATGCCGAGCGGCGAGGACGAGCTCTTCCAGTCGGCGGGGTTCGAGTCACAAACCACCAGACATTTGCCCTCCAGGACGATGGGTTCCGTGTCATTCTGAGCCAAAACGAGCTCCCACATGACGGCCAGGCAGAACAAAAAAGCCACGCAGACGACACGCGCATTATTAAAGCGCTTCACAGAAACCATGATGAACGATCTCCAGCGCAGCCAAATCCAAACGGGTCTCTTCACTTCGCTTCTGCTCCGTGTTTGAGCTCGTTTACGCCAAACATCCGTCCGGACACCAGCTGCTCATTTACAAATCACCAAACGCGCGTATAGGTGGAAGCACCTTATGTCTATAGTCATTTTTTAATTGTTAAACTTATTTCCTTAAGATTTTGATCGTTTTCAACTCCGGAGGATCGGTGATTCGAGGTTTGGAGAGCTGCAGGTTCACCGTAGGTTCCTGGCGACTCCGCGTAAAATCCGCTCAGTGCGCACTTGGATAATTACCCGCAATGCCTGCGCAACAGACAAATTTTGTCCATAGTAGTTTTACGCCATTAAAACTAAGCACGTAAAGTAAAGCGAAACTATAATGACCCTCTTCGCACGTCTGTGGAGGTTCCTCTCGGTCTCTCTCTCGACCAAAAGACACTTTCACGAGCGCGCGCACACCCTTAAAGGCACAACAAAAAATAATATATCCAAAAACCACAAGAACAGTGTTATATATTTTGCTGACTTGTATAATTACATTATCGCAAATGTTTCGAAGAAAGTTTAAATACAGAGAAATAAGCTATTTTAACTAGTGGCATGGACCACTATGACCTCATAACCCCTGGATTTCCGGTTTTGTTTTGTAGAAAACATGGAAACCCCAAAGATGCTTTAATATGTTGTGCTCTTTAAAATAAGGGTTATGACCGCATAGAGTAGTATTATAACCAAACTTTCTAAACATAGCTATACATACACACGACCAGAAGGAGCAGAAGCAATCGACTGAGGCATAATAAAAGCTCCGCTGCTTTTGAGCCCTGTGTCATTAATAATATACATATATGCTAATAATTGTTATTAATATATTCATTACAAATATTAAGAATAAATATGAATTTTATGATTCATATAAATAATATTATTAATGAATAAATAAAAAACAACACTTTATTAACACTATATATATTTATGTATGTGTAAATATGAATACATTGCCAAATTGTATACATATATAAATAATATTATTTATATATTAATATCGGAATATTGGACTGAACCAAAACATGCATAAATATATGTAAAAAAAATAAAAAATAACAAAAAACTGAGTGAACTTATAAGAGGGACAAGCAATTTATGTGCAATATAATGGAGCCTTGAAGTGTTTCAATATTTGGCTTTATGTGTTTGGCTCTGCTTTATGCATCTTAAGTTGGAGTCATGAATGTTATTTGCTCTAATGCTGGACTATTAAGCAATGCAATTCTGTCAATGTTTTTTTTTCTTTTTTAGACTGGAGAAATGAATTGCTCTCATCAGGACTCAATCGATAAATGCAGGATCATGCAATCAATCCACTGCAAGAATAGCTTTTGCAACAAGATCCAGGAATGAAGTTCAGATTCAGAAGTTCAAACGTCAATGAAAAATGCGTAATACACATTGTACTCGCCTCAGTTCGTTGATTTCAAGCTCTCTAAGATGAACTTGAGCAATGCGATGCTTTTCATTTAGGGAACAAATTAAGGATGGAAGACTTGCAAGCACAAATTAACAGTTAACTCACCTGGGAACCTATTGAGTTGCTCTGGAAATTAATAAATAAATGTGAGCTGTTATGGCTGTTTACCTTCATAATGTTCTTCATTTTCCTCTCACCACTGTCATAATCCCAATGTAGCCTTCTAAAAGGGAAGGGAATATTGACTGTAAACTTATGATTGTATTGTGTGAAAGGAATAGTTCATCCAAAAATTAAAATTGTTTCTTCATAGGGACAGATTTGGAAAAATGTAGCATTGCATCACTTGCTCAGCAATAGATGCTCTGCAGTGAATGGGTGCCGTCAGAATGAGAGTCCAAACATCTGATTAAAAACATCACAATAATCCACACCACTCCAGTCCATCAGTTAAGAAACCTATCCACCATTAGGTTGTTTTTAATTTCAAACCGTATAGCTAAAATTTGTCCTCTATCAATAATATTGCTTTCTCCGGTGAACAAAACAGAGAGAGAGAGAGAGAGATAAAATCAGCTCAAAAGATGTATGTCAGTGGATTTTGATGTGAGATGACTACAGGTGATTGACTTTTTCACTGAAGGCAGTAATATTATGGATCATGGACTTGTATTTTTGGCCAGAAGCAACAGTTTAAAGTTAAAAGCGTCTTGATGATGGAATTGTTTCTTCACTTCATAAGACATTAACTGATGGACTGGAGTGGTGTGTATTATTGTGATGTTTTTATCAGCTGTTTGGACTCTGATTCTGATGGCACCCATTCACTGCAGAGCATCCATTAGTGAGCAAGTGATGGAATGCTACATTTCTCCAAAATCTGAAAAACACATTCTCATCTTGGATGGCCTGAAGGTGAGTAAAATTTCAG